>NW_024350922.1:0-122466 GCF_902729225.1 Pteropus medius | reverse complement strand
CCACTGATGTAACTGGACAGCATTGTTCCCTCACCCGCCCGCCTGCCTCACAAGCCCCAGCTCCATGGGAACCAGGCCAGCCAATCAGAGTGCTCGGTCTTGAAAGGGAGCCTTATAAATTGAGCCTCCTGTCCCCAGACAAGCACAGTCAACATCTAGAGGCCTCCCCGGCCCTCCTTCTGGATAAACCAGTTCAGCTGCCCCCAACTTTCCTCCAGGGCACAGAAGGGGACTCTGGCTCCTGGAACGCTCAGGGCCAAGGCGCAAGCTTGCAGCTACCTGTAGAGCCCCAGCCCCCCGGGTGTCCCCGTCATGACGCAGCAGCCACGCAGGAGCCCCTGAGAGCTTCCGGCAGTGACCCGGGAAATGCCTGGGGCAGCGAGAGCACCCTGACGAGCATGCCACCCTGCAGCCTGGACCAGAGCAGCGACACCAGCCATCGGAGCAGCGGGTACGCAGGGGATGAGGAGAACAGCGAGGTCAGCCTGGTGGGCAGCAGTCGCATCGTCAGGTTGAACAGAAGACTCAACCCCCGGGCGGGCGGCACCCACACCAGCCAACTGAAGAGCCTGCCGGCCAGCCCGGCGGACCACGCCCCGCAGACTGGAGGGGAAAAGTGAGAGCAGCCTGCCCGGCAGCACCGCCCACAGCAGGGCCAGCAGCCTGACCAGCCTCCGCTTCATCAGCCCGGGCAGCAGCTTCCTCACCTACCAGGTGAGCAGCGGGCTGGTCAGCTCCATGGGCAGCCTTCCCTCCAGCCAGGCCAACAGCTGCCAGAGCATCAGGGTGGACGGCAATGTGCAAGGCGGGCTGCAGGCCAACACCAGTCTCCAGGAAGACAAGGCTGGGGACAACGTGAAGGCCAGCGAACAGGTCACCGGGGAGGAGCAGCCCGCCCAGAGGCACGTGCCTTTGTGAGTCAGTCCTTGAAAAATGCAGACTGAAGACCCTGTGAACCGAGACTTCGCCCACAGTGGTTCTGGAGAAACACACAGGAAAAGCCTTTAAAGGGACCCTGGCCGTCAAAACCATCAACAAAAACCGCTCCGTCGACAGCAGCCGCCGTCAGCACGAGGCTGTGTACAGCAGCAAGTGCTGGTGACGAGGGCCACCTGCACCGAGGTGCCATCCCTAGGGAGCCACCGCGGGGAAGAACGGCTGTGTCACTGCCCATCAGTGCTGGGTCCACCCGTGTCAAAACCGCCAGTGGCAAGAACATCAGTGACGAGCCACCCAACAGGATCCGCCCAGGGCAAAACTGCCTGTGCTGAGGGGCATCGTGATGGGGCCCCCTGGGCCAAGGCCCATCAGTGGGGACACGTGTTATCAGTGGCCCCTGCCAACCCTATCAAGAACCGTCTGAAGTCAGAGCCCTGCACAGTGACACCACTCTAAGTGATGGCACCACCCACAGCCAGCCCCGGGCATGCTGAGCCGGACGCCACGCCAACCACGGGGACCGTCCACGAGGAGGGGAGCCCGGCCCTGGGGCTCAGGCCCTGCCACGCCCTGTAACCCTCACTGTCCACGGGAGCCAGCCACAGCCGCGAAGGACACGTGTGACAGCTGTTGAGGGAGGCCCATCCCTGGGGCCATCGTCCAGGCTGCTCCTCGCCTTCATCCTGAGCACTGCTTCTGGGCCTTCCACCCAGGACCTTCCCAAGAGCACGCGCTCCTGGTGCCCCGACCACGTCTCTGCAGACCTCGGAGGCGCAGGCAGACGTCACCCTCTGTCTAGACGGTCAGGACAGTGTTTCCTGTGGCAGGACGATGCCATAACACGTGCTTGATGGTGACAGAGGCCAACACAGCCAAGAATGGCTGTGATGGGAGGGCTCTGGGCCATTCGGTGAACCCGTCCAGGTGGGGGGTCGTCAGTTCCTGCCCCCCGCTCAGGACGACCAAGCCTTGCCCTGGCTGACCACGCAGACGGCGAGTGAATGTCCGCAGAGGCCAGGACCGTCATGGAGACCTGCACTGGGTTATGAGAGGGAGAGCTGTGGGGACACCAAAGACAATAAAGGTGTCTGGAGAGGCCACACGGTGTGTGCGTCCGTGTGCGTGTGCCCGGCCCAGTTACAGGGACGTGGGCCAGAAAGAGCAGGGACCCAGATGGAGCAGGGTCAGCTGCCACGCCTGCGGCTCCTGGGCCGGTGGCCTGAGCGAAACCCTTCAGCTTCCCAAGCCCCGCTTCCTCGGGTGGACAACGGGAGCCAGAACCCGTTTCACACACAGAGGGTGGTTACGTGGTCCGCGTGAAGCGCACGCTGAGTCCTCAGCAAGGAGCAGGCACCAGACGTCTGTCCCCACTTCCCTCGCCCCCCGTGAAAGGGCACTGTGCCCCGCACCCCGTGCTCCACCCACAGGCACAAAGGACGGTGGCTGTGAATCAGCAGAAAAGGGTCTTTTTCACACAAGAAAGATGGCACCGTGACATCTGCCTAGGGGTCACGGTGGCTCGGCGGGCGGTTCTGAGGGGTTTGCAGGGGAGTCATTCTGGGTCGTGGGCCCTTTTCAGCACATTCTCCCCCACTTTGCTCCGGCACAGCTGCTCGCAGACCTGGGCGCCCATGAGCCAGGTGGACCGGGAAGGGTCCACCGCCCAGTGAGCTGTTCGCAGGCGGCCATGGGGAAGCGGGACTGCCCGGTCCTCCCGTAGGACGTCCCCTGCTTCCCTATCAGAGTGCAGGGCCAGGGGGCCAAGCTACAGCACCGCTGAACAGCTGCATACTGCAGCCCTCAGCCGGCAGGCCAGACGCCTGGACACAGCGCAGCCACTGAGCGTGAGGCCTTTCCCTGACCGCCCCCGCCACGCCCCCTCGCAGCTGACAGCATCGACCACTCCAGCTGACCAAGCCCAGACCCAGCGTGTCACACTGGGGTCCACTCGCCTCAGCCCCACGTCCCATCGGTCCCTAAACACCTCCCACCCCACAGCGGAGCCCTAACCCGGGCCGTCATGCTTCTCCAGGAGTGGTGGCTGCCAGCCCCGGGTGCACAGCAGAACCACCTGGAGACACCTAACGGCAGAAGCCCAGGCCACCCACAGCGACACAGCCAGGCATCGGGGGTGCCACTGCCCTCAACTCCTCCTGCTGGGAACCACTCTCAGCCCCTGGACCGAAAAAGGGCCAGGAGCAGGGACGGGGTAGCAAACTGGAGAGTATGTGTCACATCCAAAGTGAAGCCAAAAACCCAGGATTACATGTAAAATCTCCTGATTTTAAGGGTTGGTCACTAATTCAAATTTCTTTAAAAAGAGGGTGTCAGGGGCAAGTGGGAACATTGCCGGAAGCACACGCCTAACGGCTTCTGCGTCGAAATGGAGAGCGGAGCAATCTCCCTAGAACAAAAATCTGCTTTACTCCTCGACTGCGTAACAACTTCTGTGTCCCTCTGACGCGGCACTCAAGGCTCTTCGACTCCCACTACGCCCTGCTCAGGCTCTACGCACTATCCCAACGCTGCCCTCAAGCCCTGGGGCCTTTGCATGTGCTGCTCCCACCACGGGGCACAAGAGACTCGCAGTCCGACTAGTTCACCCTCCGTGTGCGGCGCCACCTCCGCACCCAGAATTCCCAGCGGTTCCGTCGCCCGAAAGCCCCTCGTGCTGATTCGTGCTCGGTCCCCCGCTCCCCAGCCCCACAGCCACTGACCAGGCTTTTCTGCCCTACAGTTTTCCAGAGCATCACGTAAGTGGACTCGTGTGATACGGAGCCTCCTGAGCCTGGCCACGCTCACCCGGCGCTCGTGAGCACACGCTGTTGGGGTTTTGCTGAGCAGGGCCCCACGGTTCTTCGGTTCTCTGGTTGGAAGGCCACGTCCCAGCTGACCCGGCCTCAGCCCCTCGTCCCGTCTGTCCCCAACACCTCCCCGTCCCACTGCTGACTCCTAACCAATGTGGGTGGTTCTGGGTTTCGGGAGATAATGCCGCCACTAATAAACATTTGCGGGCAGGTTTTAGTGTGAACGTGGGTTTTCGCATCGGTTGAGTGAATTCCTCGGAGTGGGATGTTGGGTGGAACCAGGTGTGTTTGACCCCATGAGAAAGTGCCAGACTTTCTAAAAGCAGGTTTGCTTTACGGTTGCCAGCACTTTCTCTTTGTCACAATTTTGGGGTTCTGGTCGCGCTAACTTCTTGTTCATTATCTTAACCATACCAGGTGGTTTGTATCAGTCTTCTGTCATTAACTGCATTTCACACATGGGGAAACTGAGGCACAGAGAGACTGACTGTGCTAGTTAGGGCAGGGCTGGGATTTGGACCCGGGCAGCCTGGCCCGAGTCCCTGGCCTTCACCATCAGCCTCTCCATCCTCCCTCTCAGCTTTGGACACTCAGGGGCCCAGACCCGGGCAGCAGGCCAACCCACTGCACGTGTCTGCCTCCCAGAGGGGTGGCCAGAGCCCTCTGCATCCGCCCTGCCCGCTTCCAGGCCAGCAGCAACAGCAATTGCAGAATGAGAGAGAGTGTGTGCGCAGGGAGACTCAGGGGGGCGGCTGGGCCTCCCAGTGTCAGAAAATCCGGGGGCTCGGGGTGCAAGGGTTACGCCCACTGTGCGCCCCGCTTGCCTCCGACTCCCGCCCTCCCCGCCCCGCCCCTCCGTCTTCAAATCCCACGGCTCCCCCCACCCAGCGCTGGGGACGCGGCAAGCCACTGAAGCGAGGGCCATTTTTCAAGAGGGCACGGTGGCTTTTTCTTTCCTGTCCACCGGCTTGGCGGGCACGGTCGGGAGCAGCAGGCTGGAAGGGCGAGCTGGCCGCAGGCGCGGGCCCCTAAATTATTGACTGGGCTGGGAGAGCTACTCACACGTGCTGCCGGCCCACAGCCAGCGCAGCCGCAGACTTCGCACAGTCTGGAGCCTGCGGGCGGGGGCCTCGCACGCTGACCGACCCTCCCTGGCCTCTGTGCCTGCCTGGCAAGGGGTCACCCTTCACGCCCTCCTCAGGAGCAGTGCCTGTTGCTGGATCTGACCTCTCCCTCTGCCCCCACACCAGCGGTGGGACTGACCGAACCTGGTCATGGCAGTTCTGTCCAGCGGGAGCTGGCTGGGCAAGCAGGACTCTGGGTCGGAGGCCCACGTGGGTGGGGTGGGAGCAAGGGCCTGGGTGGGGCTCCAGAGGCAGAGCCGGAGAAAGAAACTCTGGTGAGAGCCACTAACACTGTTCCCAGGAAGGAGGGGTGGGGGGGCAGGTGGGAGGGACAGGCTGGAACCGCACTGGGAGCTGCTTCCCCTCCATGCGGGGGCCTTTCATGCCCCACCCATGTGTGGGAGACAGGGCATCCTGGGAGAAATGGCTCCTGTCCAGACAAGAACAGCCCTCCAGGCGAGGGACGGATCTAACCTAGCAGTGGCAGCAGCTGGCAGCTAGTCCAGGCTGGCACGGCGGCTGGACAGAGTGGTCAGGAGCCCAGCTCCTTCCAGATGGCCATCCCCCCACCCCGAGGGGAAGGCCCTCACCCTCATGGCCCAAGACGGCTGCCAAAGCTCCGGCCAGCACACCAGGGAGAGAGGGACATCCTGACCCTTTTTTCTTAAGGACACTGCCTCACAGTCCCACAAAACATGGCCACGGCCTATAGGGAGGTGAGGAAATCTGTTCTGTATTCTGGGAAGCAATGCACAGAAATAAAAATTGGCATTCTGCCCCCAAACCTTCTCCCCACAGCAGCTAAAGGGGCCTTTCAACCTTCTAGTAAAATTACCCTGTTAATGAAGATCTCACAGCTGGCACGCGTGGCCCCGGCACCCAGCAGCCCTCCCACTGAGAGGTGCTGGCCGAGTGTCCGTGGGGAGTCTGGGCTGACCGACCGGGTGATCTGCTTGGCCACAGGAAGCTGGGGAAAGGGTGGCCCACGGGGCTCGGCCTCGCCCTCAGGGGCTTCGGAGCTTGTGCTCACACCTCTTCACACTCCGCGCCCCCAACAAGCCTGGGCCGGCCTGCTGCGTGAGGACAGTGTCCCGGCCCACACGACCCGCATGACCCACCAGCTGACCACGAGCTCATGAACGAGCTGAGCCCGACCCACATGCCTTAGGAGAACATGCCTGATTTTTGAAGAGTATTTTCCGTTTTTTTCCAAACAGCACACTATTCCAACAAAACACACCCACAAGTCCAGACTTGTCCCAGGAGCCAGCGGTCGGAGACTCCCCCGCCAGCGAGTCTGGCCTGTGAAGACGCTTCTCCTTGGAGCTGGCTGCCTTCCTAGCCTGAGCGTGGCGGGGTCGGGTTCGACCTGACGACGCGGAAGAGAGGTGGGTGGGATGTCCCCCACGCAAACTCCCCCACTCCCCCCGACCCCAGAGAACAGATGTGACCCACGGACAGAGACAAGAGGGCAGCTTGAGACGGGTGGACCTTGAAACCCGAAGGATTTTTTTCGAACCACGGAGGGTTCACGCCAGAAAACAAGAACCAGCGCGAGTCCCCGGCCCTCCCAGGACCCCCCTCGACCGAGCCCGGCCCTGTTTGCAGCCCCTGCTCACACCTCCGGGCTCCCCACCGCCCTCAGGGTGACGCCCAAATGCGAGGGCCTCAACTTGGGCTTAATCCCCGTGGGGCCTGGCCTCGCGCAGCCGCTCCCACGCGGGCCCCTGTCTCCCTGCAGACCCCGCAGAGCACTGCGCCTCCCTCTCTTCCCTCCTGGAGCACCCTCCTCCTCTCCTTTCCTCCCCCCTCTCCAGGGACTCGGGGCAGGTCCCCCCCAGACCACACCCTGGGCTGCGTTCGGGGACCCACGCTCCGAGCTCTCACGGCCTCTACCTCCCTCCGTCCGTGTCCCAGTCACTCTGGGTTGTACCCGTCCAGGTTCTTCCAAGACAGTTTCCTCCCCTGGGGCACAGCACCCCCGGGGCTTAGCGCTGAGGGAGTAGTAGGGAGGGAGGGCTGCGCAGGGACTAGACCCCCACCCACAAAAACACTGCGGGGCATGTACCCCCTTGGAACAGAGGCCTCCGTCGGTGCTCAAATCCCTCCATCACTTGGACCTCAAAAAAAAAAAAAAAATCGTAGTCCGTTCGAAAGTGGTGGGTCTGCCACTCGGAGAGGGACAGAGTTTATCAACGACCACACGGCGACACGCAGGCAAAACTGTAGGGAAACTGCAGTGGGAACTCGGTTGTGTGATTGGCCCTGATTTACTTCCCCAGATGCCCCTCCCCAGCCCACGCGAGGAGTCAGGAAACGGTGCCGGTGGCCGAGCGCTGGCAGCACGGGGGACGACAGACACAGAAGGTGTCTTCCCTTCTCCGTCTTCGGCTCCATGAATTATGCATCGGGAAATCTATGCTTGAGGCAGTGTCTTAGTCTTAATTTTCAATTCCCCGAATGCTGACCAATTCTCTACTGAAACCCTCTCAATTATTAATATTTCTAAAACAACATTTGTTTTCTCTGCGTCGAGCAACAAGCCAGGGCCTCGTAGGTAGTGGTCGCACCCCGTAGTCCCAGAGAGAGGCTCGGCCTGCAGCTGAGGGAGGCATTGGGGTGTCAGTGCTGTGTTGGGCGGCGGCCGCCAGGCTGAGGACAGAGCCCAGGTGGGGACAGGTCCTTCAAGTCTTGCCGGGCGTGGGAACTCCCAGGACAAAAGCAAGTACAGCAACAGCAGCAGCGATTCCCGAGCGTCGGTCTGCGATGTGCGGAGTGCGAGCCTCAGCACCCGCCCGCTGACGGACGTGCTACGAACCCCACGGGGGGAGGCTTCTCGTTCCCATGGTACGGATGGGGAAACCGGGGCTCAGAGAGCTTGCTCGTGGCTCCGCCCTTATCGGGGAGGAGAACGGGATTTGGACCCAAGTCTCTGTGACTCCGTGGCCAGTATGTTCTCCACTTTGGCACAATGGTACCTCCGGAGATTCATACGAGGAAGAACTTTCTGGAAGTGGATGCAGAAGGCCGCACCGCTGGGAGGGAGACGGGAGCCAGAGGGAACTGAGAGGTGGGGCACAGAACTGGGGCGCTGAGTCCCGTGACCGACGGCCCCCCCACAGTGCCCAGGTCTGCGTGGCAGGTGGGAGCTGGGGCCGAAGACAACCTCGCAAGCAGTGACAGAGGAGAGCGTGTGCCACGGGAACACTCAGACCCAACCGTGAGCGAAGGGCATGGTGGGGCCAAGGAGTCTGGCAGGACAGGGCACCCGGCCCCAGAGCCAGGCCAGCTGGGGTGCCCCCAACCCAGCCACCTCTGCCTCACCCTGCACAGCTGTGAGGGGCCTGGGCGGGTCTAGGCGCCTGGCGCAGTGAGAGACACGATCTGGCCTCCCCTTCCTTCCCCTCGGCTGAGCCAAAGCCTGACATTTTCGAAGCCTCGCTTTTTGAAAGAACAGGAAGAACAGAAAAAAAACAGAGAAAGTGACATTTCTCTGTCAGGGCTCTTCAGTCGCAGTGGAAGGAGATCCACCGAGAAGGTCTGAAGCAGAAGGAGTGACAGACACACACCAAGGGCGCGGCCAGCGGAGGACCCGGGGGCCTGTCAGCCACGGGCAGCGGCGCAGGTCGGGCCCAGCACCCCGACCACCCAGGGCCAGCCAGCTTCTCCAGTCGGGGCTCCTCTCCTGACCCCCTACTTCCTGGCTCCCCTGCGGGAGTGGGTGCGGCTCCCGGTGTCCAGTCCAGTTCCAAGTGCCCAACGGCCTAAGCCCAGCCTTCGGGCCTCGGTTCCAAACATGGGTTGGCCCAGCCCCCTGCCAGGTGCTCAGCCGGCCAGTCCAGGGCACTGGGGCCGGGCAGCGGCACGGTGGAGTGGCACGTCAGCTTTGGGGAACCCGCGGGCAGCGCACTTGTCCCGGCTAAATGCACCCCTGCCCCTTGACCCGTGATGCCACTGGTGCGTGTGCCCCCAAGGGAAGTGACAACTCATGTCCACTGAAGGAGGAGGGAGAGCGTCCACAACAACCCCAGACCGGAAAGTCCCTGACACCCGCGCCCCACGGACAAACTGTCGTGTGTCGATAGCACGGACGGCCACACGACACAGGCGAATGTCACAGGCACAGCACCGAGCAGACGCTGCCACGCCGATCACACACGGCGCCCCTCCACTGACTCCGGAATCTCTGCTCGTGACGGAGACCAGTGGGTACCAGGTGTCCTCTCGAGAGGGCGAGGCGCTGCCCCTTCTCACAGCATCATCTCCCCCACACTCCCAGAATGCACCGGCAAATGACTGTGGCCTCCCTCATTATAAGGTCCCCGCCTGGGTACCTGGAGCGAGTTCAGCCTTTTCTCAGTTACTCGCCGCCGCTTCCACCACCAGCTTCAGGGCCGCCCACGCAGCTCGCCAGGGGCCCAGTGAGCGCTTCCCCTCACAAGCCCGCCCCTGATCCTCTGGCACCCCACTGTCATCACCTCCTCTTGGAGGCCTCCCGGATCGTCCTGCTTATGTAGCTGAGTCCTTGTGAAGCCTTCTCACCACACCGGCTCTTTGTCCCCCCCTCAACCCCGGATCCTTCCCCCCTGCACCTCCCCCCATGAATGGACACCTGACACCTGTGTCTCCCCATCTGTTTCATCTGCCGCTGCCTTCCCCGCTGGCTCCACGGGGCCGACTTCTGTCTGCCGCGTTCAGTGGCCACGATGCGGCCCCGTGCTTAGTGGGACGGCTCAGTATTTGCTGGTTGCTGAACTAGGGAACGAACAGCAGGTCACGCTCTGTTTGGCTTGGCTTCCATGACTGGGGGCTTAAAGGACAGACATCTGTTTCACACAGTCCGGGAGGCTGCGCACTGTCCCGACGCGTGACAACACTGTTCGCTACCACGCCGCTTTTCCTTGGTAGAGTGCTTGGGGGTCGGGGGGGTGCTCTCTTCCTAAAGGGCCACCAATTTCTGGATTAACACCTCACGCTAATGACGTCATTTCACTTTAATCGCCTCCCACGGCCCTGTCTCCAAACTGTCACACTGGGGCTAGAGCCTCGACACACAGAGTCCCGGGGGGCCCAGTCCACTCCCTCAGCCCTCGCCCCTTTTCTCCTCACATCAGCCCTGATCGCCTTCCTTATACCGTTGAGGAAACTGAGGCTCCGGAGGCCCCATGGCGGGGCCACGGGCACGCCGTGCAGAGCGGCAGAGGCAGAGCTCGCCCCAGGGCCAAACCCCGCCCCGCCGCACCGGCCGGACCTGCCCGCTGCTGGGGACGCTCCTGTCACAGCCCCTCCTTCTCCCGCTCGGTGTCGCCTCACAGGGGTCTTCCCTGACCGCCAGGTGTCACCGCCACCGGCTGCTCCTCAGTTCCTGCCACTTGCATCCCTCCTTCCTTCCCTTCACCACCACTGGACCCTCCGAAACGACCTCCTGCTCCTGCCCAGGTGCAGGCGAAGTGGCGGAGGCTCAGAGGGGTGCCATCCGGAGGGCAGGGACGTCCCTGCAGACGGCCTCGGGCCCTCGGCAGCCGTGGCGTCTCCGGGGGCCGCCACAGACGCAGAGAAACTCAATTTGCCAAGTGATCGATTTACCAGGTAATTGTTTTTGTTTTTATTCTACTTATGAAATTTCAGCAACTTTTGCCACAAGATAGTTAGGCAGCCTTGGAGGATTTTCCGAAGTCCCGTCGCAGACAGAGGGAGGGGACCCCAGCCACACCTGCCTCTGTCCTCGAGACAGTTGGGGTGTGGTCCTGGTCTCCTCGGATGCCGCTGTGGCCACAGCCCAGAGGCGGCCCCTTGACCAGAGCTCAGGCAGCTGCACGCGACACACACACACATGCTCCAGCCAGACGGCCAGTGGGCACTAGGCTGGTCATTTAAATGGCTGCAAACAGGACCAGACCTGGGGCTGTTTTTTGGTGTAATATTTAGGGGGCTCGAAGAAACTCAAAACTCAAGATGAACATTGTAATGCGCTATTTCTAAAAATCAAAATTAACGCACACGTCTGTGGTAGACAAAATAAAAACGTTCTAAACGAGGACGGGGCCGGTGACGGTGCCTCGCTGGAGCGCGAGGCTGGAGGGCAAGTCCACGATCCTGACCCCGTCCTCACCGAAAACCTCTGAATTCTGTCCATCCTGACTATTTTTTACATTAACTTTGCTTTTAAAAAAAAAACGCTGCTCTGAAGTGTTATTTATGGACGAATGCTCCGAGCAGACGAAGGAGGTGTCTCTCCCCAGCCCTCCTGCTCAGCGCCACCGACGGACGATCCTGAGACTCAGCGAGGGGAGAGGGGGCAGGGGGCCGAGGACGGGGGACCCTGCGGCACGACACAACAGCGACCTCGGTGGGTTGGCCTTTGGCCTCACGTGTCACAGATGGAGCTGAAAAAGCCAGCAATCCAGAATGTCAGGCACAGACGACGAGCCCCGAGAAAGGCTGGTTGTTTTCCAGCCACAGGAACAGGAAGGGGTGAGCTAACGGGGCCGAAAATGTGGAGACGGTGACCGGCCCACACCCCTCAAAGTCCACAGAAGGCACCAGGCTGCCCCACCCATGCCACCGCCGAGGCCCAGCAGGGAGCCTGCACTCCCCCGTCACAGGCCGGGAGAAGGCGCCCAACCTGCTCAGAGCTGAATTAGTGACATCATCCCCACGGGCGGTAGAGAGCTCCCCGTCATCCACGGGGCTGACAAGAGCCCAGACCTTCCTCAGACACTAACCAGGCACCGTCGCTGCCTGCGGGCCAGACACCTCACCACCGCGCCAGTGAATATGGGCACCCAACACCCACGGACCACCCTGGCGGTCGCCCGGGGGCAAGGCGGGAGAGGGCAGATAGAAGTCAGGGCTGGGTAAGGCCTGAGCGGCCCCTGGAGGACCGGGTACCTGAGGGACCCCCGCCCCACTGGCCAGAGGTAGCCCCTTGGGGGCCAGCTGTCCTGCGCGCAGCTGGGTGACCTGTGGAGGCTCTGGCAGAGCTAGGAGCAGCTCATGCCTGTGCTGCCCCACATGGCGGCCAGTGGCCACGTGCGGCCGCTCTGCACTTGAAGCATGGCGGGCACAATGGAGGACCTGGACCTTTACCTATAGTTCACTCGAGTGAATTTAGATTGCACATTCACGCACAGCGTGGCTCTGGAGAAAGTCGCGGTGCCCTCAGATTACGAGGTGCTGTCAGGGGCAGGGACCGTCCATGGCAGCTGTGCTGGATCGGGCAGGCCGAGTGTGTCTGCCACACTGGAACCCGCAGGCCTTGGGGTTTCATGGGGCGGGGGAGGCTCCTGCAGGGTGGGCTAGAGGGGGCCATGTTACGCCAGCCCTGGGCACACTGTGGGCCCTGTGACTGCTGTTAGCGAGGGCTCAGAGGACCAGCAAACGGTCCCCTCGTGGCTGTTCCAGTCTCGACTGGGCGCTCAGCTCCATGGAGACAGCAGAGGAGGCGGCTGGAGGGGAGCACTCCACCCACCGTGGGCCTCGTGGTACTGCATGGTGCTCCAAAAGCAAACGTAACGGAATTTCTTTCAGAAAAGCAAGACAAGGTCTCCACCTACGGAACGTGATCTGGGGCTCTGTTTTAACAGACATGGCAGTACCCTCGCGGTGCCCACAGGCCGACACGTGATCATTTTTTTCTCGATGGTTAGACGCACTCTGTAGTCATTGGACCCGATTCCTATGAAACCGCTGCCTGTTGAGAGCTGGCTAAGTAATGGCGGCCACACTGCCGTGTACCTGGCTTCGAGGATGTGCGCAGGGGCTGTGTCTCCCAGCAGAGGGCACGGCAGGCTTGGCTCTGCTTGGCCACAGCCCCTGGACCTGGCCAGCTTAGCCATCTCATTGCCGCGACGGTCATGATAAACCAAGGCGCCAGAGTAAGGGGTCGGAGGGCTGCCTCAGTTCCCCTGAGGGCAATCATCAGTCTTAGGTCTGCTCCAGGTGCCATCACAAAACACCACTGACTGGCAGTATAGACACAGAAATGCGTCTCATCGTTCTGGAGGCTGGGAGTCCGCGGTCAAAGCGAGGGCCCCTTCCTGGCCTGCGGAGGGTCGCCCTCTTCCTGCACCCTCACGTGGCCGCCCCTCCGCAGCACGTGGCAGGAGGAACCCGGCATGTTGTCCTCTTCTGGTAAAAACGTTGGCTCTATCACACTGGGGCCTCACCCACGACCGTGTTTAACCCTAACTCTTTCCTTAGAGACTTGACCCCCAAGTATAGTCATATTGGGTATCAGGGTTTCAACGTGACAACTTGTAGAAGGACATAATTCAGTCCATACAAGGCGCGTGAGGACAAATGACTCAGGGACACCATGGACTGTAATGACCGTCTGGGCATGACCGTCAGAGACGCAGGCGAGGGGGGAGGGTCACCGCGAGCATCCTTCGTGACAGTGAAGAGCCGGAAACGGCCCGGGTGTCTGTCGGTATGTGGATGACAGCCAGCGCGTGGAACGCTGCGGAGCAGGCAGGAGGCAGAGGGCCGGGCGTCGCAGGCGGGCGAGGGCGCTGTGGGACGGCGAGCACGGCAGGTCCCACTTGATCGGGAGCAAACAGAAGAAAACACTGCGCATGTGTGTGCAAACATACAGAAAACGGTCGAAAGAAAACACGTTTCAAAGAAATAGAAAGAAAGAAAGAAGGAAACCACGTTTCACGGAGCAGAGCCGCTGCGTCTGCGGATGAAGGGGGATGGGCGGACGGAAGGGGGTTTCGTGCGGAACTTCAGGATTTGCCATGTTAGCATTTTTTCAAGACTGTATTCATGTAAGAGAAGATATTTACAGCGCACAAAACAAATCAGCAAAGAACTGTGATTCAAATTATATTAAGATGTCATATGAATTGGTAAGAAAAAGACAAAAATCCACTAGAAAAAGAACGGGCAGAAGACATGAACAGAAACGTCCCGGAAGAGGCCACTCAAACAACCGAAGAACACACAGAAGATGCTCGACCTCATTTGAAATGAAAACTACAGTGAGATATCGATTCCCACCAAACACCCACACAGGCGAGGGTGCGGGGGGCCGGGAGGCGCCCACGGCCGCTGTGCGTGTGAAGACGTAAAGGCAGGATGTGCCCGTGGGGTTTTCGGTGAGGAAGCCCCGCCACCGAGGGCCACCCTGCCCGGGGGAGGGGCCTTCCATCCCTCGCCCACCATGCCTCCTCCGTGCCGGGCCTGGTACTCAGGCAGGGCTCAGGATGAACGACCACCGCGCACTGTGCCGAAACCTCGCGGCCCGGCGGGGCACCAGGCCGTGAAATAAGCAGCTGGTAATGCCGCAGGTGTCACAGGAGGAGACAGGTCTACAGATTCAGAAGCAAATGCCAGGCCTCGCCGTCTCGCAGATCCAGCCTCACTCACGGGGACCTGATCGGGGACGTGGAGGCTGAGGGACGGAGCATGGCCAGTGATCGGGGTGCTTACAGGCAAGGGCGTGGCTAGAAACAGGGACAGGGTGAGGGAAGGGAACGGGGTGGAGGCGAAGTCGCTGGGGCCGGCAGCCACACTCCACCACGTGGGAGGACTGCACTTCCTTGTCCACTAGCTGTGGCCACAGGACTTGTTTTAGCCATGATGACACTTGTGAGTGGGCAACTTGGGCTGTCCCCGGGGGTAGAGGCTCTGTCCACCAGGGTCCCCGAGTGAGGAGAAGCCTGTGAGGGACAGAAAGCATGAGGAAAAAGGAAGCCTTTGTGGTCACGAGCCACGGAGCCTGAGACGTGAGGAGGGCTCATTGCCCCATCGTTACACGGCCGCCCTGACTGGTTCCGTCAGAGCCCACGCAGGGACAGGAAGGACTGGGGCTCGCAGACCCTGCACCTCCTTTTCACCCTCCTCCCCGAAGCCTGGCTGCACAGATGGAGTTGTTGTCGGAGCCAGAGCCACAAACCAGGCCCCCTACACTAAGGAAGACAGACAGGAACAGCGGCCAGCTGTCTTCATCTTCATTCCGGGAATTTCCCTGGTCTCCCTGCGAGGGGCCTGGGGGGCTCTCTCTTCCTCTTTATTGCACCCTGAGGATCCCTAGCCCTCCATGGAGCCTGCATTTATCCTGAAATTGTCAGCTCCGCTGAGCAGCCATAAACCAGAAACTGTCAGAGAGAGAATCCCCGGGCACAGGAGGGCCTCTGAGGAGGGAGCCCGGGTCTGCATTTCCCTCCACCAGTGGGCTCATCAGGGGTCCAGCCCCCTGTCCTCCACCCCGTAGCTAACCGTGGTGGCGAAACCTGCCTCTTGAGATCCATGGGGACCGTATTTCAGCAAGTCAAAGATGCCACTGATTGTAGGGTGAATCTTTATGTGCCACTAAGAAAGAAAAAATACTGCTGGTTAAACCAAGACATGATGTTTCATTATCACTTGGAACTTTTATATGTATCAAAAGGGTTCTCCTAGATTTATTTAAACATAGATTTTTATCACATACCACTACTGACTGCGCATATATAAAGTGGAAAATAACAGCAAAATAAATTGGTCAAGTTGTCTTAAAACATCTCGACATTCAGAATTTGACTCTTGTTTCTTTTCAACTCAGGGCCACTGATATTTGTTTTTCAAACCATATCATCGCCTGGGACATCGAGAGGGTAGGTAAATGCACCATTATTCCTGAGATTTCATTTCAAGTAGACTCACCTTCTTTAGGTTTTGATGCTGGCACATTTTAAAAATCTTGCCAAAAGGTGTCAGGCAATGACAACTGTGTGACGCTGCCACCAGGCCAACAAGAATTGTGAGAGGCCGTCGATTATAAGACAAAACCTGATTTCGGAAAAGTTAAAGGGTGGAGACCGGGGAAACGTGTATCTTTGAACGAGGAATCAGCACCTGCCTTCCAGGTTCTGCTTCTAAGGTAACAGGTCAGAGTCCCTGGTCAGAGAGGTGTGGGTTCCCATTCCGGGCACCCCACTTCCAGGCTATGTGGGGCATTCATCACAGTGGGCTGGGAGCCACGTCCCCAGCCCTCGTAGCTCCTCACGATAAAAGTGTATTTGTCTTCACGCAGATCTACTCAAGGTCAGGGGACTTGGCAGGGCAGCTGCCCTAACTGTCCAGCACTAGGGCTCCGCCACCCAGCGACCCCGCTGGGGCCCTTCTCTGCGCGCTGGGGAAGAAGAGCCCAAACATTTGCGCCCATGGGGAAGCCCCGCGCAGCGACGCCCGGCATCCGTGACACCTTCATGCCAGAGGGCTATGAACGCGCCTGTTTCCTTGGAGGGTACACTGCCCCGTGCCGACCCGCGATGACACTCAGTGAATACTCGGCTGTGATGGAGCAGGACCCCTAAAGTCGCACAGCGCCCTTCCCTCCTGGAAGCCACTTCTCGTGCCCCCACGTGCTCGGCATCCGAGGCCCCGCGGCGGCCGCGCATCCGCAGTCCCTTGCTGCCCCCTGGCGGTGGCGCGCGGCTCTGCAGCCGGCCGGCGGGACCAGGCACGCCTCGCCCCGCCCCGCCCCGCCCACGCGCGTTCCCTAGCAACCGGCCTCAATGCGCAGGCCGCAAACTTCAGCATCTCCTGGCCTGGCATCCGCTGCAGGAAGAGACAGGGAAGCGTCTCTCGCGGCTTTTTCCTGAAAAGGTTTTCTCTTCCCTCCTCCGTGAAAAAGGATCACGAGGTGGGAGTGGGAGAAGGAAATGGCTTAAGTTAATTTAAACCGTGTCTGCTGCAGGCAACAATCCAGGAAAGATCTTTCCTTCTTTTTAAGAGTCACGGTTGAAGCATTGAGGGAAGCGCTTTGCTGCAGCCCAGCGGCCACTGCTAGACCTGGGAAATGGCTTGCAGAGGGTCGCCTGGAGGAACCGCACCCAGGCTGGGCCTGAAAGCGGGGCGGAGTCCCCCGGACTGGGCCCAGGATCCTGGAGAGGGTGTAGCTGGTACTGACCTAAGGCTTCCTGTTCGCCAGTCACGTTTCAAATGTGGGCTCATTTTATCCCAGGAAGCCATGAGGTTGATGACATGCATCCCCACTTCTCAGATAAGATACTGAGGCCCAGCGGAGTGAAAGGCCGGCCATCCTGCCAAAAGTGTACGCTGTGACTGTTCCCACCCTACAAATAAGGACACCGAGGCCTCCAGAGGCTTATTCGAGGCCCCTCATCTGCAGTCTGCTCCCCAGACTCTCCCTCATCCCCCACATATCCCTGAAATTCTCCCCTGAACTCCAGAAACTGACCTCACACAGCCACCAAGGCTGGCCGGGGAATGTTGGGAGCCAGCCTCCAAAGTAGCCTGAGGCTGCAGTCCCTGCCAGCGCTGATGACACAGGCTGTGTGCGAGGCCCTGGGGGTCAGGGGCGGTCGGGGGGCTCAGGGGCTGAGCCCACGCAGCCCCTTGCCACCTGTCTCCTCCCTCCCTCCACATGGGGAGGCACAGCACTGACCCTGGGCTTCATTTCACCCATTAACTCATTCATACACTCAATCATCTAGTGCCAGGCACTGTGCTGGACAGCGAGGGGACACTGGTGGACAGGATACCTAATGATGAAGACAGGCAACAAACAAGTCGACCAGCAAAGGCATACTAACTGGATACTAAGACACGCTGAGGAATAAATGAAATTTGATGGCACCCTAAAAAGGGCTGGGGTGGGGGCCCTGTTATTGTCATTTTTATATGATCCTGCCTTTACTGTGGCACCTATTCTGGCGTGCGTGCCTGTGCCTGCCTGTGTCCCCCACCAGATGTGCCAGCGTGAAAGCAGAGCCTGCCCTCCCAACCCTGCGCCCCCACCCCAGGGCCTGGCGCTGAGCAGCTTCTCAGGGAAGGGAGCAGAGTGGACCTTGCACTTGTGGGTAAAGGAGCCCGGGGTTGGCTAACGAGTCCCCATGAGGCATGTGAGCTTATTACTGGTTTGGGGGAGGGAGGTAACAGTGACAGTCGGAGTGCTCCGAGCCCCTGCTCTGTGCAGTCATTTGCATGCCTCTTCCCCATCAACCTGTGTGCAGCAGCCTTTCGGAGACACACTATGGCTAATGCATTTCACAGGTGTGGACACAGAGGTCACACCTCTAGTGAAGGAGCCAAGAAGTGCATGCAGACAGCCTGGTGTCATTCAGATCCCCTCTCCACGTGGGGCAGTGATGGCGGGCAAAGAGGGTGGGTCCAGAGGTGGACAGTTCCACATGCACGTGCCCGTGAGCTTCCCGAGCCCCAAATAACCTGAGGTTGAGTGCCCCCATTATTCTCTTCCTCACGGCCCTTTCTCACATGGCCTTGCCCCTCCCCACATCCAACCCACGAGCAATTCCTATTGATTTCACCTTAAAACATCACCCTGAGCCCACGCGCCTCTCTCCACGCTCCCTGCTCCCTCCCTGGCTACTGCCATGACACCCCAACAACTGGAACAGTCTCCTGACCACCCTCCCCTCCCCACCCCGTTCTCCAGACAGCAGCCAGACAGGCCAGCATGATTGCAGGCCGAATCAGTGCCCAGCTTGGAGCCCTGGCCTCGGAACTTAGAACAAAGCGACACGAGATGTGGGCAGGAGAAGCGGGGATGGAGGGGCGGGTGGTCCTCCACAGCTGCCCCTCTGCTTGGCTGTGGGTGTCAGGGGCCAGGTGCCGCCGAGGAAGCCGCCAGTGGTCTCCTACAGCCTCGGCGCTTTCTGGTTTCCCCTCACTGCTCCTCCCTGGCCCCATCGGGACTAGGAGTGGCAGTGAGGACGCCACTGCTGCTGGTCCCAGAGTGGTTCGTCACTCCTCGTTTGTGACTCCACCCACATCCCCATAAATAGTCCTGTTAAACTTCCACCAGTTACCCCTGAGCGTGCTGTCTGCTGCGTGCACAGCACCTGGAGAGTCCGCCATGGTCGGGGCCCCGCCTCCTCTCGCTCATCGCCACACTCTGGCCACACCTGACTCCTTTCCGTTCCTCCAACACACCAAGCTCGTGGCCTCCTTGGTGCCCCTGCACTTGCTGGTCCATCCGGCCTGGGGCACTGGTCTCAGTCCGAAGGTCACGCTTCAGGGAGGCTTTCCTGGTCAGGGACAGCAATTCTGTGGGACTATGGATGGAGAAGAGCAGAGGTGGCCGGATGTGGGAGTGCTGTTCAATTATCACAACACAGACAGAGCTGCCGGTGACAAGAGGGACGACTCTGAGAGGAAGTCCGCTTCCTGCCCCGGGAGGATCCGACTGCCACCGGGGGAGGCGGCCTGGCTGCAAGAGCGCAGAGGCCTCTTCGGTGCTTAATGGGCCGTGAGTGTGTGAGGAGTCCAGAGCGGTATGAGCAATCAGACTAGAGTGTGAGCTGAGCGTGCCAGGAGGGAGGGAGGGCGACGGGGAGCGGGGAGGAGGTGAGGCGGGACCTGACCAGGGAGGCGGCGTGCGTCGGGAGGTCTCGTGTTGATAAATCCTCAGAGACAGTGTCCCCAAGCGTGTGCGCCGCAGAGACACATCAACCCCAAGACCGCAGGGCCGTAACGCAAGTCTCCTTCCCACTCGTGCAAGCCTGGGTGTGCCTGTGGCTGTGACAGCTGGAGCATGTGGCCTCCGAGCAAAAGGGAGATGGAAGAGGTAGACCAGCACTTAACTGCCACAGCCCAAAAGGGACACAGGACACGTCTACTCACGGGCCATCTGCTAGTCACATGACCCCAATCACTGGAAGACGGTGGGAGAATCTGGAGAAGCGGGTGGACATTTGGGAACACTGACCTTCTCAAACAGACGCAGATCCGTGACAGAACACACGGTAATTCCAGATGCCACACGAGATAATTGTGGGTCAAATGGATAGAGCATTAACTAGCACTGAATCGCCTCATGAAAAAATAGTTCCCCGCTCGATTATCCCCAACGCCTTGTAATGATAACATCTCATTTGATGGCAATATGTGTTGAACGCCTCTCTGTCACTGCTAAGCTCTTTGGTCAATAAGTGACGCGCTGGCCTCAGGTGCAGAGCCTGGTCTTACGAAGCTTCCAAAGCTGCATTTCTTCCCCCTGGCACGGCATGTGTTCTCACGGTTCACACCTACATCACACAAATGACGATCGACATTCCTTCCAGGAGAGCAGAGTAAACTTTCCTTTTCAATAAATGTTTTTATCTTTTTAATTGAGCCTATTTCAAATAGAATATTAATTCTGTCCCAAGTCAAACTGTGCAGCACATATAGTAATATTTATTTTAGAAGGGGTAATACGTACTTCAAAATTCAAAAAGTATCACAGTCTATATAGTAAAAACTCTCCCCCCAACCCCATTCCCAGCCACACAATTCCCCTTCCTGGAAGTCCCCGGTGTTAATAATTGTCATGAACACTCACGCTCGTACAAACAATGCTGTGCATGCTCTACTCGGCACGCATGCAGGTGCCTGCAGGACGCATCCCTGGGAACGCAAATTCCAGGGCTCCAGCCACACGCATTTCTAATTCCTCTGGTCCAGTCTGGTGCATTGCTGCATGTTGGTGGGACAGGTTTCCAGCAGAGCCCCAACTCAGGGCAGTTTGGACCATACACAATTCCACTATTTACTCGACATCTATAAGCACCTATTCCGAGCTCCGCCCTGCGCTAGGAACTGGGGATGGAAAGGCGAACCTGACTCTGTCTCGACCTCAAAGACTCCATGATCTAGGGCGGGACGTGCACGCGGCAGTTGCCGTGGATCTCTACTGCTGCACATGGGGACTCAGGGGGCACTCACAGGAAGTGCGCAGCCAGGTTGGTCTTCTCTGCTCCCCGGCAGCTGAGGCCTCGTCTGGGGTGACCGGAATGGCTGGGGGCAGAAGGACCCATTACCCACTGGGCCGCCCTGCGCCCAGCTCTGGTACCCGGGCTGGGAGGGCTGAAGGACAGGCTCAGCCCCAGCACTCAGCCTGTGACCTCTCCCGTCGCAGGGTAGTTGGACTTCTTCCGTGGGGGCACAGGGTTCCGAGTGCAAGTGTTCCAGTGAGCACGGCACAAGCAGGGTGGCCTGCGTGACTCAGCCTTGGAGGCCACCACAGCCCGCCACGATGCAAGCAGAGGGACGGGAGGAGGGTTTCAAAGCGGCCACACTGCTAACCCTAAGAGGACGCAGGATCCGCGCTGTGGTAGAGGTGGACACGACAGCAGAGGGAGCCTGGAACGGGAGGGTCAGCATCGTTTCTTCTGAGAGGGACAGGAAGAGACTCAGGAGCGCCATTGGAAGGAGGTGACATTAGAAGTTAAGTATTGGAAATTAAAGGGGGTGTTAGCAAAGACTGAACTCTGAGTGGGAGGAGGGCGAGAGCATTCCAGGCAGGGGGCGCATGTGCAAGAGCTTAAGCTGTTCTGAACGGGCGTGGAGTGAGCCTGGACGGTGAGAAACAAAGCCGAGTGAGAGGCCCATGGACTCCCGGGCCGGAGTCGAGATCTTCTCTCTAGCACTGGCCACCTGAGTGATAACACGCGAGCTTCGCTTTTCTCCCCTGGGCAGAGCTGGGGGTCCGGAAGCTCGAGGGGTTGCTGTGAGGAAGGCACACGCGCCGTCGAAGCCATCGTGAAAGCTGAGCTGCTCACTGGAATCAGCCAGGCTCCCTGAACACCCCGATGAAACGGAAGCGCGACTCTCTGGAACTCTCGAAACACGGCTGAGGAGACTAAGGGAGACCTGACAAACGCGAGACGGCCCAGTTCACAGACCAGGAGATTCCACAGACTGGCCTTCCTGGCGAGACCTCCCAAGCTGATCTACAGCTTCAGTGCAACTCTGATCGGGACAAGGGGGCAGTGACAGAGGAGCCACGGGACGTAAGGTGCAGCGCAGCGGGGAGTCAGCGATGGCGTGATAACTGCACATGGTGCCAGGTGGGTGCTAGACTCATTGGGGGACCACTCCGTAAGCCGAATCAATGTCTAACCACGATGCTGGACTCCTAAAACCAGTATACTGTTGAATGTCAACTGTAATTGAAATGTAAAAACATCAACATCCCAGCTGACTTCTTTTCGGAAATGGATACGCTTATCCTAAAAGTCGCATGGAAATTCAAGCAGCACAGAATATAATATTACAATTTTGAAAAACAAGAAAACATGGGAGGTCTCACGGTTCCCAATTTCAGAACTTTCCATAAAACTGCAAGGCTCAGGACAGGGTGGTATTGGCACATGCTTCAATGGGACAGAGTCGAGAGCCCGGAGGTAAAGCCACGTATCTATGGTCAGCTGCATTTTAGTAAGGGTCCATTCAAGAAAGAGAGAAGAATCCTTTTGACAAACAGTGCTGGGACAAGTGGACGTCCACACGTAAGAGAGTGAATGAAGCTGAACCCCCACCTCGCACCACATACGAAAATTACTGAAGACGGATCGAAGGCCGAAAGGTGAGAGCTAAAACTATCGAACTCTGTGAAGAAAATATAGAAGAAAATCGTTGTGACCTTGGATTTGGATCTTAGATATGATGCCGAAATCACAAACGACGAAAGAGAAACGAGATTTAGCAAAATTCATCAAAATTTAAAACTGTGTTTTGTAGGACACCATCAAAAAAGTGAAGGCAACCGACAGTACGGGAGAAAACTTTCCAGATTATATATCTGACTTGTATCTATAATATATAAAGACCTATTACAACTCAATAAAAAAAAAATACAAAGAAGCCGATTTTAAAACGGGCAACGAGTTTGAACAGACATTTCTCCAAAGACGATGCTCCAATGGCCAATAAGCTCATGAAAAGATGCTCAACGTCATTATCCACCAGAGAGATGCCAATCCGACCACAGTGAGATCCCACTCCACACCCACTCGGGCACCTACAATCGGAAAGACGGACAAGAGAGAGTGTGAGTGAGTGAGGATGTGGAGCAAGAGGCCCCTCTTACACAGCTGGTGTGGGTGTAAGTGGCACAGTCACTGTGGGAAGCAGTCGGGCCGAGGGCCCATGGGACCCAGCAATTCCACTTCTAGGTTTGGGCCCAAAAGGAATGAAAACATGTGCCCGCACAAATCCCGTCCAGAAACGTTTATAGAGAAGTATTCGTAAGAGCCAACGAGTGGAAACAACGCAAATTTCCACCAGCTAATGAAGGATCAATAAAATGTGGTATATTCATATAATGGTATGTTGTTGAGCAGTAAAAATAAATGAAGTCCTGAATCACCCTATAATTTGAATGAACCTTGAAGACACTACGCTCAACAAGAGAAGCCAGGCACGAAGCACCACGTGTGACATGATCCCAGTTCTATAAAATGCCCGGAGGAGGCAGATCTGTGGGGACACGGAGGTTACTGCTCGCCTGTGGCTATGGGTGGGGGCTTGGGGGGGAAGAGCTGAAGGGGCACGGCAGCCTCCTGGGGTGAGGAAAACGCTGTGGGATCCGTGGTGGTAAACATCTTGTTCTTTCCTTGGATTTTGTTTTTTCTTTTCTTTTTCATCTCTATGAGATGATGGCTGCTAACCAAACTTCCTGGGCTCATCATTTCACAATATACGTAGGTCGAACTGTTATACCGGGTGCCTAAACTTACACAGTGCTGTATGTCAATCGCCTCTCAATAAAACTGAAAGAAAGAAGTCGATGGTGGTGATGGGTGCACAACTCTAAAAATACTAAAAGGCACTGAATTAAGGACGGTGGGGGAGGAAGGAAGAACAAATAACAGACAGAAGAAAAATGCTGTGTCTGGGTCACGCTCCCGGGGAGTCTGCTCTCCCTGGCCTGGGGGAGCAAAACCCAGCTCCTCCTGACCGACAGAAACAGGAAAAATAAAAGTGCAGGTGACAAGAAATGCTGAAAATCACAGAGATGAAGTCTGAGTGGAGGACGCTGAGTCTGGGGCACTGAGTCACGGGGAGGGGAGTGGAGAGCAGCCTTTCTGCGACTCGGGGCAGCCTGGGGCAGAGGGGACCAGGATCTCACAGGGCACGTCACCCTTCGATTGGCCTGCAGAGTTTATCTGTGACTGCAGGAAACCCTTCCCGCCCTGACGACTACACCCACATACCAGTCTCGGGTGGCACCCCACGCACTCACCTCTAGATTCAAGATGAAGACAGAGGCCCTTCGTTCCCTAAAATGAGGCCCCCAGGACACCCCCTCACGTCCTCCAAGCACCCGTATTTCCGAAGGTCACGGGGGTGGGGCTGTGTCACGTTTCCAAGTGTGTCACGCGCAAGTCTGAGCACAGTGGGCTGGCCTCTCTCTCTGGAGCTGCGCATCTGCCCGTCTTGGTGCCTAACCGAAGCCTCGGTGTCAGCACCCTGTCACCAAGATTAAATGACACTCGTTTATTGACACTATTCTGCGAGCGAAGTGATCTAAGCAAGTGACAACCACCATCGTGTTGAACCCTCACAGCCACGCTCAGAGACGAGTCACCCTTTGCTGTGAACCCCACTCGCAGATGAGGAAACTGAGGCTTCACGAGGCAAGAGGCTCGGCCGGGGGCACACACTACGAAGGGACAGGGCAGGATGTGAACGCACGTCCGCCTGCTGTGGAGACATAACCCTCCCGACCCTGAAGTGCCCTGATGTCACGTCTACCTGCTGGTCAGCAGTGGCAGTGACAGAACCAACATTTGTTCCCAGGTCCCTGTCCCCAGAGCTGGTGACTGCACTGTCTCCGTGTCTGGTAGCACCCAGTACAGAGTAGGGACGTGGCGATGTCAGCACCCCTTCCGCCCGCAGACAAACCGACCCAGTCAGCCAGCCTGTGACTTTCAGGAGCCCGTCCCTCTGGGGGACACGGTGCACATGGAGGTCCCTCACGCGGCTCACTCCCCACTGGCCCGACCAGTCCTTAAGGAGCCCGTCTGACTCCCGCCTCACTGTCCCTCTGGAGACCTGGCCTTGTCCTCCCTCCTCCCTGGGCGCTCACTCCAGATGTAACAGTCATGAACACGTCTGTCCCGAACGCAGATGTAGGATGTAATTCCCTAAGAATTCAAAGTAATTTCAAGTTATTTTCCAATATCCAATTTGCCTTTTATTTATTTGGGGCGACATCTCAGTGGCAGCTCCCCAGCCAAAGTGCCAGGGCTTGTTTACAGAGCCCAGCCCCGGCTCCGCAGGGAGCCACACGCCCGACACAGACGGTTCCAATTAAAAACATAAGGACAACACTGGACGCAGCCTTAAATAAAGTGAAACTGCAGGAGACGAGAAGGGGCAGAAAGCATTAATGGGAGCAACGCCCATCTCCCCAGACGTCCTGCGGCGTGTGCGGCCTGCCTGGCGCTGGCACCCTGCCTTGGCTGCATCGGACACAAGCTCAGCACCCAGCAAGGACGGGTGGGTGGCTCTGCCAGCATAGGGCTGGGAGGAGGGTCCTAATTATCAGAGGTCACCTGTCTGCCCATTCGCCTGCTTTTTGTTTAATGTCTTTCTCTAGTAAGTGCTGGTTCTCAGGCCCGAATTAGTAGACTACGACTAGTGGCAAAACTCCACCCAACTCAAACCGACTTAACCAGAAAGTGGGTAAGACCATCAGTGGTGTTAGCTTCAGGCACAGTTAGATCCAGGTGCCCGAATCTTCAAGAACCCTCCATACCTATCTCGTGATTCTGCTCCCTAACAGAGCTGGCTTCATTCTCACTCAGCCGTTCTCACACTGGTGGCTAAGACAGAATCCCAGCTAACATCCTACCAGCCGAGCATTCCCGGCAGAATGGGAGGGCTCCTCTTCCCATAGTTCTAGCAAAAGTCTCAGGGTGGGCTTTCATTGGCCCTGCTGGGTCACGTGCTGATCCCTGAACCAATCACTGTCGCCAGAGAGTTTCAGTCCTCTGACTGGCCAGGCCTGCCTGGGTCAGATTCCCACCTGACGGCTTCCTGAGCCGATTTGTGATTCTCAGAGAGAAAAGGGTGGGGAACTGAGTCTCTACACCACCCCTGTAAGAGGCAGTCGAACCCCCCAAATCCACTGCTAGAATAGCAATTCATTTTTAGTAAGTAGCAGTTTAGTTTCAGCAAAACATCATCTATCGTATTAAGTACATAAGAGTAATTTGAGTTTTATCACTTCTATTTTGACTCTGAAATTGGAATGCACCTTAAGCTCTATAGCCTCTTACAATTACAATTGACAGCACTTTTCCCTCTTAGTGCTACATAAAATAATAATGTACCTTACAACTGATGGCATTTTAGATTCAATAAAACATAGCATATGCAGAATGAGTTGATACCTAGTTTGGTTTGTAAGTAACTAAGTAACATTAAGACAAAAAATGTTAAAGTTAATGTGAGGTCCATAAAAACAGTCCACATAGTACTCAGTCGAAGTATCACTGATGAAAATGAGGGAATGAGAACAAGTTTTAATCGCGAGAGTCAGATTTCCACATCAGAAAGATACTCTAGCACCGTGTCGGACAGAAACAGACACCGGTTTTGTAGCGGATCTTCTGAGAAATTGTGAGGACTTAAACCGAGGGAAAATAAGGGAAGATGAGGAGGCAGAAGAGGCAGACTAAGGGCGGGGCGTGTGGAGACAGGCAGAGAGGGACGGGAGGGAGAGAGGCTGAGACAGGGCAGCTGTGGCGGGAACGATGGTGACGAAGGCTGTGGTGATGACGGAGGGTGGTGCCGGTGGCAGCGGTGGTGGACACGGTGACAAAGCTGGTTTCAGTAGTGATAATGGTGGCAGAGAGCGTGGGCTAACGTAGGAGACGTATAACCATATCAGCGGCAGGAGGCCCACAGGTAAAAATGGCCACGCGGGGGACCGGCCCCTCCAGCTGCACCTACTAGGGAAGATCCCACCTTCTCCGGGCCTCACACAGGAAATGAAAAATCACACCTCATTCCTCCCAGCAGACTGACTGTAGGTATCACCCTCATGCTCTAATTACTCGATGGGAAACAAATTATAAGTAAACATGAGAACCAACGATTCCCCCACAGCAGGGAATATCCATTATTTACCCATAAAAATATTTCAAGGGTTATTAGCATGTAAACTGTGATTAATTAAATTCACGAAAATTGTTTCTAATGCATGCAAATGAGGCGGTTCCTGCCGGGTGAGGCCGAGGCTTCGCTCGCTCGCTCTCTGGCTGCCGGAGGAGACAGGAGTGGAGAAAGTCACTCGACTTTTCTCCCACTGCAGTGACTTTGGGAAAAATTAAACCATAGGGTCCACCTCAAATGCGGTTTGACCCTGAACTCTTCCAGACTTTCTTCTATGTCAGGTCCACACAATTAAGGAGACACATGTGGACGCTGCTTTCCACATTGGGGAATTTATTCACACCCGTGATCCCTGAGGGGCCTGGCACCACGGAGCTTGGAGGAACCTGGAGAAAACCAGCCATTTTCTAACCCGGTCTGACCACCGACTCCAAGAAAGAGCCAAGACGCCTGAGAGTCACGTGGCCTCATTTCCCAGGCTCTCTGTGCGCCACTCTCAATTCCTGCAGAGTTTTCACCAGGTCTACAAGACCGGACTGCACACACCAAGGAAGCGGGCCCAGAAACGGGGACCAGGAGGAAAGGCAAAGGGAGACTCTGCAGGAGCCAGGGTGAGTAGCATGGTGGTGACCTCCGTGAGCCGAAGGGCTTGTCCACTGTCCCTACCCTTTAAGCCTCCGGAGATCCCACTGGCCGAATCGCTAGGCATTTAGTGCCACAACGGACCCATGAGGGTTTTGATCACCTGAGGACACGTGCACCCCAGGGGCCACCCCAGTGCAGACAGTCCTCAGCAAGGACCCGTCTCCCTGCAGCCTCTCCACGAGCCTTTGCGCCTCTGACCCCAGCAGTGCCCTGTACAGCACAGACACCTGCCCCCGCCGGTGTCTGAAGGACCGAACTGTGTGCCCAGGCAGGAGTCCCAGAGAGGCCCACACCGCAGAGACGCCCTCCCGCTGGGCCCGCCCACATGCAGACGCAGCTAACACGAACCCCAGACCCCTGCTGTGCATCTTCACAGATGGCCTGTAAGTGGCCGCATCACTCAGGTTGTCCAGGTGAGGAGATGGGACACTGGACGAGACTGGCAAACTCCCCAGCACAGGCCACAGTGCCCTGCCCCGTGGTCAGCGGGCGTCTGAGACAAGGCCCAGCCAGGCCCCCTCTCCCCGCCAGTGCTCCCGTGGTGGTCCTGGGTCCTGGGGCTGACCGCCAACGCGACTCCTTCGCCCCGGGGCCCAGGAGTCTGACGGACTGCAGCCCCTGGAGGTTCCAGGCTGTGCCCTTGAGGGCCTTTCTGAAGGGATGAAGTCTCAGGTTGGACCCCAAGGACACACAGAAAGACCGATGCCCAAAGTCAGGCCAGGAAATCGGGGAGAGCGAGAGCCCAGTAGGGGGTCGCAGAGACAAAGCCACCCAAAGCTCCGAAGACTCAAGCAACGCCACTCAGCTCCCCCGCAGGCCTAATGGCCAGGGCGCCTGAGCACGGGGCCCCTGCCCACGCTGGGAAGCCCTAGGGTGGGGCCAGGCAGCTGCCAGGGTGTGAGGGCAGCGCTGACAGGTTGGGGTGCAGGGGCCTGACGACAGCCCCAGGGAGGCACGACAGTCGACCGACCCGGAAGAAACAA
Organism: Pteropus medius; assembly: GCF_902729225.1. Taxonomy (NCBI): domain Eukaryota; kingdom Metazoa; phylum Chordata; class Mammalia; order Chiroptera; family Pteropodidae; genus Pteropus; species Pteropus medius. The sequence continues at coordinate 94,110 of NW_024350922.1, read as the reverse complement.
GACAGGACAGCAGCAGGGCGGCAGGGCCCCCGAACCTCCTTTGTGTCTTCAGCACTCCCAGGGGACCCCCATGTGGACTCTTCAGTGGCTTGACCCGTCCTAGACCCGCATCGCCAGGCTCCTCTGGCCCCTCGCGTGCATGACCAGTGTCTCTGAGAGACTTAACCTCCCCACATCACTCCTGCCACAGGGTTCGGGGTCCCCTTATGGGAACCCAGCCACATCGCCTCATTAAATAACTTTCAGGTGGTGCGGGACCTGCACAGACTCAATGCTGATGCTGCCCTGCCCGGGCTGGTGTCTTGAACAGTGGTGGTGACAGCAGCACCTCGTGGGGGATCCAAAGCCCTGGGGCACATTTTCTGGCTGTTACCAGAAGAGGTTCACACGAGACGTGCGTGTGGCGACGCACGGGACAGCCTCAGAGGATGCGCAGCCCACAGGTAACTGGCCCACCTTCTCAGGCACCCTGTCCTCAATCCCAATTCCTCCTGGTGACCCCTGTCACGGTTTTAGGAGCGTCCCTTCTGGGGAGAGTCATGTCCACACAAGCGGACGTGGACGTGTCCCCCTTCCAATGCGGACAGACGTAAGGACGTTCACCTTGTTGCTCTTTTCTATTTATTGGAGCACGTGCCATCACAGTATGCGTAAGTCGGTCTCATGATTTTTAAACAGCTTTGCGTAATCATAATTCATTTAATGGGCCTCCTCCCGCCACGTCAGTAAGTTACTGAATGTGTCACGTTGAACGCTCAGAGCCGCTTCACGAGATACACACGTTTCTCCTATGGAACAGCTCGACGCAATTCAAAGGCCAAGCCTTGAACCCCCAAACACGATTCACGTAAGAGTCCTCGAACCCGGCTGCACGGTGGGATTACCCAGGAGACAGGCTGAGGTCCTGCTACTTCCCCAACTCGGGCCTCCGCCGCCGGCGCAGATGCGCCCTAGCCGGGTCCTGCGGTGATCAGGCTTTTGTATTAAGGCTGCTATTTCCTCCTGCCACGGTGCCTCCAGGCTCTTTCTCAGGACATTAACCTTCACGGCCCTCCTCTGCCACTGTCCCCCTCCAGTGGTATTTCTGACTCCACTCAGGAGACCTGGGGATGTAGCAGCTGCAGCAGCAGTAACTGGGCAGTTGACACTCCGGACCCCTGGACAGCTGCCCTTAGCCGCTGGGACTGGGGGCTTTTGGTTCAGTCCCCTGGACTGGAAACCCAGAGAAAGGCAGGGAGGGGGGCAGAGAGCTGTGCCCTCGTCTCCAACTACACAAAGACGACCTGCGTGAACTGGCTCAAGAGCATTTACAACAAGTGAATGTCGGTCCACATTAGGACACCACTCTCTCTATCTAAGAGTTACAGTGACTGAGTGCCTACTGGGTGCCAGAGGTGACACAGGCATCCTCTCTGCTTCTCTCTGAAACCTGCAGGGAGGTGTCACTGAGAAAAGCCCCAGCACAGAGAACTGATTCTTTCACCAGGTACAGGTGAGGTGATGCTGTGCTGGTAAACAGCCCCAAACAGCCCAAACAGCCCCAAACAGCCCCAAACAGCCCGGGGGTAAAAGGGCAGAGGGCGGGAGAGTTGCTCTTGCTCAAGCGACTGTCCACTGGGGGTTGGCCATGTCTCAGCTCCACGTCACTGTCTTTCATGGACACTGTACTCCATCACCACGGTGGCCCTGTGGGAGGTCCAAGGTGGTGGCGGTGAAGGTGGTGCTGACCTCACTCCTCCCACGAGCAAACTCAAATGCAGGCACATGCAGGTAGCAGTCACTCCCGTGAGACCCAGCCTGAGTGACCAGCTCGGACAACAAGCAGGAGAAGGAGAGGGACGGAGAGCTGGGGAGCCCGGGAGCTGCGGGAACTCCCAGGGGAGGGGCGGGTGGCGCATTGTCCCGGCCTCTCCACCTTGATGGGCTGATGGGGGCTCTATCGGGCTCCGGCCTAGAGGACGTCACCACCGTTAAACCAGCCATGCGGGAAATGCTAAAGGTCTTCTTTAAGAGGAACAGGACTGGCCATAGCCAGAAATACGAAAATACGAGAATGGGAAAAATCTCACGAGCCAAATATTCAATAAATACAGCAAGTCAGACATTTCAAAAGCTACTAGGAAGGTTAAAAGGAAAAAGCATCGAACTCAACTCGAATTCCGTAAGCAGTTAGGAGACACACAACATGATCTGAAATAACACATCGGTCACACAAAGGGGGTAGAAATGTCCTTATAGAATGTATTCAACCTCTCATGTCCCTCTGTCAGCGGCAAGGAGCAGGGGCAGAGGAGGCTGTCGGATGAGATTTGGTGGCTGGGGTGGGGGAGAGGAGCTAGGTGCTGAGCAGGTCCCTGTGCTCAGCTGAACCTGGGCCTCTGGCAAACTCTTCTCCCCGTGGCCCAGGGCCCCAGCCAGACACGGGCAGAGAGACAGCTGAGATTGGCTATTTGAGTCCTGTGTGCCCCTACCCACCCCCACTTGGACCCATGAACCCGCGCCTGCCTCTTGCCCCAAGCCCGTCCACTCTGCCACCAGACATTCTCCCAGACCCCCATGGTGCCCCTTGTGACGACCCGCAGCACTGGGGAATGTAACTGTTGTAATGATTACTTACAGCCATTACAATAAGTTTTTAAGTGCTCCCTTCAAATTGAACAATGTTTTTTCAAAGTCAACAGCTGGTTCACAGCTTGAATGCAACTGTTAGGATAAATTAAATAAAAAGAGTAATAAAATCACAGTCTAAATTTAATTTCTGAAGAGTGCATAGGCTCCCAAAAAAAAAAAAAAAAAGAGGCATTTAAAAAATGCTTTTAAAATGCAGCCAGAAAAGCAGAAGTTAATTCATTCCCTGATTATGTCAGTTAATGGGCATGCTGGAGCAATTAACCACATAACTGCCCTGGTGTGGACAAACCTTAGAGCTCACTCCACTGTACACAGTGTCCTTGTGGGAAGGGGTGATCAGACAGGGGACTTACAAGCAAGCTCAAAAAAAGTCCCTGTCCCCTGAAGCAAAATAACAATGAAGATGTTGTCTGAGGCAGTTCTCCATCTCAACACATCTTCATGTTACCTGTAGCTACCTGGAACTACCTGGCAGGTATGACCTGGCATTACCTGGCACATGGCATGTGTAAAGCTTCTTTGCACATGCTTGTATGTAGGTTGCAAAATTCAGCCACTGAAACCCTTTGCTTCTGCAAGGCAGCAGGATATGCCACTCAAAAACATGCCACTTGGCATAAAGATTATTTTTGAGCTAAAGGCAATTGAGAAAAAACAGGTACAAGAAAAGCTCTCTGCCTTCCCCCATTTGCCTATAAAGCAGGACATAAATCTATGACAGTGTCTCCAGGGAAGGACGGCGTCGGCCGCTGAAGGCACGTGCAGATGCCTAGCAGCATGGAGATGGCACCGGAGGGTCTACACAACCACGTGCGAGCAAGCCATGCCTTCCGCCAGCTTCCCCGCCACTCGCCGCCCTAGACACTCTGGGCTTTTTCTTTGTCACATCTCTTCTCTAGCCACGCACGGTTGGTTTGTTAGGGCGCCATGGAAGCCCAGGCTCTAATCTCCCTTTAGGTGACTGAGACTCCCAGGTGTCTGCCCGAGGTGCATGTTAACACGCTCGTCAATCTGGCATTAGTCTAATTCACAGGAACCTAGTCAATGCATCTAAGAGTTTTTTCCTCTCCTACACCTCACAGGTAACTTACCTTGGGACCCACCTGAAAAGACCCTCCCAGCACCTCCCGCAGGATCTCGAGCTACACACCACGCTTTGGTGTCAGCCTGGGCTTGAACCCCACCCCTGCGGCCTGCACAGTGATCAGCGGTTTCTCGGACCCTCAATTTCCTCTTCTGCAAAAAGGAGACTCATTCGTTCTTTCCTACAGTCCATACGTGTTTACTGAGCACCTACTCTGAGCCAGACCCCGTCACAGGTCCGGGGAGACACCGGTGAGCCAGCCAGACAGAAACCCCTGGCTGAGGCAGCACACGCCCTCGTGGGCGACACAGTGAACGCGACCAGGAAGCAATACGAACAGAGTGGGAGGGGGTCTTTTGGGAGAAAGTAGTGGAAGGAGGGAGGGGTGCTGTAATTTTAAATTAGGAGTTCGGGGAAGGCCCCACAGAGAAGGGGCGACTGGAGGGCAGGGAGCCGGCCACGTGGACACCTGGGTGAAGGTGTCCAGGCTGCGGACTGGAAGTGCAAAGGCCCTGAGGCAGGAGTGGGCCGCGGTGGGAGGCGAAGTGGGAGCGCCCGCATTCAAAGCGCTAATTCGCCGTTCAAAGGTGTTGGCGGAGAACTTAACGCGTCAGACAGAAGGGAGGCTGTGGCGGTGGAGGGCAGTTCCTGGCGCATGGGACGCACCTGATCCGGCGGACAGGTGGAGCCCGCGTCCTGGGCGGGCGGAGGTGGACACGCTGTCCTGGCGCCGCTTCCCCCCGGGTGAGGATGCAGGTTCGCCTGCAGGTGTACCCCGCGTTTCCTCGCGGACGTGGACCCAGGCTGGAAGGTCTGTGTCAGGCCAGGGGGCTGCTGCGCTCTGGCTCCGAAGGGCGGTAGCTGCGCGGCCCGGGGCGCCGGAACCGGGGGCGCAGGAACCGGGGAGCGCACGACAGCCCGTGCTTGCGCGCTGCGGGGACGCGGGCGCAGCCCGACGAACCCGGGCCTTTGGCAGGGTGTGTGCGCATGCGCGTGCGGTCTCGGCCCTCCAAACCCACCGCTCCCCTGCAACCGGGCAATTTAGTTCTTTCTCCTGTTCCCACCCAGCTGGGCACCCTTTCCATTCACTCCCCAGGTCGGCCACAGGCGCCGCGCTCAAGACTCCCCCTGCCCCGCCCACCTCGGCCTGTGCACGTGGCCCAGCCCAGGGCCCACCGACACACACCTGCCCGTACTTGCTGGAAGACACGTGAAAGTACTAAATGTGGTCATCTGAAGGGACGGAGGGAACACAATGGACAAGAAAGGGATTGGCGGTGTTTTGGAAATGTCTTTTTATATTATGTTGACATCTGAGCTATGTAAATACAATATAGCATCTATTTTTAAAACTACATTAAGAAAACTGCAAGTGACTGACATTCTGAGGCCACAGGTACTGATTGCAGGACAGGGCGAACTCCCTCAGGGGAACTCAAGCCCTGCACCAAGAGAGCCTTTGCTGAGTGCAAGAATTCAGGGCTCGAGTTAAAAGGAAAGTTTATCAGAGAAGGGGAAAAGCGAAGACAAGACAACGCAAAGACAAAAAGCCAAGACAAGAATAAAGCCTCGGGTTCAATTTATTCTTAGTCGTTTCCATGAATTACCATTTAGAGACTTTTTTTGCCCATGGCATACAGTGAGGAAGGGTGACAAGCAGTGTGCAAGGCCCGGCCATTCCTAGCCTTTGATCCGTAAGTTCCCCCTGCCTTTATCCGCAGGGAATGGATGACTCTATCTTGTGTAGGGCGCCCCATGAGGGCTCTGCTTTTCCTTCCTGGTGTGGGAAACGGGCTTCTGGCATCTCAGCAGTAACAGTCCTTTGTTCTGCGGGTTCCTCCTGGTCTGGCTGCTGGGCTGATCAGCACAGCAGTCTCCGAACACAGCCTGATTTAGCTCTGCGCTGCTCCCGCCTCCTCCTCCATTAGGAGGTGGACTGGGACTGAAGTGTCTCGGTGGTGATGACGATGTTGGTGAAGGCACCGGTGGGGCTGGGCTGGTGACAAGGATGGTCGCGTGGCAGCGACAGGGTGGACTGTGCTGAACAGGCTCACAGAACACAGCGGGGATGAGGGCCGAGACTGAGGAGTGAGGGCAGCAGCAGTGCAGGACCGAGGACTGTGACGGTGGTGGTGACAGTGTCATGACGGTCAGACATGTGGCACTAGTGCTGTGGAGATGCTGGCATGTGTTGACAGCAGTGCCGCCGGCGATGGTCACACTGTAACCAGGACAGTGGGCCGGAGGCAGTGACGGGGAGCATCGTGAGCAGGGATGGTCATGATAGGACGGTGGACGCTGTGACATGGTGCGTGGAGGAAGGTAAGGGGAGACGGAGAAGGGACAGGAGGGGAGAACCCAGAGCACAGACGTCAGCAGCTGTGAAGGCACAGGCTGCCCTCCCCTGGGGTCTGTCGCCCAGCAGGCCCCAGGAGAGTAGAGACTGCAGCATGACGTGGAAGTTAAGGAGGTGGGCACTGTAGTTCCCTTGGATTTGAACCCTGCGGTGTGGGACCTCAGATAAGTCGCTTAACTCCTCCAAACCTCTGTCCCTTCACATGTAAAATGAAGCTCATAACAGCATCTACTTCCTGGAGTGAGAATGAGGGAAGCCACACTGTGAAACGCATGGCCCAGTGCTCGGATTCAACACCACTGGTTATCGTTACCATTATCCACGGCCACTGTGGACAAGTACACGGAGCTGCTATAAAGGGTTGGGTCCCCAGGATTTAGGGGTGGAGGAGGTGACAACAGGAGGCTCCCCATCCCAAACCTCGCATGCTCTCAAGGCCATGTCTGCGGGGACACATCCAGCAGTGGGGACCCTGTACACAGGCTGCCCCTGGCTGGGGATGGCAGAGGCAGGGTCTGCACCAGAGCTCCTGAGTGCCCCTCCTGCTCGCACGACCTCTGAGTCTGACCCTAGCCCTCGGGAGACTCTGTGATCTACTGAATCACTTTTTATTCCTGTTCTACTGAAGATTGCTGGCACCGCTCTGAACAACCAGGTCCCACAGCTTACAGCTGGACAGCTCAGATGCCCCCAGGGGAAGCAGCCAAGTGGACTGAGACCAGCAGCAAGAGTGGGCGCTGGGGAGTAGCAAGGTCACGCTGCCCCAGGAGGCAGGGCAGGCCCGGTGCTGCCATATCTTTTCTAAGACAAACTGTAAATCTGGACCTGAATCTTCAAGAGAAATCTGAAATACGAAATCCCTTAAACGTTGGCACCTAACATTTAAAAAGCAACGCATGGCCCAAACCAAGCCTAGCTGTGGGCAGCATTCAGCCCAAGCGGGGCTGAGCTGGGTGTCTGGCTTTAGAGGTAGCTTCTCCTTTGGGGCCCAGCAGCTTTCCTAGGGAGCTGCAGGGAGGTAGAGCCTGGGCCCACGGGCTCAGGACCCCCGCCCTCCCCTACCCTGCCAGTGCCACCAAGGCAAGCATATCTGCAGCATGGGGAGGGGGCCATCCCCCTACTCTTGCTCAAGAGCTTCTGTGGAGCCTCGATTCCCTTGCAGCCTCTCAGTTCTGCTGGAGGTCAAATTCTCCTTCCCCTCTGCTGCCCCTCCAATGAGGCAACAGCTGCCTGCTTCAGTGACAGGAAGTGGGAACCTTCACACAGCGCACCGCTTAACGACCATCAGTCTGGGGAACGTAGTGTTGGATCACGTGGCAGCGAGACCATCCCAGGCACTCCTCGCACAGCCGCTGCACACCTGCTGCACACCTGCACACCTCACACGGGCCGCCCATCCTGGGCTGAACATCGGTATTCAGGCACGGCTGTCTATCTGAATACAGCACTGCTTTGTGCACAGGAGCAGATGTGGGGGGCGAAGCAGGGCAGCCCGAGGGCCCTGGGAATCCTGTGTCACCAGGCCGGTCAGCTCTGGGGGGCGGGGGATGGACTGAGTTACTGGCTCAGGTGGGGTGGTCGAGGGAAGGCCTCTCCGAGGTGACATCTGAGCTGAAACCTGAAGGGTAAAGGCACCAGCTGGGAACCAAGCAGGGAGAAGGAATTCAGGAGGAAGGGACAGCAAGGGACAAAGCTCTAAGGGCGGTCGGTGGGGACACGCAGCTGGTGTGGCAAGCGCAGTGATGGAGGGCAGATGAGCCAGACACGGGCATGGGACCACGTGGTGGCGGGAGGAGCAGGGCCTGTGGGCTAAGCCCCTGTGGACCCCCAAGGCAGAAGGGCAAGGCCTAAGTTGGAGAGCTCCCTCTGGCGGCCAGGTGGAGAACAGCCTGCAGGGGACACGAGCTTCGCAGCCAGGACCTGTCAGGAGTGGTCGCAGGTGTGGGGTTTGGAGGTGACTGCAGCTCAGACCGGGCACTGACAGGCACTGACAGGGACTGGAGCCTGGGCTCACATGAAGTCCTATTTGAGAGGGGCAGCTGGCCAGACCCGCTGGCGCTGGACAAGGAAATGAAAGGAATCTGGATGATGCCTTGTTTTCACCTCGAGCGTCAAGCGTCAGCCTGGGTCATTCTGCCATCTCTTTATTCAGCAAGTATTCACTGAACACCTGTGTGCCACGCAATGGGCCAAGCCTTCGGGGGCCAGAGATCCAGAACACAGGGTTCATGTCCTCAGGGAGCCGCCCTCTATGACCTGGGCTTTCTGTGACCACTCCCCTGAAGTTGCAGAGAGGAAAAAAGGGAAACGTGTCCCACAAATGAAAAATCCATCTGTCGAGTCAGCAAACATTTACTGAGCACCTACTATGTGCCAAGCACAGTCCAGGAGTGAGCGAGTCAGACGAGGTTCCTGCCATCACACAAGCTTCTAGGGAGCAGAGAGGAAATGAACATTTTTCAAGTGAAATGTTGTACTCTAGGAGAAATGAAACGAGAGGAGAGGCATATTAGAGCTTCCATGCCAACTGGGAGGTTCCAGGAAGTGACGGAGGGCTCAGGCCCGAAAGAGGCGAGGGTGCGACCATGCAGAGAGAGCCCAGTGACACAGGCGGAGAGCAGGAGGGAGTGAGGGCACAGCGGGAGGGCCCGAGTCACCGCCGGGGCCTGTGCGCCATGGAAGGACTTTGCATTTCGCTCTGGGGACCCATCAGAGGGTCCAACCTGCGGAAGGCCACTTGCCTCAGCTACTCCGCCACCTTCCCCACATACCCAGCAACCCCCCTGAGTCCCAGAAAGGGCCAGACACAGCCACCCACTGTCATAGCTTTCCCAGCTCACCACCTCCCTGGGGCTGGCAGTGTGTGTGATTTATAAGTCCCTCCCTGGGACTGTGTATCTGGGGGCATCTGCTCCATTGTCATTGCTTCTGGACAGGGCCTTGCTACTCCTTCACAGATGAAATCCCTGCCTCCATCTTGCTAATGAAAACAGCTGGTTTCCATTCACAACCCCCCCCCACCCCACTCGAATTGCCAAGGGAAGAATTATAAATAAATGTGTACAAGCAAACAGATGCTGTCATTTAAAAAATTGATCCATCCAGCAAAAATGCCCCACTTAGGACAGAAGCGGCAGACTGCGGAGCACTCATCTTGGTGGCGTTTTTTAATGAAATCAGACAAACAATGGGGTAGCTCACTAATAAATTCCAAAGAAGTGAATGGCCAAGGACACGGGGAGGGGCAGGGATGCAGACTCACTCTGCAGCTCCAGCGTCCAGGACCCAGCGCCTGGAAGAGAGGCGGGCTCTGCTGCTTTTCTGGACAAGCTCCTCCCACCTTCCTGCCTCTTCAACCCATCCGGACACCAGGTCAAACTCACTCAGTGCTATGGGAGCCCCCCGACGCGGTGGTGACCCCACTTTGTGGTTTCCGGGAACCGCGATGCAGGCCGAGTGTCGTCCTGTGTTGTCCCACGCAGCCAGACCACCCCCCAGCCTCCCTTGTGGCCAGGTTTAAACTGAGAGGCCACTGGAACCGGAACAGAAGTGACCACCGTGAGCCTGGCCCATAAAAATCTCCCACATGACCCACCCCCATCTTTCCATTAACGACTAAAGGAAGAAGACTCCGGGCCCCCTGCAGGGGGGTGGTCCCTGAACGGCCGTGTGGAGCAGCACTTCCTGCCGTCTGCACTGGGATGTGACGAGATGGAGACATAAACTTACTGCGTCGGACCGAATTTGGGGGCAGTTTGCTACTGGAGGGAGGGACCCTACCCTGATGAATGCGCAAGTCTCAGAATGTCTTTGTTCACTGAGTAGGTAATCACGACAACAGGATCTAATTACCTCCTTCAGATATCATAACAGTCTGGTGCGATGCAAACGTGAGTCCATCTTTCAGAAGGACGCCTAGCTGGTAACGGTGACAGCTATGACTTATTGAAAACTCACCTCATGCCAAACACTGCTAATTGCCTCCTTCTTACAGTTTCTTATTCCTCACAAAAATTCTCATAGGCACAGTTACTATTTCTATTTCACAAAAGAGGAAACTGAGGCTTAGAGAGGTTATTCAACTTGCTCAAGAGAGGGAGGGTGGGAGGAGTGAATGAAAGCAGTAGGATTCAAACTAACAAGCTAACACTGCCCATGATTTCACCCAAGAAGGAGTCTCTAATAATAAGCTAATCACATTGCACCTTAAAATACCACCTTACCCCACATCGGGCCAGCCCTAGAAAGCAGAAGAGCCACCCCCCCCAACTCCCGCCCCACCCTGCTGAAAGGTTAAAACCATTACATCGAAATAAAACATATGGCCATCCAAATCTGCATTTATTACATCTAAATGGAAGAGACACAGTCAAGTACATGAATATTTTAGTAGTTTCCAACATGCAGATCACTGTGCCAAGATCCACCACACACCCCTCAGCTCACGCTGGCTTCTGGGGTGCTCGGCTGGAACAACACGCCATCCTTTCCCTCTTGGCTTCCGTGTCGAGTGGTCCCTCATTCTGAGTCAGTTACCATTTGGTTCTGCCTTTAAATGGCACCCCACAAACAGAAAGACTTCAAAGCTCCCTCTCACTGGGTTTATACCCTTGATTAGTGTCTGGGGAACACTATAGGCAAAGACAAGCTATTTGGCTCTAAAATCAAATGGAAAATTCAGATCTTTTCACGTAATCTCTGACTAATCGGCTTTAATGAAGAGATTCTGGTGACTGTTGTTTAAGCCACGGGACACACACAGAACATAACAGAGGGTTATGTTCTGGCCAATGCCAATAGCTGCCAGAACTCCCACACAGAAAATGAGATGAGAACACAGTAGCCGTAATTTCCCCAAACGTTCATCATTTGTGTCCACGCCCTAAGGATGACTGGGTATCACCTAGCGAATTCTTCACCTGTTTTTCTTTGAACCAACTCACGTTTTTTGGTAAATTTTGCATTGTTGTGTAAATGAAAACCCAGTATCACTCGCTCTGTTCACAGGCGTGTTAGTTGGGAAAGGTTAGGCAGTGCAGCAGTAAGAGTTGATCCTGGGAGTTCAAAGGTCTGACGGACGAATGTTGCACATATGATGTGTGTTGGCACAGGGCACGCTTCCCTCTGTCATCGAGTCCCAGGCAGAGGGAGGCAATACTGTCACAATAGGAGATGAGGGGTGAGAGGGCCACTCACAGACTGGTAATCTTCCACACACAGTCACCTGGCCCTGCCTACGTGCAAGGGGACTGGGGACTGTGGGGGAGCACGTGCACTCTGGTCAGCAGCAGACGTCTCTGCTCAGAGGGTGACCGCCCAGGTAAATGCAGCAGTAAGACAACATGATCAGAGTCTATCCAGAAGGCTGTGCTGTAAGAACCCTCTGGCCGGAACATTAAAAAGGGAAAGAAATGATCAAGTGTTATAAATGTGTTGAAGACACTCTGCCCCCAGGTGAGAACTCAGAAGGCGATGACTCTCACAATGTGACTCAGTGCTAATGTGTCAACTGCGATCATCCTCAAGAAAAACCAAGCTAGGGAGAGAGTTTCTCTGAAACAACCCAGAAACAGGGCCAAGGACGTTTGAGTGACATAAGAACCCTTGGTGCACAACAGTGTCTCTGATGTGACAGGTGGTATTTTCCAAAGATAATGACACCAAGATATCCCATCTCATAAGTCCTCACATGTGACATTGACAGATCTCCACCCAGAGGTGGAGGAGTCTGTGTTCTCTCCCCTCTGTCCTGAGTGGGCCTGTGATTACAGAGGAAGTGAACACCATGACTTTCCAGGCTGTATTTTAAAAAGGTGATACACACCAGTATCAGCAAAGAGCACACCTAATGTCGGGTCCTGGTCTCTAACACCATTCTCCAATAAAAGGGCTCCCTGGAGAAGTGGCTGATTCCAGGCTGGGGAATCACACACACACACACACACACACACCACGAGAAGAGACATGGAGCCAACCTGAATGACCTCCCAATGGCCAAAGCTGGAACAATTCCAGCGACAAAACATATAACACGCCAGTGGATTATAACCCGAAGTATAAAACAAATAACCATGAGTAAATATGGATAAATCTATGATCGCATATGTAATAGGGGAGAATAAGCAAATGTGTCATGCAGAATAATTCCAAATAATTAATGTGGATTCTCTGCCCCCCCGGAGAGCATAAACTGCACAGTGACTTCCAGAAAACACAGTATGAAAAAAGCGGGAAAGGGTATCTTTACAATGGGGAACCCTCAACACCAGATCAGTCACCTGGTCAACATGAACGTCAACAGTGAGGTCACGCTGGTGGTATGTACTTTGACGTGATGTGATGAGGACATTTCACCCCTAGGGTCAAACCCACAACCCCAGCCTAATCATGAGGAAAACACCAGAAAAATCTAACTGAGGTACATTCTATAAAATGCCTCACTCATACCCCTCAAAATTGTCAAGGTCATCCATTAAAAGGAAAGTATGAGAAACTGTCACAGCTAAGGGGCACTAAGGAGACAATGACTAAGTGTATTCCTGGATGGAATCCTAGGACAGAAAAAGCATATTAGATAAAAAAGAAAATCTGAATAAAGTATGGGCTGTAGCTATAAAAAAAACCTATCAATACTGGCTCATTAATTGAGACAAATGCACCCCACTAACCTAAGATGATAGGGAAACTAGGTGTAGGGTGCACTGGAACTCTATACTGATGATTTTTCTATAAATCTAAAACTATTCTAAAATTAAGCCTTTTGTTAAAGCAAAAATTGCAGTTGTTATTACGGGTTTAACAATGTTAAATGCAGTACGTTTTCTGAGCAAGCAAAATTTCTGAATTATAATGAAGGCACATAAATTCGCATATGTTTTTTATTTTAAAAATCATTTTAGGCATCCATTACGTATAGAAAAAGAGATCCTGGTATTATGTCTGATTTTCCTAATCTTACATAAATCAAATCACTGACTTTTGCCTCTCACCTCTCCTAATGTATAACAGATTCCTAATGGGGGTCGGCCTCCATTCCTTTCCGGATGTAGAAGTGGCATAAGTCATGCATACGGGAAACATCATACTGTCTCATCATGATGTCAGAAACATGCTGAAAATGAAGTGCATGGTGATGCCATGACTTTTACGGCACTTGAAGGGGTCTGTCAGCTTAGTGACCAATTCCGAGGCTATTGGGAATAGGAGGGGGGCGTCCATGAGACCACAGGAGGGGAAGCCCCACAGTAAAAGATCATGCTTCTTTTTCTTTTACGGAACCATCGCACCGGCGCCCGGAATTCATCTGAACAAGCCAGCTTTGAAAACACAAACAAGCTGGCAAAAGAGGTGTTTGTCGCCACCCGGCTGGCAGCCCCCCTACTCACTCTGAAGGGCCGGGAGCCCATTCCCGATCACTGTGGAGCAACAGGGGTCCTGCCATGGGGCCGCGTGTCCACCTCCTATCGAATAAAAAAGAAAACTGGGTTTAGTCAGGGGACACTTTCACGCGAAAGGATGAGTGCACAAAGGACGGGACGCTGCAAGAGAGAACGCTGTGGCCGCCGGTCTGCAAGCATCTGACGGGTTAGGCACCAACGTTCCCTTCTTTTACAAAGAGGAGAAAACAAAGCCTGGACGAACTGGGAAGCAGGATGGATGAAAGCGGGGCATGACGGGACAGCCGCCAGAGAATGTTCGACCCTGAGGCCAGCCTGCTCTCGGGAGGAGCCGTGTGCTGGCAGGCTGAGGGTGGCCCACCACTCAGAGGCCTGGAGGAAGGACAGAAGCTAATCAAAGTGTGGTTAACAAGCACTCTGCTCCAACTGATCAGTGGGGACAAGCAGTCCAGCCAATCGCCGATAAGGCAAAGGAGGGAATCTGGAGTCTGTGATTGGCCTTTCACAGGTGAACCAGGAGGCACCGATGGCACACCTAAGTCCCACGGGAAAGGTGACTCTGCAGTGAGCTGTCTTCTGGTACACAAAAGGGTGAGGGTAGTTTCTTTAATCTTCACTGTTTTCCAGGGCACAGGGCTCAGGTAAGATTCAAGGAGGTCACCACTCAACTGGGGATGATCACTGTGCTAATAGTTATCTACGATTCTAATATTTCTAGAATGCTTTCAAAGTGCCAGGTGTGCAGCCAACGCTCCACATGCATGTGCCACTCTCACTTACCTGTGAAATCCTCGAGGGCAGAGGTTCAGTGTGTCTTCTTTGGAGCTGGCACAGTAGTCGGAATCCACCCGTCTGCTGAGCTGGCCTCGAGGGCGAGCCTTCGGCCTGCGAATAAGACACAGTAATCCGCACCTCACAGGGCCGCCGCGAGAATTAAGTAACACTGAGCGGCCCCCGGCCCAGACCAGTGACAAAGACCCTCGCCTTGACCTAACCCTCGTCAGGCTCTTCTGCTCAGTTCCAAGGGCCCTGCAGGGCTCAGGCGGCCAAGCCCCACCCCCACCCTTGACCTCATCGCCGTCGCGCCCTCCTCAAGAAGCCCGTCGAGTCGGTTCAACAGAAACCCCGTTTCGCCTGATGTTTCCTCATAATTTCCGTCCACTGACCTAGCTCTTTGGCGACAAACCTCCCGGTCGCCGTAGTACTCCAAGGTGGGCGCCACCGCCCCGCCCGTCACAAGCCCAGCGCAGCAGACCCTCAAGACTCTCACCGTCCCTCACGCCTGTCACGAGCAATTTCTCGTTTAACCCCCGAAACTCCTCGTGCAAGCCTGTGACTGCCCAGGGATGGAGACAGCTGGCGTGTTCGGACCAAAAGGAACGAGCCGTCGCCGGCCCCGGAGCGACGCGGCGCAGCGCGGCGCGGCACACACGCCAGGGAGGTCGGTGCCGGCACCTGCAGCGGGCGGGCGTCTCGGGGCGCCCGGGACGCGCAGGGAAGAACTGCGCAGGCGCCGCGACGAGGGGCGGAGCCGGGAGGGGCGGCCTCCCGCATGCGCGTTGGACGGCTTCCCGGGGCGCGGCGCGGCGCGGCGCGGCGTGCACCGGCTGCGAGCTGCCGGCCGGCGGTCCCAGGCCGGTGGACCGTTGGTGGCGGCCTGAGCGCGAGCTGTCTGGACACGCTTGAGCCATCGGGTTCCGGATGCGGGCCGCCAGGAGCGAAGCCGCGAGGGAGGCGCCGGGCGCAGGGCGGGCTTTCCCTCCCCGCGGGAGTCATCGCGGCACGGTGAGTCGGCGGGCTCGGGGAGCCGCCAAGCCCAAGGCCAGGAGGCGGGGAGGGCTTGAGGCCACCCCGGCGGGAGCCTCGTGCCGGTGGACGCAGCTTCTGGGAGGCGTTACAGAGCTCTCGCTTCTGCAGTTTCCGCCGTAGTGAAACTGCAGGACGTACAGAACGATGGGCAGCCTTTCCCAGAAAGCCAGGCGCAGGCGTGGAGGGGTCTCAGGACCGGCCGCTCCAGGTCAGGCTGAGGCTCTTGGGGCTGTTTCATAACCCGACACCCCCTAGGGATCCTGGCCAGATTCCCTAGCCAATGTAAAGACCACTCTGGGAGGTGCTTTAGAGTTTTAAAATAATTTAAGAGAATTCTGGGGTGACTGGTGGCTTCCCAGCAGACTTTATCCTATAAGCAGCAGGAACCCACTTGGGCTGTTTGCTGACAGCTCACCGGAGGCGGGCTCACAGAAGTGCAGGCTCACAGAAGTGGGTGGTGGTTTATGAAGTCTGGACCGAGTCCATCTGCATGCGTGCAGCCTAGCCATGGTCCTTGGTGTTTAATGTGGCCAGTAAGGTGGCTCCGATGAAGTTCACAGTGGGGCCCTCATGTTACCTCACACAGCCTTTGTTCCCCCCTGAGGTTATCATCTCACACACCAGCAAACAGGCCTTCATGTGAGAAGCCAAGACACAGGCCATCTGTGGAAAGCTGTGTTATGCAGCCTGCACCTGACCTTCCCCTGAAAGCTGTCATAAGGCCAATACATGTGGCACCCTGGAAGGGCAGTTTACCAAACCAGGACACAAGACTACTGGGGCTGTTCCTATACCTGGCATCTCCACCCTCACCCCCTTAAAAAAAAAGAAGAAAAAAAAAAGCCTCCTTTGACAAGTAATAGGTCTTTTAAGACCAATATTGTCGAGCTCTAGAAGACTGACTTTAAGGTGAGAATACAAGGCTATTCAGGCTTTTTCATATTGCCTATAACTAGGTTAACCATAGGTCTCAATTTGCCTGGAATAACCCTAGTTTATGACTTGTCTGGTCATTAAACATACATAATCATCTTTGTGAGCAGTAGAACCAATTCACATATTAATACTTATGCCTAAGGACTGGCCTGCCATCTGTATAGAGTGCCCAGGCTAATGCCACCGAAGGCACCAACTATGGTGTTTTTCCCTTCCCAATAGGTTTTATGTGTTCCTAGGTTTCTTCCTGAGAAGTTGAGATCTCATTTCTTCAGTAGTCTTAACTGAGTGCCTCCTGTGAGCCAGACTGCTAGCAGGCTCCAGGGAAATGAGACAAACATGTTCTGGCCTTGGTACTGGAGAGACAGACATGTAAGTAGGTATTTGTGGTGCCTTGGGACAACTGCTATAAAAGCAGCTCAGAGTCTTGGCAGGCTTCGCATAGGGGTCATTTAAGCTGGGCCTTCACACCTGGATAGGAGTTTGCGAGAGAGAAGGGACGTTGGCTGCATTCCAGACAAGGACCATACATGTTCCTCTCTGAACACATATTTATCACACTGCGTGCCTCGTAGTGCCAGACCTTGAAGATACAAAGCTGACCCCCAGACAGGTGGGGACCCTGCATCACAGAGTTTATGCCTAGCAGAGAACCCCACTGTTGAAGAATCATACAGACGAGGTGTGTTGCAAAGGACAAGTACAGGGAGCTGTGGGACCCTATAGGGGACCAAGTCTGTGCATGGCGCCACTATATAGTTTTTATGTCTCAGTGGTTGACATTTTGGCCGCTGGATGTCATCACAAATCTAGCTCTTTTTCCCTCAGTTTTATTTTGTAAAAATATAGAGTTGTACATAGGCGGGTGGACATCATGGTGTTTTGCTGTAACTGTTAATTCTTCCTCCACCAGCATTTGTCAGACTGAGCAGGCGGTGGGCCTGATGGCCGAGGACATCAGCCAAGACGCCCTGGCGGGAACAGGCACTCTGTGGGCGGCCCTCAGGGCACTCCTGCCCGGCACTAAAGAGGAGCTGCGGCTGGACCTCAGCGAGAGAGTGGAGAGAGGCGTGGCGCTGCTGCTTCAGCAGGCCACCGACCTCTTCTACGGGGGCCGGAGGGCCGAGTGTCTGCAGACAAGCGAGGTCATCCTCGACTACAGCTGGGAGAGACTCAACACCGGGGCCTGGCAGGACGTGGACAAGGACTGGCGTCGTGTGTACTCCTTCGGCTGCCTTCTGAAAACCATGTGTCTGTGTGAGGCGCCTGGGGATGCTACCACCGTGGCCACGGCCCTGAAAGTCTGTGACATGGGCCTGCTGATGGGGGCGGCCATCTTTGAGGACATCCTCATTAGAGTCGCTGCCGTCCTCCAGATGCACCTTCTGTCTGGAAAAAGGCCTGTCCGAGGCCCAACCCAGGAACCGCCCATCACGAAGGTATCTTGTGGGATGGTCAGTGAGCACACCTAGCGCCATCCACAGCCCTGTGTTTCTAGAATAACGGGTCAGCCTCGCCAGGGGCGAGGCCTTCGCATGCTGACCTCTGGCTGGAAACTGCGTCACCAGTGGGTCAGAAATGGAGCCGCTCCACCTGCTTTCTCTGTTCATTCTTCCAGTTTCTTTCAGCCCGTTCAGGGGTGTGCGGGGCAGGGGCCGGGGGGAGCTTCGTGGTTCCCAAGGGAAACAGCTCAAAGGGACAGTGCAGATGACAGCAGCAGCCAGGTGGTCCATCTCGTGCAGTTTTCCTTGCTTGGCTAGTTGAAGTGTCACCCACTTTTCTGGCTGCCCCAGTCCCTGTGCTGCTGTGTGGCTGGTACCACACAGGTGTGCTGCCCAGCGCATCGCCCGCAGGTGAGGACATGAGTTAACGCTGCAGCAACGCCGAGAACGGGTTCGGGGTCCAGCAGTGGGGGCGGCGGGAGGTGGCTCATGCTGGGCAGTCGTCCTGGGTACTTTTGCACGAGGTCTCATCTCCCCGTTTAGCAGGCGAGGAAGGAGGAGCGCGGGGACAGTGACGGGCTCAGGTCACGCGGTCGGGAGACGGGCGAGGACAAGACACTGCAGGGAAAGTGGGCGAGCCGAGTGCCCGGACGCAAGACGCAGGGTTGCTTGCTTGTTGTGACTGTGACTCCCTGTGGGTCAGGCACGTGTCTGGGACACTGGGAGAGGGACACCTCGTGAGGAGGGGCTCTCATGTCAGGTGGCAGCCGTGGGGTGGGAAGCTCTCCTCTCTCACAGAGCCTCTGTGAACGCAGTACCTTCCTTCTATAATTGAACAAACATTTTTAACAAACTGGTTAAGAAAAAACACCTCGCTGTCGCAAGAAATCAATATAGTGGGAGCCCCGACGACGATGGTAGGTGTCAGCTGCCACCGTTATCGGTGACACTGCAGGTCTCCCACCACTGACGCACACTCCGAGAGGAAGGCCTCCCGTGTTGGCGTTCTGTGGTGGCCGCGACTTTGTTTTGTTTTGACTCTGAACAGAAAGCCAGGGCGGAGCGAGCCTCGAGTCCAGACGTGACGGCGGGGGGAGCGGTGCCCCGGCTGCACTGCCCGTCCCTTCAGCATTTCCGGGAGCGCTACCTGCTGCCCCAGAGGCCCGTGATCCTGGAGGGCGTGGTGGACCACTGGCCATGCATGAGGAAGTGGAGGTGGGTGGCCGCGAGCCCCAAGGCCCACCCTGCCATGGTGGCGTCCCCAAAGGCTCCCTGCACTCAGCCCACTGTCCGAGTGGACTCATCACTGCCATCCTAGGGAGGATGAGACCTGACGGCCCTGAGCCATCCCTCACAAGGGCCCGCGTTATCTCCCACACGGTTCGTCAGGGTCTTGGGGGTTCCGGGGGCTCTCGGGCCCTGAAGCTTCCGAGCAGGAATGCGCCAGCTGCCCACTTCTCTGGGGCCCTCGCACTCAGGGAGAGGGCAGGTCGGGCAGCGGGAGAGCGGCTGCAGGGCCACAGCTGTGCGTGACCGTGGAAGGGAGGCCGTGTCTCCACGGAGGGTGGTCGCATCAGCCCGTCCTGCAGAGCTGGTGTTGTGGGGTTGGTTCCCAGTGAGACCGAGGGCTTCTGACCCCGGGGGCCCTTGTCCAGCAAGCACGCGGCATGCTCCCTGCACGGCAGGTGCCCACGCAGGCAATGGCCACATTTCCCCTCTCTTCATCCTCCCTGGTTCCCATGGGACAGGCACGGTCCTCACTCCCCTTGCAGATGGGGACAAGTGCTCAGAGGTTAGTAGCTGGCTAAGGATCCCCGGCCAGTACCAGGCCACCAGAGTCCAGAACCCAGGCAGCTGACCACCCCTGCACTGGTGGCCATTTCCAGCTTAGTGACAGCTGAGCAAAGACGGGTTGGAACGCTCTTGGCACTCGGGGGGATGTTGCCGCCGGCAAGAACTGTGGGAGACGGGATTTTCAGGACCTGCTGGCACGTGCACGGTGCCAGGTAGACGGAAGCCTCCACTCGCGAGGTCTGGTGATGAGAGGACACCCGTGTGAGCATGTTTAGCAGAGGGCCCCGCAAGCATCTGCTGCAGTGGTGACAATGACGACACGTGTTTTTCTAATAGTTTGGAGTATATCCAGGAAATTGCTGGCTGCCGAACGGTCCCAGTGGAGGTTGGCTCCAGATACACAGACGAGGAGTGGTCTCAGAGACTCATGACGGTCAGCGAGTTCGTCGGCCAGTACATCCTGAATGAGGTGCGTCACCGAGTCCCTTCTCCCAGCACTTACGGGGAGCGCACTACACCCGGGTGGGTGACGACGCGCCACAGCGGAGGGCTTTGGAGGCATCAGCCTGTACGGGTCGAGGTCAGCAGGCTGGTCAGAGCCAGGGTCCCGGCAACCAGGTGGGTGGACATGGCGTGAGGGGCCCCTTTCAAAACATTTTTGTGTGCATTTCCGTGGGTTTGAGTGTGTTCTAAGACTGTGCAGCCGTCACCGCGTTCTCACGCCACACATTTTCATCACTTCAGAAGAAACCGTGCACTTTCCGATAGTCACCCGAACTCCCCTGTCCCCGCCAGCCCCAGGCAGACACCGCTCTGCTTCCTGTTTCTGTGGATTTGCCAGTTCTGGACGTTGCACATACATGGAGTCGCACTGCGGCCGTGCGTGTCTGGCTCTCTCACTGAGCGTCGCGTGCTCGAGGTCTGTCCACGTCGTAGTGTCCGCGTCTCCCTCCTTTTCACGGCCGAGGAACACTTCCCTGTGTGGACGGGCTGCGTCATGCTTCTGTGTTCGTCAGCCGATGGGCGCTGGAGTTGTGTGTGCTTTTTGGCGACTGTAAGCAGTGCTGCCGTGAACTTGCACGTACCAGATTTTGTGGGTACATGTTTGCGTTTCTCTTAGATGTATGCCAGTGGTGGAGTCATGGGTCCTATGCCAGCTCTGTTTGTCCTTCTGAGGGACTGCCACGCTGTTGTCCAAAGCAGCCACACCATTTTATCATTTCAGAGTCTCAACAGTCAAGGCGGGGGGTGGCTTCCTCTACGGCACTGGGTGGCAGAGAGTGTAGGTCGCCTGACCGGATCATCCCTGTTGGCTGGGAACAGGGGGGCCCCGTTCGTGGGTACACAGACCCTTCAGGGGAGGGGTGTGCACCCAGCATCGTGGCGAGCAGGATCCTCCACGAGGTTGAGACTTCAGCACCAGCAGCACCACATCCTCCACACACCCGCCACAGCGCACTCCGCAGGCAGGCGCGGTCCTGGCACTGCAGAGCTCGGATCCAACTGGGCGTGGACCTGCCACACAGGCCAGGCCTGTGACCATGGCTCACAGCTTCTTCCATGGGCCTTGGCACCGTGGCTGAGCCCAAGGGGCCACCCAGAGTGCCCCCACTCCATCACCTTCCTACCCCCATCTCTTTGGCTCCTGAATCCCCAGCCTGCTGTCTGTGCTCAGATGTCTCTCCTGCATCCCTCCCCTACTCCCACCTCTGCTCATTTCCCTGTCACCTGCAGACCTGGAAAAGGGGGCCGTGGACTAGAGATGCACCATGCTGCCATGTCACCTCTGGTTGTGGGGATCGGCCTGGCCGGGAGGCCCTGTGTGGCCTCCCTCTGCTGGGAAGAAGCCTGGTTCCCCGGGCAGAGAGGCCTTGGCAGGGGACAAGAAGTGGGCTTTGGGTTCAGCCCTGGCCTTTGCTGGCTGTGCAGCCTGGGCTGGTGACTGAACACCTCAGGTCCTCGGGGCCCTGACGTTTGGTCAGTCTGGGTTGGTGGGTGCGTCAGTCAGGTCACGAATGCCGACTGCACAGGGCCGTGGAGACAGTAAAACAGGTGAAGCTGTAACGCAGCGAGCTCTGCCCTCAGTCTCCGTCAGCGGTTGGTGTCCTCTGTGCTGGCACATCTGGGAGGGCAGTGGCAACGGGAGCGCGTGGTGCCAAGAGCCAGCTCAGCAGTGGCAGCACGCGGAGGGCGTCGCCACCACTAACGGGCTTTCTGTGTCGCCTCTGCTCTCCCGTGGGTCAGCCGAGGGACGTCGGGTACCTGGCGCAGCACCAGCTCTTCGACCAGGTGAGTCCGACAGTGCACTCCTCTGCCCCTCACCCTGTCACCTCCCCACCCCCCTCCTGCACTTGACCCCAACGGGCAGCAGAGGCTACAGCAGCTTGTTCGCCGCCCACTGGTGCTGCTCCCTGTGCTTCGCCCAGTCCCTCCTCTGCAGCCAGCAGCAGGCGAGGCCACCAGGCCTGAGAGGCTGGGCCTGTGCAAACCCGCTGCTGTCCTTCCTCCCAGGGACCCATGTTCTAGAAGATTTTGGCCACCGCACTAGGCCTGCCTTTAGTTATCAGTCACATCCTGGGAGCGTTTCTTCTCTTGGGGTCTCTGAGGGCTGGGCCAGAGGCTCTGGTCATACCCTCTGGTCAACCAGTTACCTTTCAAGAATCCCAACGATGTCATCAGGAGCCAGCCAGCTTCTCGGCACTCCAGGGGCAGGTCTGCTGTGATCCCAGCGGAGACTGGCGAGAGCTTGGTGGCGGGAAGTAGGAGATTCCCAGAGGCCTTTGGGGTCTGGCAGGCAGCTTGAAGACCCCACGGGACAGGGCTGCAGGTCTGTGTCCATGGGCCCAGGCCCCTGCAGAACATTCCAGCTGTTCTTCAGTCATTGCTCCCTCCAGCAGCCTGAACAGCTAGTACAGACTGGGGGTGGTGGCTGGCAGTGCCTGAGCGAGGCAGCGGAGGACCCCCTGTAACTGTGTGTACCTCAAGCTCAAGACTGCCCTGCGTGCAGAGTATCCCTAGGGGCTGGTGAGGAATCCAGCCGCCCTGAGGGTGGGGGCTGCTGACCAGCTTGGGGGTGGGGGTCAGCCCCGAGATGACAGGTCAGTCAGGGAAGCAGGTTTGGTCCAGGCGGCCAGCACAGCCCCGCCAGCCCCTAAGCATCCACGAGTGTGGCCAGGTGGGCTGGCAGATGACCCTCACCTTTGGGAAATTAAATAGTAACTTCAGTCCCTAAAAGGATCACGTGCTGAAGCCATAAAGGAAAACCCACTTGTGAACACCAGCTGGGCTGGGCTTGAAGTGAAATGTCCAAGAGGTGGTGTCCCCTCATCGCACGTGCACACCCCCGAGCACACACCGGGCATTGCTGGCTGTGGAGTCAAACACCTTGTGCCCACTTCAGGATCCAGGCCCTGAGGATAGGTGTCCCCAGAGGCGAAGGTGTCAGACACCTTGGTCCACAAGAGGGTATGGGGCTGGGGAGGAGGCAGGGTCCCAGTGCTTGCCATCCTAGCGAACCTCCTGTCATACACGCTGGCACCGTTGTTGCTGGGGCGGGCCTCCACCGTACCATGAGCCACCACATGACAGCCTCCAAGGTCCCTGCCTCCATACAGAGGCACGCGGGAGCCCACTCAGCTGGGTCAGGAAAGACGACCGAGCGGTGGCGCCTGGCACCCCACCGGGAACACGCCCTGTACCACACCCTCACCGCTGGGCGCTGTCACTCCTTTAGTCTCTGCTGATTTGATTAGTGGGAAATGACATGTCATTTGGATTTCTCTGCCAATGGGGCGGAAGCCCTTGTATCTGATTCACTTTTATGTCTTATCTTTTGTCTTTTGACTGTAATTTGTGTGTTGGGTCCTTATTATTTGGTATGAACTCTATACATTAACCCTTATTTGCCATAGTTCGAGTTAGGTTTCCTAGTCTGCTGGTCTTTATATTAATTAATTTACTTAAAATGTGTCAAATAGCATTGCTTTACCATTAGTAAGTTTGGAAAATCTTCCCCTACAGAGATTTGATAGTCAACCCCATTTTATTTTTTTTTGTTCTTTTTTTATAGCTTTTTATTAATTTTTGAAGTTGGGAAATCTGAGTCCCTCAGCTTTATTTTTTCTTCATCAGGACTGTTTGGATATCATAGTTGTTTTTCTTTAATTTGACTTTTTAAAATAATTAACTTTAGAAAATTACAATCTGGTTGAAGTACAAACATTAGTATCAGGTGTTTTAAAAAAGAAAAATATAAAACGCATAAGACATGGAAACGAATCCAAAAATAAAATTATAACTTTTCTGTAGTAATTATGTTTTTTAAACTGATTTTTAAATTCCTATACAGCAAAATGTGGGTAGTGTATTGTTACACACGAAAATGTGCATTCGGCCCTCTGTCAGGTGGGTGACTTCTGGGCTGCTGTGTCCCAACCTCCTGCTGCTGTGGGAGGCCTGGGCTCAACCTCCCGCATCTACTCTGATACCCACAGATCCCAGAGCTGAAGCAGGACATCGGCATCCCCGATTACTGTTGCCTGGGCGACGGGGAGGAGGAGGACATCACCATTAATGCCTGGTTTGGGCCCCCGGGCACCGTCTCCCCTCTGCACCAGGACCCCCAGCAGAACTTCCTAGCCCAGGTTGGAGTTGCTCCTGATTTTTCCTCAGCAGAGGGTTTAACAAAGAGAACCTGCTCCAGCCAAGCAGACCCATCACCTGTCAGCCTTGAGGACCTGAGTAACTCACTTAAGCTCACTGTGCCCCAGCATCCTCACCTGTAGAAGCGGAGGATGGTAGACCACCTTGAAGGGTGGCTGTGAGGGTCAGAGGTCGCCACAGTCCAGTGCTTAGTTACTGTCAGCTACAGGAGCAACCCTACTGATTTGTCAGGGATCTGGGGAAACACGGTGGAACCTCAAGCACATGTGGTGGTGCGGGGCGGGTGGGGGGGCACTGGGCTAGGGAGCAGCGTGTGGGGCAGCATGGAAAGGCAAGGGAGGAAGTGGGCTCAGAGATCTGCAGTTGGCGTGCAGTGAGGCCACCAGCCAACTGACCAACTGATGGGGTCGCTGTCCCCCAGGTGATCGGAAGGAAGTACATCCGGCTGTATTCCCCGCAGGAGTCGGAGGCTCTATATCCTCATGACACGCACCTTCTCCACAACACGAGCCAGGTGGGCATCGCAGTTTCTCCCCGACCCGCCCCGTCTCTGGAGGCTGGGCAGCTGACTCTTGTGCTCTCTTCAGGTGGATGTGGAGCATCCTGACTTGGAGAAGTTCCCCAAGTTTGCTGAGGCCCCATTCCTGTCCTGCATCCTGTCTCCTGGAGAGGTCCTGTTCATCCCAGTTAAGTACTGGCATTACGTGCGAGCCTTGGACTTGAGCTTCTCAGTCAGCTTTGGTGGTCCTAGCCAGGCTTGGTGGGAGGACCCACCTGGGGTCCCAATGTAGGGCCCTGAGATCTAGAGCCAAGATAGCCAAGCCTGAGCCCTGAAGAGGCCTCCAGGGGGCTGGGCCAGGTGTGCATGGCAGAAGCACGTGGCATGCAGTCTGGCACCCGCCTGCACCTGGGCATTGTGAGGCCTGGGATGTTTGGGAACCGGGCAGGTGGTGCGTGCAGTGGCCGATCCTGGGCTCTGGGGTCAGCTGCCTGGATTAAACCCTGCCGTGTGATTTGGGGCCAGCACAGCACCATCTTCTCACCTCGGAGGGTTCGAGGCTACCTCTCCACAGTGGTAGCTACTGACGCTGATCTTGTTGTGAGCGTCACACACTTCTTTGTCATGACTGGGTCTGTGCAGACGGCCGCACTTGCAGACTGGAGACAGGTGGGCATGGCCCTGGTGACAGGGCGGGTCCTTACCAGCTTGCAATACAGCTCAGGCCTCTGCTGGGGACGTTTCTGTGGTCACTGCCAAGGAGTGCATGCATCTTCTAAGCTTGACGAATTCTCACGTGCATCTTCACCAGCGGCTGGTCCCAAAGCAGGAAACAACCATTGCCAGCATCCAGAAACTGCCTCCCGCCCCACAGCCTCCATCCTCCCAGGGTCACTGATGTCTGGGGAGAGGCCCAGGCTTCAGGCTTCCCATAAACATGTTTGTTTTGCGTTTTGACCACTAAGACTTTCCCCAGCCCTCGGACTGAAGACGGGCATATCCCAACAGCTGGCATCACAAGTCTCAGCCTTGCAATGAGATGGGTGACATTTCTGCAGTATTGTCTAAGTCTGACAACATTCATCACACCAGTGACCATGGGGTAAAGACTAACCTGTTCCAAACCAATCATAAAGGGAATTTTAAAAACTGGTCAACCTTAAAAAAAAGTACAATTTTACTAATACTCAAAAATGTGCAGATTATAACAAAGGCTACTGGCTGAATTAAAACCATTTTAAACCTTATATCGGTGCTGAGGGGACAGTGTCCTGCTGGCAGCAGAGCAGCACCCGAAACGCTCATGCACACCGTGGGTCTGGTTGGGTCTGGTGGGGTCTGGTGGTCTCACACCCCAGGGAACAGCAGGAGGCTGGTCAGGAGCCTCTGCACGAGGCAGCCATGGGATCATCTGCAGCAGCAAGTCTAAAGGAAATTATTCTTTCCTGTTTCGCTGCACAGATTCTTGGAATGTGGCTGGCACTTTTGGTCACCAAATGGGGGAGGGGGTGGGGTCCACACCAAGAAATTCTGCGACAGCAGGTAGGTGTCCTGCAGTTGACCTCAGTTCCGACACTACCTACCTGGAGTGTCGGGTCCCACAAAACTGCTGGGGCAGGCAGCACTCCAGGCTAGCCCCAGTCCCCAGGGAGCAGGCAGGCTGGAGCAGGGGGAGAGTCCAACCCATCGGCAGTCATGGTTCTGGCGCCTGGTGGGAGCCATGGAGATGGTCACAGGGAGCAGGGATGGGCCCAGGGAAGTCAAGGCTGGAGGTGGGTCTGGACGGACACAGGAATTGCCAAGGAGGTGGGGGCAAGGCCTGCAGGCAGACGGGACAGCTCCATGCATTTGGGGCTGCAGGATACCAAGGGGGTGACCCAGGAAGAAATTAAAGGTGTGAGCGTCCAGGCTGCCCCAGCTCAGACTGGTTTCAGCAGGAGCGTCGGCTCAACAGCGTGAGCTGCTGTGGAAGGGGCCCCTGGCTTCTCCCACACTCACCCTGCAGTCTGGCCTTCCCTGGGAGAGGGTGGCCCAGCAGGTCAGCTCCGTGTCCTACTCCACACAGGGTTTACAGACGGGAACCAGGCAAGTGTCCCCCAGGCGGTGCCCACGGTTCTTTCCTGCCGTGTCAGTCTGCTCAGGGAGATCCCCTCCTTGCTTGAAGCCACGGGGTCAGGAGGGGCTGCCACGTGCCAATGCCACAGAGACCATCCTGTCCCCACCTACGCAAGCTCCTGACTGGAGCTGTTTGCCACTATATGAGACCCACCCTCTCTGTGCTGAAACCAGTGGGCATGAGCATGAGGCTGCCAAGTACAGCGGCCACGTCACCACCGGGAAAGACAGGGCTGGATGTCCTGGGAGACTGTCCTGTTGGCCCCAAGCATGAAGCCAGGTCACTGGCAACAGCAGAGACAGCGTGGATGCTTGGTGACATCACTGAAACCACCAGGTCGAGCTTCTCCTGAAAGACCCCCTCTGGCCAAGTCCTTCCTTTTTAAGCCAGCTGGGGTTGAGTGTTACGTCATGACTGGTACTGAGGGGAGTGTGGGCAGAAGGACAGGGAGTTAAAACAGCGGCAAGTGTGATGATCCAGAGAGTGCGAGAAGATGGGGCCCCGGGTGTGGCGGCCGGACCCTGCCTGGCCAGTTCCAGCTCAAACTCGTTCGTGCCTGACCGCCCTGCCTTCCAAGGACTCTGGCTGGCGTTGGTTTTCTCACGGCTTGCCAAACCAGTCAGCGTTCTTCCTTATCTCTGTAGCTGTGCAGGAATGACAAGACTCTAAAACTGTCCGTGATGTTACAACTGGGACTCAGCCTTTAGATAACGATCCACTGAGCTGGTGCTGGCATCAATAAAGGCTGCTCCCTGCTTATAACCCCAGTGTCCCGTCTCCATCTGAGAACCCGCAACACGGGAGCTGCAGGTGTTCGCGGGCACACACGGGGCACGAGGGGAGAGAGCAGACGAGACAGCGAGTCAAAGGCTCAGCTGAAGCAGGCGTCTCCAGAATGGAAGAATGCCGCCCTGCGGATGAGTGCGGAGGGACAGCTGATGGGCAGGGCTGCCGGAAGCAAGGGGTGGGGTGTGGAGCCCAGTATGGAGAGTGCACCTCCATCCCAGCTGCTGGCCTCATGCCCGCTCATGCTAGGAGCATCATGGGCCAGATGACTGTCCCGACTGGGCAGTTGGGGAGGTCAAGGCCAAAGCTCTCTCAAGTCCTGTTAGGCTGACTGGTGTTGGTGGGACAAGTGACCAAGGCTCTGAAGGAACTCTGGCACCTCACCTGCTGGGACCAAACCCAAGGGACCAAACCCAAGGGGTCCCGGTGACCAGTGAGCTCCAAGAAAGGGAAATGGCCATGACACAAACCCCCTAGACGGCTCGAGACACAGACGGAGGCTGCAGTGCATTTTATTTCAGCCCTGCTCGTAAGGGGGATCCACGGAGACGCGGGCGCTGTCGCCTCTTCTTCATACGGGGCCGGCGACGGCAGCAACGAGCCAGCTAGTGCTGCCTGGACCGTGACGACTTTTTGTTGGGCTTGGAGACGGAGGCCTCCCTGTCCTTCTCTGGGTCGAAGATTTCTACACACAGAAAAGGTGGGGGCACTGGGTGGCAGGGCTGGCTGCACACCTGGCAAGAAAGAGCTCACGCCCACAGCTGCGCCTCCTTGCCAAGGACCTGTCCCACGTCCCTAACTCCTCACTGTGACACCCCTCCCAGCCTATAAGGAAAGAAGGGGCCCAATGTGAGGGAGCTGGGGACACCCCAAGCATTGCCGGGGAGAGCCTGGTCTGCCTGGGACCATTCAATGCAGACGCTGCTTCCACGGGTGGCGCTCAGCCTGGCCACAGACCAGGAGCACCGCACGAGCCTTGGGGATACTAACCTGGTATCTCATGGGGCCAGTAATCGTTACAGTGGGGGCAGTGTGGCTCAGAATTTGACTGGAAGTACTTGGCCACACAAGGCAGGTGCATCCGGATGCCACAGGTCTCACAGCTCTGGCCCTGAAACAGGAAAGGTGTCCGTGAGCCTCCAGAGACCGTCCAGCGGCCAAGCGTCTTCGTCTTCCAGGCCCCAGACTAATCATAATGACCCCGAAGCCATGGTGCAGTGGGCTACCAAAGAATTCCATATGAACACAAGGAAGAGGCTCAAGGCCAGAAAGTGGCCGAGCCACAGAGCACCAAGGCCACCCTAAAACTTTGGTGGGTGTGAGATGGGCTACAGCTTGAGAGCCCTGTGCACTTCCCTCCCGGGAATTCAGCCTAAGGAAGCGTCACCAGGTGCCCCACATGCAAGTGGAGCCTCGTCAGAGAGCGGTCAGCAGTGCAGGAAGGTGGAGGGTGAAGGGAAGGAGGCTGAACGCCTGCGCTGGCCCCGCTGCCGTGAAGGCCGACAGGTCCGCAGTGTAAAGCCGGTGACTTAGTAACAACAGCCAACGTAGAAGGATGGCCGGCACACAGCTGCCACAGCTGCCAAAGTACCAGGCGCACACAGACTTCCAGAAAAAGGCCTGTCCTGGGACTAGAGCGTAGCACAGGAGAACACGAATACGCGCGCGCGTGTGCGCACACACACACACACTCACACTCTACCTGGATGAGGAGGCTGTGGCAGATGTCGCATATCTTCATGGTGTCAGGGTATGTCTCCCGGATGTACTGCTCCATCTCTAGGATGGCCCGGCTATGCAGGGTGAACTCTCCCTCCTTCTGCAGGGACACAAGAGGGGCAGCGAGCCCTCAGGCCACCAGCACGCCAGGCCCTTCCTTCCCTGCTCAGTAACCTGTCCCCTCTGCAGCCCACGCCCAAGAGATGCAAAGGCCTGGCCTCAGGCGGGGAACTCAGGCAAAGACCTGAAAGGAAATCACGGACCCTCCCCACACACACACACTTTCTTGGCACCTCGCTGTGCCTCAGATGTGAGTCAAAAGTCTGCATAGCGGCCAGCCTACAATGAGGACACGAAGCAGGAAGGGAGCCAGTCTCCTGGGGAAAGAGGGGAAGGGTGCCACATAACCCCGTCTCACCCCAGAAAGATGCAAACAGGGTGCCTCCCAGCACTGCTGCCCGGAGCCTCTACAGGGACATCACAGGCAGGGCAGGGACAGACTCCAAGTCACACTTGATGTGGGTGGTAGGGCCTCCCACACCATGTGACCCAAAATCCCTGGGAAATGGCTCAGCTGCTGCAGCTGCCCTGTCACCAAGTTAAGGGAAAGAGGCCCCTGTAAGTTTGTTTTGGTTCAGCAAAGTCAAGCAGTGAACTGAGATGTGAACCTCTTAGCCGTTTTTGTGACGCATGACCTTCTTCCGTGACGGGAGCAGGGAGGCACCGTGCCAGGAGATGGAGCTACCCCAAGTGCCCTTCACTTCTGTTCACTAACTTCTACCAGTGAGAGCGGTGGCCCACACTTCTGACAGTTATGCACCACCCTGCACCAGGCTCCTGCCCTTGTCCTTCACTGGAGAAACAAGGTTGTAAGTCTTATTGTCATTTGGGAGATTTTAAACAAGGAATGATGGGAAAAAAATTATCTAAATTTAGGTAAATACTTATAAAACCCAATATTACTAGTCTCCTGTCTTTTGAAGAGATACCCAGGAAAGGCCCCTTTTATCAACTGGAAACATATTTATCTTCTAAGAGAATTATGACACAAAGGAGGAACTGTGACTCTAACTGCAGGTTCCCGTGGGGTTTGTTCAGTTTGTCAGAGCGTGTCCTGTTCTGGGCTTCGGTTTGGGCTCTCCTCTTCCTGTCACTGGGGGAACAAATTCCCCCAGCCTCCTGCCTGGGCACGTCCCGCAGACACATACTCGGAGGGGAAGCTGGTGGCGAAGTGGGCAGAGCTGAGCTTGCGTGGTCAGGACTCTCGGGAACTGATGCCCTTTCATGAACAGATGCTCCGCCCCAGTCGGTAGAGCCAGACACGGGGCCTCCAGAAACTCTGGTCCATTCATAGATGTCCAGTCCTCGGCAAGCCTGTCCACAGTGACACGGTGACAGAGCAACCACGATGTTGCCTCTGGGACCCCAGCCCCAGGCACCTGACGCACACCACGCAGCCCTGGCCCGCTGCTTCCCTCTCAGACGCGGCACGCGAGGTCACCAGGCTGGGACTCGGGCCCTGGTCTCACGGCACTGCCTCGCATCCTGGAGCCCACCAACGTGGCACAGCCCCGACTCTGCTACTCCGCAGGGGCTCCCTGGACAGGCCACATGCGTGACAGGAGGCTGCAAATCCTCCTCACAGGGTCACTGTGGGCATCAAAGCAGAGACGAGACCTGAAAGGCTCAATGGACATCAGCTAGGTACAATATGGCTTTGGAAAAATTATCATTCGTTCTAAAAAGAGGGCCAAGCTGGGGAATGAAGGGACAACGTACCTCAATCAGCCATTTGTTCTGTGTGAACTTCTGCAGCACGTGCTCAGCTTCCTTCTTCCTCATCTTCTTGCCTTTAAGCTGATCAACCAAGTTCAAAATATTTGTGGAAGAGGCAAAGCCAGTTTCTGAGTCAATAATCAGTTCCAACTGAAAGAAAGAGCAGGTGTCACGTTCATCTACTAAACTGACAAACCCACATTTTAGGCAATAATACTAATTCTGGTGGAGGCAGTAAAACCACTATGTCACAGGCAGAACTGCACACTGCTATGATGTCTGGGGACATAGTCTAATCATTCAATGCATGCATCAGGGCCACAAACATGTCCAGTCCGTCTGACTCAGCGGTCACTCCTGTAACATCACAGTGATTCTAGGACTGTCCTCACAGACCGGTCTGACAGGCCTGCTGCGAGGCCAAGAGTCAGGGTTATCTTTGCCTACCCAGTTGTGAGAACGTACCTCCAGGGCTGAGACCACTGTCACTCAGCCAGGTGAATGAACAAAGGGCTGAGCCAACAGCTCTGAAGCACGGTAGGCAGAGCAGTGCTGCTCGAATGTAAAGGTGCCAGTGGTCCAGTGGGCACCATGTTGAAGCCCAGACTCAAACTCGACAGTCTCCCTAGCAAGCTCCCAGGTGACGCCCTTGCTGCAGCCCCAAACCACACTGCAAGTACCCTGCAGGAACGCTGGTCCACCTGCCTGGCACACCCACGAGGCCTGTTGCAAAGCAGGTCAGGAGTCACGCTTGGCCAGCCCCACTTCTCCAGGCTGCTGCACGGACCACCCCATCTGTCTCAGGGCAATGTGCATCTGGGTGAGGCGCTCGGTGATGTCGCCCAGCACAGGGCTTACTCAAGCTGCAGGGACAACCCTCTAAGACTGAAGATGAAGACAAAATACCCCATTAAGAAGCTTGGCCGATGGGACTTAACGGTACTTACTGCCTTTCTAAACAGATCCAGCTCATTCTCTGCAAAATCTGAGGCCATTTTGGAAATTGGAGTCGTTGCAAGATTCACCTAAAAAGTAGGTCAGTGTGACAGTCAGCCTGTGCCCTTCGTCCATCAGTAATTCACTGTTGGCTCTCCCTCCCCCCCGCCCCGCCCGTCACCAAGCACCGGTGTCCAGGCGCTGAGGGATGCAGGGACAGATTTGTAACCAGTCTTGTATTACAGACTTAAACCTTTAGCTCAGTCAACATGTCTAATTCTCAGAGATTTGAGAACTCCAAAAGTTGTGCAATATTTTCCAAACCTAGATAAATTTGGGAAACCTGCCTGCATGGTAATGGAGCATCAAATGCACAAGCACCGAGAAGCCTGGCAGTAAACACATCAGATTCACCTGTTTAAGCAGCGTTCCCAGTTATCTGTAGCACCCACACTACCCCCTTTCCCTGGAGCAGAGCTTGGGGAGTCCCAGGCTGGAGCCCTCTGTGTGTGACTGGATTCCTGGGCCTGATCAGCCCTGAGGGGCCAAGGATGGAGCTGTCAGCCGCTCCCGCTCTATGTCACCCCCACCCCTGGCTGGGACGGACAGTTGGACAGCAACAAGGGGCCACACGTGGGTCTCAATCCTTTCTTTTCTCAGCTTCTTTTTGTCCTGTTCCAAATGAGAAGTGTCTTATCCCTTTAATCTTAGTACTCAAAACATTTGCAGAGAACTGTCAACAAACAAAACAAAGCCCAGCACGTGCTGGGCCATGGGGTGCAGCCAGGCACAGGTTCTGGTGCCCAGTAATGGCAGGGGACTGCAGACTGCAGGCCGCAGAGGCCGCTGGGAGCACGGTAACCAGGGCGGAGGGCTAGGCTCAGAGCCCTTGTCCAGGGGTTCTTCTCCACTCTCCCTAGCAAGGGCACAGGGTGCCTGTCCCAGCCACCATTCCTCACGAACACACTAGAAGGCTCTGTCTGGCACTTACCAGCGCGTAGATGGGCCTCCCATCATCCTCGGTGACCCCTTTCTTGATCTCGATGTACAAGGACTCCAAGACACTGTTGATGTTGTTGATGAAGGCCTCTAGCTCCTCCACCGGAGCGCTGTCTGGGGTGAGGAGGGAGATCGTCAAACATTAGCTGCTTCCAGTGCATCAGCCTGAACTGGGGACGGCAGACCGGCAATGGGAGGCGGCCAGCACCCGGGGCTTCCTTCTGGACGGCTCAGAGAAGAGTGTGCTGTGATGCAAAAGGCCTGGGCCCGGGAGGTGGCATCTGAGCCGACCGTGGTCCATCTGTGCTCGCAGCCCCAGCCAGCTTTCCAGTCACACCCCTAGGCCAGAGCCTACAGGGAGTACCCAGTGCACACAGCATCCCAGCTCCTCCACGAGGCCTCCGCACCCACGTGTCCTCACGCACATGTCAGGTGTATCTCCATTCCCCGCTCCCATATCGATAGCAGACACTGACTGGACACTCACAGGCTGGGGGTACTGAACCCCAGGGTGCAACAGCAAGGAACAGCGCTCGGTGGTCCCCACGGCAGAGGCTGTTCCCAGCGCTTTTCATACCATGGTTCACCGACCCGGCCAGCAGCCATGCAGGGCAGGCGCCAGCATCTGCCTCTTGGATGCATAAAGTGCTGGCACCCGCAGCATGGCACCCGCAGCATGGCACCCGCAGCATGGCACCCGCAGCATGGCACCAAGCCCACAGGCAGCACCTGGCTGCCGCAGCTGTGCTCTCACCTGTGTGCTGCCCACCTCTACACTGCCCTAGCCACAGGAGGCACACCGCCTGGAGACAAGGGTGCCGGCACCACTGACAGGACCATCTGTCCATCAGGGGAGGACGTACAGAGGCTGAAAGGGCCAGATCTCAGGTCAGCTGGCCGTGAGCCCAGTACTGGACACTCTCTCGGTCTGAGGAAGGGACAAGGGACGGCTGCAGAAGAGGGGGTGGCTTTGGCCACGAGGTGCTGCTGTGCTGCTCGCACCCTTGTACCATAGGTTCCTGCCCACTCCCCCCACCATCGGCCAGTTCTGTGTGTCCCCTCCCTAGCAGCCTCCCAACACATCCCTTTCCGTTGGCCATAACGGGGTCTCACACTTGCTAACGAGAAAACTGACATGCCCACTCAGTGTCAAGGTTACCAGGCTGATGCTTCCCAGTATCAAGACGGCAGACCAGCTAGCTTTCTCTGCTCTGCCCGCCCCATCCCTGCAGCCCATGGTGGAGAGGCCACAGTGTGCAAACCCGCAGGGACACGCTGGGGCATAAGCAGTGTGCAAGAGTCCGTGTAGCCCCAATACCAAGTCCATCCCAAAACAAAGTGCAAAAGATGAAGACCAGGTTTCACGTCCAGTCTTGGTCCTGCCGCTTTGAGGGACTTAGAACAATTAACTACATCACTCCTCCCTTCAGATCCCACACCAACTGAGAAAAAGACTTCGTGTAAGTGTCAAAATACCAGATAGTTTGCAGGTAGAGCTGATCAGAGGCTGGTCCCTCAACACTACTGACATGCAGCAGCGACATGGGAGGAGCAGCTACGAGACGAGAGGAACAGGCCCTGGGCCTGCCACAGCTGCCCCCTCGCAGGGAGCCAGAAGACACCCTACCCAGGACACCGAGTGCCATGTCTGAGCCGGGCAGGGTCTGCAGAGCTCAGGCGCCACCTGTGTTCCCTCTGCTTGTAAGTGGAGCCTGTGCACATCTCCTGGGCTGTGCTGAAGTTGCCAGTGGTGGCTGCATCTCACCATAGCACGTGCTGGTCACTGCAAGGACAGTAGCTCAGTATGGTGCATTTTAATGTCACCTGTGTATGCGAGAGGCTTGGAGAAGTTAAATGACTTGCCCAGAGCTCCCACAGCTTGGAAATTAAGCCCAGGCCTGCCCGAGTCCAGGTCCCCAGCTCCTGGCACGAAGTCACAGCCTCTGCAAAGCAGAGCCAGCGTTCTGTGAGAACAGCCCTATGCCAGACCCCACCAGTCACATCTACTTCCCTCTGAACCTGGCACTGTGGCTTCAGGTCACAAAGAGGAACTCGGCCAACAGAGAAGGATGGAGTGTCTGGGCAGCGCCTGGCAGTACTAAAGACGCAGGGCTGTGCTCTAGGGACGTGCATGGAGTTGGGCGCTAGCCAGCATCCACCGTCCCATGGCAAAGGAGGTCGAGCCAGATCAGTCATCCAGGCCACAGGTCAGCTGCGAGAGGAGCTGGACTGACAGCCAAAGACCCAGTAATGGACACAACAGCTCTCTCCTTGAGGGAAACGCCTTTCCGTTAGGACCCCAGGCAGCCGACAAGCTGGGGCGGCACTGGACAAGCCAGGACACTTCCTCAGGGGCGGGGCTGCTTCAGGTCATTCTGAAAGATTGTCTTTCTGGCCCTGTACATATCATCTCCTTTTCTTTTAAAACAATTTTAATGTAACCAGCAGACCTCATCTGCTCATCAGGGTCCCTGCTTCCCGGCAGGCACTGTGACCTACAGCTGCCGGCACACTCAGGCCTCCAGCAGCAAGGACGTCTGCTTCCCTGACTTCTGAACAGCAGTGAGTTCTGTTTTGAACTAGGCATCACAGATAGGAAATGCTATTTTTAGGCAGGGCAAATAACAGCAAAAAATAAGAGCCCAGGGACCAAGCCAGAGATGGGGCAGGCTGGCTGGTCCTACTGAGAGTTGTCACCTGGGCCCTGGACCAGACAGAGCGCTGGGCACATCAGGTCTCAGACAGCAAAGCCCCGTGCTGGCTAAGGAGGCCTGCAAGGGGTCACTTCTCAGCCTACAGCTTTCGCATCAATTGCCAGGGGGAAATGGATCCCTGGACAATCAGATATGCAAGTGGAGAGATGGGAGGTGACAATGGCTGGGGAACAGTGCTGAGGGGAGCAGGCTGGAGGAGAGCTGCCTTCATCCAGGAGTGCGGCAGACATGTCACTGCACCCCAGTGCACTGGGCACCACAGTTCTGCCCCCTTGCAGTCTCCTCAGGCCCCCACGAACAACCAGCACACTGAGTGGGGTGCGGCACAGCCTCTATTTCCAGAAGACCCAAGGGTCGTGGAGGTTAAGGACTTACTGGAGATCACAGGGCCAGTGAGTGACAAGGTCCAGACCAGAAACCAGACGTGTGGCCTTTAGTTTGGTGCAGTGACAATAGGTCCTGGGCGTGCATACATATGCACGCTCCACCTGGAAGCCGCCGATGGCTCCCATCACCCTCGGCCGTACCCCTGCATGCTTCACGCCACACCCTCCACACTCCGATTCCCTGGCCATCTTCCTGTCACTCAGGTGCAAAGCCCCCATCTCAGCACCTGCACTCATGTGTCTCTTCCTCCTGGAAATGGTGACCACACTTTCTGGGTTTTCTGAGGAAATCCCAGCACCAGAAATCCAGCCCAATGGTCTGTGACCTGCTCCCTTTGATTAACTGGAAAGGCAAGCAGGCTCTGACAGTGGTAAGCTTATTAACTGTTCGTCACCGCCAAAGAGGAGATATGTACAATGAAATCATCAAAAGCAGGAAGAAAAGTACTTGGAGCCAGCTTCTAATTGTCCCTGAGTCCTCCTTGGAAAGAGAAGGTACTTACAAATAGGACTCAGATACAAGATGGAACGCGAACCCAAATGTCAGCAGCATCGCTGTGACTCACTGTTCATGCGTGCAGCCTACTTATGTGCGTGAGTCTGCAATACACACCAACACCACGAAGTCAGCACCAACGCAAACACAGTCACGCAAGCCAGTGTGAGAAAAACAAAGCTCAGACGAGGCAGATAAAGGTCTGACACAACAGAAGGTATCTACCAAACCCGAGTGTCCCGGGCACTGTGGTCACCAATCTATTTTCGGTACATGTGTTTAAGTTGAATGGTTTTTTGCCTGAAGATCA
Source organism: Pteropus medius (assembly GCF_902729225.1). Taxonomy (NCBI): domain Eukaryota; kingdom Metazoa; phylum Chordata; class Mammalia; order Chiroptera; family Pteropodidae; genus Pteropus; species Pteropus medius. The sequence continues at coordinate 57,262 of NW_024350922.1, read as the reverse complement.
TATTTATTCTGCTCACTGAATTAGTGTCAAATCTTAATTTTTTTAATATAAAGTTGTATTTTATCTGAATTGTTCTTAGGACAGTAGGTAATTTAAAAATTTTAAAACCCACTAAAAGTTAAAATAAAACTTACCAACGCAGCATAATTAATTACAAGATGTGAATGCCAGAGTGGAGAACAGCGCCTCGCAGCAGGCTGGCAACATGACAGAGCGAGCGAACCTAGGGAAGAGCCAGCAGGTGCGAGAGCCCGTGGGGAGAAGTGGGCGTTGTACCTGCGACTCCGCTGAACTCGCTTTTCAGTTCCGGTGGCTTCTGTGAGGGCCCCATCACACTGCCTGCACAGAAGGTCCTGTCTGTGAACAGACATCCTCCTCCTCCTTCCCGACCTGACCCGGGTGCCTGCTCTGTTTCCTGCCTGGGGGCGCCAGTTAGAACAGGACTGGTGGGAAAGGACGTTCCGGCCTTGCTTCTGATGATGGGGCATTAAGTCTCCCACAGTGAAGGGTGGCGGCGGCCGTAGGTTCACAAAGATCCCCTTTATCAAGTTAAGGACGTTCCCTTCCTTTGCTACTTTGCTGAGGGTTTTTAGCAGAAATAGACGCTGGATTTCTAAACTCCACGCTGACAGTTGTCGGTCTGCCTCTCCTACTCTAAGCGCCAAGGCCCAGTCCGCCTTGCTTGTGCCTGCTCCACATGGTCTCCTGAGTCTTCTGTAAGACGTCTGCTGCATCACACCAGGGAGAGGCTGGATTTCATCTTCTGCACCTATTTAGATGATTATGTGGGTTTCGGTCCCCATTACTCTATGTTGGTCAAAAGTGGAAACCCTCGAAGCTGAGTCTTCTTAGCCGCTAGTCCCCAGGCCTCCTGTACCTACTTCCATCAGAAGCCCCCTACTGGCACCAGCTGACTCTGTATGACCCAAGGTAAGGCAAAAAAAAAAAAAGCCTTTGCTCTGTGCCACCAGTCCCTAGCACAGAGGCCTGGCCCCCATGAGTCTCAGGAAGGTGTGCTGGATGACACATGCACGTCTGCAAGCACGGACCCAAGGATATCAGAACAAAATGTGAATTCTTCACCAGGCCGGAGGCTTGGGGAATTTGTTCCCCCAGTGACAGGAAGAGGAGAGCCCATACCGAAGCCCAGAACAGGACACGCTCTGACAAACTGGACAAACCCCACAGGAACCTGCAATTAGAGTCACAGTTCCTCTTTTGTGTCATAATTCTCTTAGAAGCTAATTCTCTTAGAAGCTTAGAAGTTGCTAGTTCGTATAAAGGACCTTTCCTGGGCATTTCTTCAAGAGATAGGAAATTAGTAATATTGAGTTTTATAAATATTTACCTAAATTTAGTAATTTCTTTCCATCATTCCTTGTTTTAAAATCTCCTAAATAACAATAAGGCTTGTGAACAACCCTTTTCCCAATGAAGGGCAGGGGCAACGAACTGCGTTCACCCTGGCTGGCCCAGCCACCCTGTGTCCCAAAAGCAGGTACATGCCTACGGCAGAATAGGAGCCTAACTACTCAGAGGTCAAATAAAGGCATAGTTTCGCTCTTAGTCCTTAGGCAGCACATGGCTCTCTGCAGTGAGCTGAGAAACTTGCCCAATGACACTGAAGCTCACCACCAGGACCTACTTGAGATGCTCAGGCGAGTGGGATGATCTGTTATCAGATGCAAGACTAAGAAAAGCCTGCTACGCCCCTCACTGGAGAATACTGAGGGGCAGGTCCGAAGCCCTGCTGTGCTTTTCAAAGAGCAAGAGAAGCGAGCTCAACAGGTATGTTCTTCCCTTCCCATCACAGTGTAGGCGATTCGGGCAGAGATGTTTCCACCAGAAGCCTCAGACACAGCAGCAACTGCGTCACCTCCTGCTTCGAGTCCTTCTAGAGGTCCGCACTGTCTACAGAATTAAGGAAAAATCCACCACTCTGGGGTACATACTAAGGGCTCTTCATGGTCTGTAACCTACACACCAAAAACTTACTCTCGTCCCACACTGCATACTCTCGTCTAGGGTTCCCGAAGAATGTCACGTGTGGGTCAATTAAGTTTGGATACAAGTTAAACAGCTTCCTCACTGTGGGACCCAGGAAGCTGTTACCCATGGAGGTGCACCATCGAGCCCCCAGAGTCGCCATGAACCCCTCGCAGACACTGGTTCGCAGCCTGCCCCTCCTGTAACACCGCCCTCTCCGTCGCCGCCTTCTGCTCACATGAGATATGTGTCGTCCTCGCTCCCTGCTGACCCCCACAGCCCTCAACCCTCTGGGATTCTCCAGATGAGACACCGTCCCTTATGTCCCTCCCCCTGGGTGCTTGGCACCCCTCTCAGCTTGGCTCACCTGTTTTTTCCACTCTTCTTTTGAAAATTAAAATCACAGAAGGAAATACAAAAAACATAAAATAAAACACCTACATTCCCATTCATCAGATGCGACAACCATCAGACTACACTATTGTTGCTATATTTATTTCAAGTCTTTTTTTTTTTTTTCCAATAAAAGAATAAAATAGGATGAAGAAGTGTCCTCTGATTTCTGGTGACAAACCCATCCCACACCTCCTCTCTCAAAGGCAAGCACCTCATGAGTGTGTAGCATATCCTTCCAGTCCCTTTTATATTTGTACATGCAGACATTTATATTCATGCACAACAAAAATTGTTAAGTTTTACAAAAAACTAACACGATGACATCATATAACAAGTAGAATTTATCAACTTTCTTTTTCACTCAACAAAATCTATCCACACTGACCCTCAACTTCACAAGACCTACCGATAATGACTTTACAGATCTATCAATATAGGTGCTGTAGCTTCTATTGATATGCCAGTTGCTGAAAACTCAGTATGCACCAGGTCCCATCTCTAAGTGTTCCATGTGTATTATCAGATTTACTCCTCCCAGCGACCCACTGAGAAGCTGCTAATAAATGCCCACAGCCAGCACAGGGATGGCACGTTCTCCAGGCTGTGCCGTTAACCACCTGTGCTAAGCTGCCCTCTGGCTACCAACAGCCAACTGAGTATGTTCCCTGTGCCGGGTGTATGGTATGGATCAGGTCTCTCGGCCCCCTGATCCACCCTACATGTCAAGTACACTTGGTTATCCCCACTGTAAAGGTGAAGAAACTCAGGCTGGAGCAGGGGCCGGGGCCCTGGTGTGAAGCATCAGAGGCCAAGCTCTTACCCACTGCACTAAGTGTAAGATTTGCTTAGATGAGATGAGAAAGATGGGCTGGCAGGAGATTGTACGAGACCTGAATGCCCAGGTAGGGGTGTGGGCTGACCGGTGACCTGGCATCGCACCAATATCACTAGGCACTGACCACACAGCACCAGGTGTCCTGGGGACAGGGAAATGACACTTACTATCATGGACCTTGTAGCAGTGCTTCTGCAAGCGCGCCACGTCCCGCTCCTCCAGCACCCCGTGCGTCATCAGCAGCTGGAGGAATCGCCGGTGCACATCGGTCATGACGCCCGTTCTTCGGGCACTGCCCTGCATGGCGAGGGAGCTGAACGAGGGCACATGAAATCCAGTTACTGTCAAGCACGCCAGAGGCAATGTTTTGGATTTTGCACAAATTTGCATTAACAGATATACATTTGTTATGGTTTTTAAAATCAAGGTCATCATGCTGAATAGCACAGAAATGAAAAGGACACAGGTCCAGGGCTGGCAGATTAGTCCCGGGCAGTGGAGAGAAGAATGGACGCTGGAACTAGACATCTGCATTCACGGCCTGCTCCACCACTCAGGTGTGTGAAATTGGGAAACTTCACCTCTATGTGCTTCAGTGGCTGATCTGTAAAATCAGAATAATGACGCCCTCCACAGAATCACTGCGAAGATTAGATGAGTTTAATACAAGTCAAAGCCTGGTAACGGACTAAGCACTAAGTAAGTGTTGGCTATTTTTACTGTTAGACGGTTCTGGGTCTGAACCTTGGCTCAACCACTTACTAGATCTATGGCCTCGGGTAAATTTAGCTGAGGCCCCATTTTCTCACTAAAAAATTGGAATAACATTCACTGCTTAGGGAACTGCTGGTAAACAACCGATGACACATGCATTTCCTTCTCTCCGGAACCACTAATAAAACAACTGCTGTGGAAGGACAGACTGCAGGTATTTTTAAATCGCCTGCTCTCTACTAAAACACTATCTGAACACCAAACACAAGATCAGAGCTGAGACAAGCCTTATGCAGCCCCGATCAAAACGCCTGCTCCTGCCAGAGGCGGTGTACATGGGGCAAGAGCACAGGTTCCAAACCAGACAGCTGGCATGGAGACTGGTTCCTGCTAGACCTGCCTGCTCTTAAGAATTGCCTAACCTGTGAGTTAAAAATGCAGAGCTATGGCCTTTGTGCTAGAGGCTCTGACTGCAGAGGGGCCTGGAACACTCAGTGCAGGGGACGGGGTCATCTGACAAGAAGTCTACTGTCGTCCTAGGTGAACACAGCACAGAGCCACGGTCAACTAGCGTGCTGACCTCCCTGAGGCTCAGCCTTCCCACCCATAAAATGGGGATGATAATAACCATCTTCGTGGCACAGCTGAAGTTTAAATGAGGTATGACTACCAAAGGTTTGCCAAAGACCTGCCACACAAGAGATACACAAAAAGGCTAGTCATTGTTCTTTTCAACAGTATCATCAGCTGGGCCTCAGGGCTGGGAAGACGTACAAGGACAGACGTGTGGACTAAGGAATCTGGACTTCTGTCCTAGAAACTTGGGAGACTCCAAACTAAGGGTCTTTAAGCAGATGATACAGCAAAGCTGCTAGGTCTGAAAAAAACTTGTCAAATTGAATAATGAATAAAATCTAGCTATCTGATTATAAGAGTTGCTTCTAAACCTAAGAACAGCAAAAACTTAAAAGGATAGAAAGCTATATACTCTGTGAACTAAACGAAAGAGAGTCGGGGTGGCTATGTCAACAAGACACAATGGGCTCTAAGGCAGAAAGCATTACTGAAGATTAAGACGGTCACTACAGAATTGAAAAAGGTTCAATTCCCGATAAGATGTAACAATTTAAAATGTTTAGGCACCTAATAACAGAGACTCAAAACGATTAAGGCAAAAGTGATCAGAACTACAAAAATAAATATACGAACCCGTAACTGAATTAAAAAGTTGGATTAAAAAATCAGTAAAGTTGGAAAAGACTTGTACAAGACAGGAAAAAGCTTAATCTGATGGACATGCATAAAACACTGCACTACAGAATACAAAACTGTCAAGACGCCCAGAACATGGAGACTGGTGCAAACTGCCACATACTAGGCCAGAAAGCAAGTCTGAGCAGAATTTAAAAGACTTCTCTCATACAGAACATGTTCTCTGCCTACTAGGCAACACAGTTAGAAACCAGAAACAGAGATAACCAGAAAAACTCTACTTAGAATTGAAGAAACTTCCAAATAATCTATTAACAAAGAAGAATTCCAAATAATCTATTAACAAAGAAGAATTACTAATGGAAATAAGGAAATACTTTGAACTGAAACAAAATAAAATATACATAAAAACTGGTGGGAGGCAATTAAAACAGTACGGGAAAATTAAGAGCATTAAATGTTCATATTTTTTAAAAAAGGGGAGGTGTGAAAATGAATGAGTTAGGCATCCACCTAAAAAGCTATAAAAAGAACAGCAAATTAAATCCAAGGAAAGTAAAAAATGAAGAGCAGAAACTAATGAAAAAACAAATGTATACCTGAGGAGATAAAAAAAAAAAATTATTCTTTGAAAAAACGTAATAAAAGTGACAAACCTCTGACAAGATTTTCAAGAGACGGCTTACAAATAAACAATTATTTTGAATGAAAAAGAGAAACTAATTATAGATACAAATATTTTTTAAAAAATATTATAAACGACTTACAGAAATCTTAAGTTTAAAGTATGTACAAAGTCATAGGAAATTCATTCAAAACTGACTAAAGAATTATTTGAAAACCTAAAAAGTTTTACAATCATTGAAGATGTTTTATACGAAATCCATCTTCTCACAAAGAAAACTTCAGGTCCCAATGGATTTATCAAGAAGTCCTGCCAAATATTCGAGAAACAAATAATTTCAAATGTTACACATACTATCCGAGAGTCAGAAAAAGAGCAACTCTGCCCAAATCATCTGACATGGCTGACATAAGTAGGGCACTAAAACCTGATACGGTCTTCAAAAGAAATTGAAAGGCCACTATTGACCAGGAACACAGCTGCAGTAATCCTAAACAGAGTGTTAACAAACCACATCTAGCAGTGTGAAAGGGTGACACATCGTGACCAAGGTGAGTTTACCCCAGCAATGGCTAACATTCGAAACTCAAATGTTATATGTCAATGATATCTCAATAAAGCTGGGGGAAAAAGTCTATCAGTCTGAATCAACACATTAACAGAATAAAGAAGAAAAGGCATACGATCATCTTACAGTTGATAAAATTCATTTATTTACACTAAAAAATCTTAAACTTGGAATGGAAGGGAACTTCCTTTATCTACTAAATGACATCTACAAAAACATACGGCAAACATAACACTTAAGGATGAAATGCTGAAAGAAATCACTTTGAAATCCAAATTAATCCAATGCAACCGAATCAAATGCAATTCCAGGCAAATTTCCAACAGGCTTCATGTTTCTATGCGTGATTTGACAAGATAACGTTAAAATTTAAAAAGAAAACAAATGCAAAATGGCAAAGGTATTCTTGAAGACAAAGCCAGGAGGACTGGTCCTACCAGGTACCAACTTATTTTAAAGCTAGAGTAATGAATAATGGCAAACAAATGGACGAATAAGACCAATAGAACAGAATAGAGAACTCAGAAACTTACATATGTATGGATACTTGACATGTTGGAGAAATGGAACTCCAGATCACAGCAAATTTGCCAATAAAAGGTACCAGAGCAACTGATTATCTATGTGGGAGGGGGGGGACGGGGGGAGATAGATCCTTACCTCACATTGTGCACAAAAATCTATTCTTAAGGATGAAGGCCATAAGAAAGAAAAGACTATAAACTTTTGGATGAAAATATAGAGAATATCATTATGACCCAAAGGTAGGAAAGGATTTCTTCATAAAATATGAAAAATACAAACCATAAAGGAAGATACTGATATATTCAACCTTGTCAAAATTAAAGACCTCTGTCCACCAAAAAATCCATAGTGGCAAAGAGAAAGAGATAGCAAGCTACAATCTGGAAGGTATTTGAAACATATTTAAGCCACAAAAGATTCATATTCAAAACATAAAGAAGTCCTATAAATAAGGAGAACATACCTGTAAGAGAAAAATGAGCAATTTTTGAAGAGGATGCACAAATGATTAATAAACACATAAAAAGAAAAAGATGCTCAACTTCAGTGTCACCAAGCAAATGAGTATTAAAACCACTGTGATTAAAGTCTTAATCACCGGATAGGCAATAACCTTAACAATCCTGACGCTGGTAGAGTATAACCACTTCAGACAACTTGATATTACTAGCTAATTTGGATATCCTCAGAAATCTACTATTAGGTATATACCTTACAGAAACTTTTCCACATTTACCTCAGGAAATATGTAATAAGAGCACCACATAACAGCAAAATCCAGCAAGAGTATAAATGACGATCAATTGAAGAACACCTGCATAAAACATGTATAATCACACAATGGAATCCAAAACAGTGAAGTACTGACATCAACATGGATGCATCTAATGTGGGTGGTTTTATATGCAAAAATCAGGAACACAAAATATATATCAGGGTCCCATTTATACAAATTTCAAAACTTAGCAAAACCATGCATTGCATTCATTAGAGATGTATCGACAGTAAAAACCACAAAGAAAAACAGGAGAATGGGTCACGATACATAGGGTAGTGGCTATCTTTGGCCAGGAGACAAAAGGGTTCATGGTGGCTTTGAGCATACGGAAATGTTCGTTTTCCTAACTTGGTGGTGGGTTGTATGAGTGTTCATTTTACTTTCATTCTTCACACTTAACATTTTCACAGTTTTGTAGGTGCGTTACTCATCTTAAACAGAAAAAGTAATTACGTAAATATGTTCAGTAACGGCCAAAATAAATGCTAACAAGAAAGACGAAGTGTAGAACAGTACAGAACGCTATAATTTGGGGGGAAAGGGGAGGGAGCCACAGGTGAAAGGGGAGCCACAGGTGAAAGACACAGACCCGCCGGTTTAGGCAAAGTTGGTGCCCTCTAGAAAGAGGGCCTGGGGAGGGAAGCTAACCACAGACAGGTGGTCAAGTAACTTTAAAATGGAAATGTTTGTGGGAAACGCAAACCTCAGTCATAACCAGGTGGGCGTTAGTGCTTTGCGGGCAGTCTAATTCATTCACTCCTCACCAGAAGCGGGGAAGGGAGGCATACCGACTCCATCTTACAGATGAGAAAACTGAGGCTGAGAAGGCACAGAGGAGACACACAGCGCTGGAGATGGGGGGCGACGACACAAAAGCACAGTTCAGGAACTACAGCGCCCCCAGTCAGCAACGAACTTGGTTCATGGTTATTCTTTATCCCCTTTGCTGCAAATATGCATGTACTTAGCTGCGGAAATAGGTATGTATTTGATTACCAGACGCTGCCCCAAACGCAGCTGAAGGCATGACAGGTCACAGAACATACGCACCGTATCGGACCTTCCGAAAGCCGGGAATGCGGGATTCTGAGCACAGCCAGCCTCGGGGCCTTAAACAAGGGGCTGTGGGCCTGGGCGAGTAGGACGTTCTGCCCACGAGACCCGGGGGCGCCGAGCAGGCGACAGCAACTGAGGGGCCTTCGGCCAAGGCCTGTGTCACGTACTCAGTTCAGACAAATTTTGTATTGGGCTCTTTCACCTAACACCAAGATTAAAATATTTTTTCGACTAATATTACGATTTAAAAACTGTGCGTGAGAGCGACGAGGTTCCTGTCGGTCTCCCTCGGCTGCCCTTCCGGGCCTCAGTTTCCCCATCAGGAAACGGCAAGCCCCACAGGCCCCTAGCGCCACCCCCGGAACACAGCGCGGGTAGACCCCGCGACGCCCCCCGCCCGCCCCGCCGGCCTCGCGGCCCCGCACCCGCTTTACCCTCCGCGGCGCCCGGGCGCAGCCCCCACTGCCGGCGGCGTCGGCCGAAGAGCGGCCTCGGCTTCGGGGCGGGGCGGACGCGGCGCCCCATTGGTGGCCGTGCAGACTCGCCCCGCCCCCTGGGTGACGCACTTCCTGTTCTCCCGCGCGCGCCGTTGCCATGGTGCCGCGGGGCCGTCGGTTGGGTCTGGTCTCACGCGCTCGAGCGCTTCCGCGCGGCCGGCGCGTGTCGCCCCGCAGTGACAGCCCGCGACCCACGAGGAGGAGGGACAGGGTGCAGCGCGCCCCGCCGCGGGGCCGGGCTTCGCGGGCGCCGGCCGGAGCCCCGGCCCGGCCCCCGCTCCCGGGCTGCAGGCCTCGCGGCCGGCAGCGGAGGGCTGCGCGGTCAGCCGGCGGGACTGCGGCCCTCGCCCTGCCGCTTGGAAGAAGCCAGGTCTCGGGCAAGTCATCGCCGTGATCTGTGTGCGAGGTGTGCGGGACAACTCGCGTGGACCTGAGATGAGCCGGAGCTGCCGTCCTGCCCGGGGTGGTCGTGAGAAGGAAGGGAAACCACTGCCAGGAGTCGGGGGCCCCCGCTGCAAACGCTGATGTTCCAGCCCCTGGTCCGAGAGCCTGCGCAACGCTGCGGGGGAAACGGGTGGCTGGTTATGGGACAGCACCAGGTGCAAGGTTCTATCTCTGTGACCTAACTGCAATCCCTGCCTGGCCAGTTTCCGCTCCCGAGACCTCGGACAACTTCTTAACCTCCCTGGACCTCAGTTTCCTCATCTGCTGAATGGGGACAGCTTGGGCTCTGGAGCTGGACCTGGGTTCGAATCCAGGTTTTAAACGCAGTATCTCGGAGACCGAGGACAAAGTACTCCCTCGCAGCTCGCTGTCTGTAAAGCAGGGATGGAAAGCACTTCGCTGATGGGATTGTCGTGAAGCTTAAATGAGTTAATAATACATGCAAACCACTTAGCTGAGTGGCGCGGAGGAAGCCCCCAGTAAGCGTGAGCCACCATTACTCCGTGTTTCGTGTGTCCTGCACAGTTCTATACACATTTCAATTCATTATCGATATTTAAAGTTGAGGAATTTCCCGTAAAACCCTGGGGTATCTGACCGCTCGAAAAATGGGGCAATGTGGTAACAAAAGGCCACACTTGCTCAGGGCTTGGTAAAAACTCTACCCCTTTGTAATGAAACGAGTGCCTTCCTGGTGTGTAGAGGAAAACCTGAGGACCACAAGTAGAAAATACCAGTTAAGTTACTCAGTATAAATTTCCATAATAAGATATTCGATGAAATATGTTCAGCCGCGGATACCAGCGTACCCAACTAACAGTGGCTTCTACGTAAGAACATTCCAGATACGATTTGACAAAGTATTTAAGGTAGGAGGTCTCAGGGTTCCGGCAGCGATTCAGCAATGTCGGAAGGGCCCTTCCCTCTTTCTGTTCCGACATCTTCAGCATGTTGGCTTTTATCCTTAGCTCTGCCCTCATGGTCATGAGACGCCTGCCACAGCTCCAAGCATCGCCTCTCTCCATAGCAATGGCTAAAGTCTCTTTCTATCTCTCTGTCTTTTTATCAGAGGGGAAAATCTTTCCCAGAAGGCTTTTGCACGCCCTTGCCCCAGCTGCAAGCAAGGTTGGGAAAGCCAGCACTTTGCCTTTTCAGTGGAACTGGGCTCATCTCAGCTGGCTTCTGGAGGCCCCACCCTCCCCAGGCTCCCTCAGATTAAAGTTCAAATGCCTGAAGAATATGGGCTAAAGCAGTGGTTTTCAAACTGAAGGTCAAGGCCCACCGCTAGCTTAGAAAATCAAGTTAGTGAGTTATGACCTACACTGTTTTAATTATTATATTTACTATTATTTAAAATTTGAAGGGTGAAATGTCTCACTATTTTTATTTGTTTTGGTCACACATACACTTATGTGTCACCACCTAACACCTTTTCGATGTCCTTTTGCCACACCTCTGAATATGATCATGTTCAAACATATCAGAAAGTTGAAAGAATCGTGCGGTGAATACCCATGTTCACGCCATGCGGATTCTACCATTCATATATATTTTTTAATTTTTTAGACTCAGGTATAATTTATATACTGTGAGAGCCACCCATTTTGGTGTACGATTCTGTTGAGTTTTGACAAACACAGTGGAGCAGCCACCATAGGGAATAGTCCGAACCCCAAAAGGTCTCCCCTGCTCCTTCCTCCTGCTGCCCGGCTGCGCACCCGCCCCCTCCCCCCCCTCCCCCCGGCCGCGGATCTGTTTTCTCTCCCTGTACTTTGTCGTATAAGCGGAGTGACACAGCATGTGGCATTTTAAGTCTGGCTTCTTTCACAAGGCATAGTGCATTGCAGATTTTTCCATAGTGTTGTGCATATTGGAAGACTTTTTAAACAGCTAAATAATATTCCACTCTGTACGGTTTATCCATTCGTCAGTTGAGAGGCATCTGGGTTGTTTCCATGTTTTGGCAATTATCGATAACATAAACATTTGCAGATAGGTTTTTGTGCGAACCTACCTTTTCGTTTCTCTGGAGTGAATACCCGGGGGTAGGAAAGTGGGTCATATGGTGAAACATATGTTTTATGTTTATAAGAAACTGTCAAATTGTCTCCCAAACGATCGCACCATTTTGTGTCCCCAGCAGCAATTATGAGAATTCCAGCTGTCTCAGCCCTCACCATCACTTGGTGTTGTGATGTATTTTTAAAATCTGACCCATCCCAACACGTGTGTCGGGGAATCTCGCTGTGGTTTTAGTTTGCAATTCCCTGATGCCTAAGGATGTCGGACATCTTTTCCTATGCTTATTCACTCGCTATCTGTCCATATTGATCAGTGAAGTGTCTGTACAAGTCTTTTGCTCATTTTTAAAAATTGAGTTGTTTTCTTACTGAATTTTGAGAGTTCTTTGTGTATTATGAATATAAGTCCTTTATCAGATATACAATCTGCAAATATTTTTTCATAGTCTGTGGCTTGCCTTTTTATTTCCTTGGTAGTGTCTTTTGAAGAGTTAGAGGCTTTTAATTTCGGTGAAGTGCAATTTTTAAAACAGCGTTATTGAGATGTAAACTATACAATTCATATATTTAAAGTGTACAGTTCAACTGTTTTAGTGTATTCACAGGTTTGTGCAGCCTTCACTACAACCGACATTAGAGCATTTTCATCGCCTCAAGAAGAAACCCCGCACCCCTTAACCTCAGTGTCCTACACCCCCAGTCCCGTCTCCCACCCTGGGCAACACCAGTCTACTTCCCACGAAAACAGGGTCACACAGCGTGTACCAGCACTTCAGCCTTTCAACTCCCAAGTAACCCTCCCTTGCGTGGACATGCCACATTTATTTGTCTACAGTCAGATGGTGAACATCTGGGGCATTTCTCCTTCTGGCTGCTCGGATGACGCTGCTGCGGACAGTTACACACAGGTTTTTACACGGACATGTGTCTTCCTTGCTCTTCGTTGTATGCCTAGGGGCGAGGCTGCTGGGTCATTCAGTACCTACATTTTAAATGCCGTGAGGAACAGCCGGACTGTTTTCCAAAGTGACTGTAGCACCTCAGATCCCCAGCAGCAGGGTCCAAGCGCCCCCTTCCTCTGCGCCCTGACCCACCTTTGCTGTTGTCCCTCTTCGATAATAGCCGTGCTAGTGGGTGTGAAGTGGGGTCTCACTGTGGTTTAATTTGCATTTCCCTGAAGATATTGAGCAGCTTTTCATGAGCTTCTCAGCCACTTGCATATCTTTTTTGGAGAACGGTCTATTCAGACCCTTTCCCATTTTTGAATTGGGTTGCTTCTTGCATTGTTATTACTAATTGCAGTTGTTTACATATTCTAAATACAAGCCTCTTACAGGATAACTGATTTGCAAAAGTTTTATTCCATTCTGTGGGTTGCATTTTCACTCCTTTGAGCACAAGAGCTTTTAAATTTGATGATGTCGAGTTTATCATTTTTTCTTTTGTCGCTTGTGCTTTTGTGCCGTAGCTAAGAAACCATTGCATAATATAAACTCAGGAAGATTTACACCTAGATTTTCTCATAAGCGTTTTGTAGTTTAGCTCTTATATCTGAGTCCTTGATCCATTTTGAGGTAATTTTTGTATGTGATGTGAGGTAAAGACCCAACTTCATTCTTTTGCACATGGATATGCAGTTTTACCAGCAGCATTTATTGAAAGGGTTAGTTTTCCTCCAGTGAATTGCCTTGACATGCATTAACATTTTATTATGTTTGCTTTATGATACATCTGTCAATCTTCCCATTCCTCTACCCATCTTCCAATCTACCTTATTTTTTGATGCTTTTCAAAAAGTGAGTTGTAGAGACCAGAATGCTTTTTCTTAACACTTCAGTGTGCATATCGACCATGGCTCAATATTTGTCCACAATTTTTAATGTAAAATTTACAGACGATGAAAGGCACTCGTCTTAAGTGTACAGTGTTATGACTCTGACAGATGCACTTGCCTCTGCAATGCAAATCTCTTGTCAAAATGTAGAACATCACCACACACCCCAGAAAGTTTCCTCATGTGCAGTTATTTTAATGTATTTGTTTTTAACAAATGCATGTGCCTGTGTAACCACCACCCTACTCTCGATATAGAACATCTCCATCTCCTAAGAAAGTTCTCTTTCGCTTCTTTGCAGTTAACCTTGCCCTACCCCGCCCGCACCCCAGGCCTCCACTGCTCTCTGTTCTACCCCTATAGATTAGTTTGGGCGGGTGCAGCATTTCATGTAAATCAAATCATGTGATCAATGCTCTTTTGTGATCAGCTGATTTCATCCATGACCAACATTTTAAAAACAAAATAAGACAGAATAGAAAACGTCAGAATGAATGGCACGTTGAAGGGTGAAATATTGCTCTGTGTGCATGTACTCGTACTGGGCGAACATGCATTTCTTGCTCCGGGTTGTCCTTAGAAAGATACAAAAGCTGCGGCTCCGCGTCGGAACGCCGTGTCCCTGTTCTTCCTTCTCGTCACGCTCCTCGCCCCTCGGCCTCCCTGATCTCCTAGCGATTCCCCCAGGGACTGGTCTTGCCTCCGTGCCTTTGCGAACTCTGTCCCTTCCCTTCTCACTGTCCCCAGCTTGTTCCGCTCACCCTCGAACCGGCGAACGCCCACCCACTGCTTGGTCGGCCCTTCCTCTGGAAAGCTCTCTATTCCCTACGTCCCCTCTCAGAACTGGCATCACGTGGTACCTAATTACTCGGTCACTCTTTCCTCAGGGAAAAGGACCAACCATGTCCTAGTCACCTTTTCAGGGCCTCGCTCCTAAGATGTGATGACACGTAAAATGCATCAATAAATAATCATCGAAAGAATGGATGAACCCCAGGGTCCCAGACAACAAGACGGGGTTTTACATGAGCCAGCTAGATCTTTCCCAAGGCCCCGTTCCTGTTTCTGTTGTTGTCCTGTATGTCTTACCCATCATGTTTCACGATGTCGTTCAATCTCTCTGAGACCCCGGCCTTTTGATTTCCTCTCTCCACGCCCAACGGTGCAGCTTTCATCAGTTACCTCCTCCCAGATACGCTGAGGCAAACAACGGTCATTATGAGGGAGACATCACACCCTTACCTTTACGGCCTTCACCGCAAAACCCTCCCCCATCTTGCCAAAGTGACACTAAGTCTGTGACCGTGGATATGGATGGAGGTGTGTGTGGTGTACGCACACACATGTATGAAGAGATGTTCACCAGATGTCACAGTGGCTGCCTCCGCGATCTCAGGCAGTTTTAATCTTTTACCCTTTTCTATTTGGCTTCAGTTTTCTAACTGAGAATTGCATCAGTTACCTAATGCGACAGTAACGCCACCACAGCTCTCCCGGCCTGCAGCAGGGTTTACTGCTCACACTCAGCCTGTGGCCAGGTGACTCTGCTGACCTTGTCTGGGCTCTTTCCTGTTGGAGCATAGGCCGGCTGATCTAGACTGGCCTTGGCTGGGACAGTCGAGGTGACTCTGTGCCACGTTATCTCTTATGGTGTGGGCGAGCCTAGAGGTAGTCTCACGGCAACAACAGAAACGCAAGTCCAATCATGGAAGAGGATTGAAAGCTTCTGCCCCGTCACACCTGCTAAACATCCCACTGGCCCAAACAAGTCATGTGGCTGAGCTCACAGTCCTAGTGAGACACGTACTAGTCACATAGCAAGGAGTGTGGGGGCAGGGAGGGGTGAAGAATTGGGACTCTCACTACAGCATCCTACAGACATGTTCTAACCTTATACTCAGAAAAAGCAGTCAAGCCCATGGGAATACAAATGGTACAACCACTTCGAAATACAGTTTGGGTTTCTTGCAAAACTTAATGTATTCTTATTATATGATTTAGTACTCACACTTTGTATTTACCCAAAGGAGCTGAAAACATGTCTGCACAGAAACCCGCACATGAATGTTTATAGCAGCTTTATTCATAATTGACAAAACTTAAAGCAACCACGATGTCCTTCAGCGGGTAAGTGGATAAAGAACCGTAATGCATCCATACAAGGGAATATTATTCCGTGCTAAAAAGAAATGAGCTACCAAGCCAGGAAAAGACATGAGGGAACCCTAAGAGCACAGGACCAAGTGAAAGAAGCCAATCTCAAAAGGCCGCGTACTGTATGATTCCAATCGTATGCCATTCTGGAAAAGGCAAAGCTCTAGGGCCAGGAGAAAGATCAGTGGTGTCCGGGGTTCGCGGGGAGGAGGAACCATAGGTGGAGCTTTGGGGATTTGTATGGAGGAAAAACTATTCTTTATGCTGCTATACTGGTGGACACAAGGCATCAGTACACATTGTCAAAACCCATAGTCCTGTACAAGAGAAAGAGTGAGACAATGTAAACTGCAGACTTTAGTTAATAATAATATATAAGTATCAGTTCACTAGTTGTGACAAATGTGCCACATTAATACACGTCCTTAATAGTAGCGTAAATTCTGTGCAGGGGAGAGGTATATGGGAGCTCTCTGTACTGTCAACTTTTCTGTAAATCTACAAGTGTTCTAAAATTTTTAATTAACTTCTATTAATTTTTTGATACATGAAGGATAGGCTTAAGGACAAGTAAGTGGGTTGTGATGTAATGTGAGTTGAGCTTGTACTGAGAACGTACTTGGGAAGCTCCTGCTCTCGGGCTGAGGGCCTGGGGTTTTCTTATTTGGGGACCCCACACCCGAATGCAGCCTCCTGACCCCTTCTTGTATTTTCATCATCCACAACAAAGCAAGCAGGCCGAAGGGACAGGCCGATCCGGCTCGCTTGTCATTGCCATCTGTTAAGAACAACAGCGAACACTGATTCAGTGCCTAACACGTGCTGGGCATTGTCCCCAGCACTTCTGCTGTGTGTCATCACTCCGGCCTCACAGGGCCCTCTGGGGTGCGGTCAGTCACCATCCCCACTTAGCAGGCCAGCCGAGGCACAGGGACTGGTCTGCTGGGCCCAAATCCCCAGAGCCAGCAGCAGTGGGGTCGGCGTGCAGACGCAGGTGGCCTGGGGGCAAGCGAGGAACAGGAACAAGGGAAGAGTGATTCAAAGACACGAAGGTGCAGAAACAGGGTGGGAGCCCAGCTTGGGAGGCCACACAGTGCCACAGTGAGACCTCCGCTATGATGTCCCGAGGAGCTGCGCGCAGACTCAGAGACACTGAGATGGGACGAAACAAGTTTTCTCCTTGGCAGAGGGGAGCAGGCAGGATTACGGCAGGAGCTGGTTTCCAGAGAATTCCAGCCCTTGGAGTCGAGTGTCTCGGAGGCTGAGCCCTCCCGCCCGCGGGAGGGGGCGGGCGGCCAGGATGAGTGAGGCGCCCGCCCTGGCCGGGCACAGGGTGAGCGTGAAGGGGCCGCAGGTTTCCCTCCACATCTTGTCACTGCCACGTCTGCGCTGCCCCGGGCTGGTCCTCTGTTCTCTGAGTCTCAGTTTCCCCAGCCGCCCTCCTCCTCAGCCCCACGTGCCATGTCCCAGCGCCTCAGCCTTGCTGTTCTTGGAACGCGCCCCGCGCGTTTCCTCCAAGCCTTTGCCCTTGCTGGGCCCGCTGCCTGGAAGGTCCTTTCCTCGGGCGTCGCCGTGACGTGTCCCTCTTCTGCCTCAGGCGTTGCTCAGAAGTCACCTCCTCCAGGAAGGCTTCCTAGATCACACCCCGTTCCTCTCTGTTCCCGTATTGTCTCTATTTTGTTCATGGCAGCTAAGGCCATGATTGATGATGTCACAATCTTTTCTGTACCTGTGTGTCTGTCTCCACCTTCCAGAAGGTCAGTTCTGAGAAGGCAGAGCTTCTATCCATCTTGTTTACTGTTGTGTCCCTGGGACCTGGCACAGTGTGCAGGACACAGTAGGAGCTCAATAAAGACAGGTCGACTGGCGGCAGAGTCAGCGGGGGCTCTTCCTGGGCTGCCTGAGGCCTTCCCGCTCGGCTGACGCAGGAGGGTCCGTTCCTCCTTGAGTTCCCTCTGCTCTCAGGCCACTCCGGGCCTCTCCCTGGCACCTAGCTCTCGGCTGCCCCGTGGAGGGACGTGTCAGCGGGCAGCTTGAGTCTGCCCTGCCTGTCCCGGGCTTGAGGACGGAGGTGGCTCCGTTGTGGGTAGCAGAATGCGGGAGCCGAAATGGCTCCTCTACCCGCAGCGTCCCGTCACCTCCCTGGGCCTCGGAGAGTCTTGGATGATGACGAGTGGGTGCGGGAGCCTGGTCTCTGCCCGTCCGAGAGTGGGGAGAACCTGCTCCCGAGGGTCAGGGCGAGAACTCCAAACGGTCAGCATGGTCCCTTACCCCTAGTGAGTGTTGGCGGCTGTGACCCTTCTGGTGAAGGAGGGACCAACACCTCTTCCTTTTCCTTTTCAGGATTAAGAAAACGTGGTGGGACCAAATTCCCAGCCCAGCCCACAGTCCCGGCGTGGCTGTCGTCATCCGGGAGTCTCAGGTAGGAGAGTGGGCGGGCTTGGGTGCTTCGGACAGCGCGTCGGGGAGACGCCAGGGTGTGGGGGGTGCCCAGCGCTCTGGGGCCCGCGCGGGAGTCGGGCCGGCTCCCCACACGGGCTCGGCGCTTGCAGCTGCTCGTCCAGCCTGAGCGGGGTCCTCACTGGTCGCTCTCATTCCTCCGCTCCCTTCGGAGGAGATGACCCCTGAGCTCATCTGCACGTCATCCTCTGGGGAGGTACCTGAACCAGGAGAGGGGGGCGCCCCTTCTGGGTCTTCCTCTGGGAAAGCGCCCCGAAGCATCAGCCAGTCTCCCCACAAGAAGGTCTCCCCTGGACCTTCTAGGCGGCGAGGGTGGGGCTTGCGGGAGACCCACCTCCTTTCGCCTTCAGAAGGGGTGAGCGCTCAGGTGCGCTGGGCGGAGCTCCCAGGAGGAGCGGGGCCCCAGGAAGCTTGTTCCAGGGCCAGGAGCAGCCTCTTCACCCGGAGCCGAGCCCTCCAGCCGCTGGGACGCAGAGCCCGGCCCGCCCGGCCTTCGCTGACGTGCCCACTGTCATCGCAGCCCGTCCCGCATGCGGCAGCTCCAGCCCTCAGGTCCTGGACAGCGCGACTCGAACCTGAGGCTGGCTGGACCCCTGGGGGAAAGGGACCCCAGCACCGCCCCTGCCCCTCAGCGCTCCAGCCCGAGCCGGACACCTGGGAGCAGGTCCTCCGAGGGCGGTTCCTCCAGGCAGCTGCAGCCCCTGCCCGGGGCCCTGCCGGTGGCTGCCGGGGTTCGTGCAGGCGGTTCAGGAGGGCGGCAGGCCTCGCCCCTTCCGGAGATGCTGAGTGCAAGGCCTTCTCCAGCCGGCTCACCAGCGGCGCCATCTGCCCGGCGATGCCTGGGATTGAGGCCAGCGGTGGGGAGGGCGCTGCAGGCCTCTCCAGAGCCTCATTTCTGGCCGCCCTGGGGCCCTTGCCCCCGTCCCCCTGTTTACCTATGGACTGGAAATGCGGCCACCTCACCGCCCTCAGAACTCACTGCCCCCAAGCAGTTCCCCAGCCCGACTTTGGTTCAAGGGGTCTCCTTTGTTCTGAGCCCAAAGCCATCCGTCAGCTGCCGAGTCACTCCCCTCCCCCCCTCGCCCCACACACACGATTGACAGATGAGGAGAAGGGACTTGCCAAGCCCGAACTGGCCCTCTGGACTTTTTGCCTTCAAGAGCTTTTATAATAAAACACAACAGTTTAAAATAGAAATAACGATTTAGTGCTAAGCAATATGCCAAGAGCTATCTACCCACTGTCAGCTCCAGTAGGCAGATCCGGTTACCCCAGTTACAGGTGAGGGAGCGGGCCCAGAGGGGTCGAAGGTTAGCTTAGGGCCACACAGCTAGGAGGTCCTGGAGTCAGGACGTGAACCCCAGCCTGACTGCAGAGCTCCTGGCCCCCGCGGAATGCCACCTCACGTACAGCGTGGCACCTACTCGAATGTCGCTTTGCCTGAGGATCATCTCGGAAAATCAAATCTAAAACTTAAGCGGCAGAGAAAATGCATTTGTGTGACTGCTGGAGACGGAGTTAGGTTGGAAATCCAGCAGAATTCGGGCCAAAGTCCCAAACTGTTCTCTCCTCAGGATCTTCTGAGAAACAGACCTGAGCTGTCAGCTGCGGCTCATGCAGGGCTTGGGGCAGGTGGACTGGAGAACTAGACAGGGACCCCTCCCATCTCTTATCTGGATCTAACCAGCTTAGGAAGCCGGACAAAGGCCACTGTCCTTGCTTCCCCGGCCCGTCCCAGCCTCACGCAGAGAAGGAAGAAGCAGAGAAAGCAGGCTGCTGCCCACCCACCAGCGGGTGCCGAGCTCCGCCCTGCGAGGCGCTTTGCTGGAGCCAGGGACACGGAGCGACACGAGGCCCCGTCCGTGCTGGACCCTACGGGTCAGTTGGCGTCAGTAAACAGACCAGAACGTTGCCAGCGCTGAAGGGACTAGGGCTCTGAAACACTGGGAGCTAAAGAGAGGCCTTTCAGGAGGTGACTTGAGCCGAACCCTCAGTGGCCGGAAGAGGTCATGATGGGCCGAGGAAGAGCAAGTAAGTGCAAAGGCTCAGAGGCGCGAGGAGCTTGGCACGTTCACGGCACAGAACGGTCAGGGACCGTGGTGGGGACAAGGAGGGCATGGTAGGGGCATGAGTGAGGAATCTGTGTTTTGGCTTCAGTGCACGTCAGTCAGCCCCACCCACTGAGAAACGTGGCTCAACAGACAGCGGTCTCCCCTCAATCTCCCCAGTCCCCACCCCCAACCTGCGGAGGACCAAGCTCCCTGCGACGGCAGTGCCTGCGGTGGTTGACACCCTCACGCTGGGATTCTCACTCGCGACCGAGGTGACTCCGCCAGGCATGAGTTGATTCGCACGGGCGGATGGCTGGCTGCCAGGCCTTTCCTGAAATTTCTTTGACAAAAGACTTTTTAAAATTCCCTGAGAATCTGGTCCTCAGCCTCCCAGGCCTCCCTTTAAAAAGTCTAGTCGCCAGATTAGGCACAAAACTCAAGGGTCGCTGGGGCACGAAGCCCCAGACCACTTCTCTATTCCATATGTCCCCCTTTTGCTGGCTTGTGCCTCTTTCCTCTCGTTTGTAAAATGAAATGTGTACTGAGCTCTGGGTCTAGGGTCACCCTGAAGATAGTCTCCGTGTCATCGTCTTCCTCATCTCTTGGGTTTAATCCAGCTGGGCGGGGGCACAATGACAAGGGTCGAAAGGTGCAAACAGCTCCCAAGTCTGACGTTCCTGCGCGGCCGCTGCTCGGGCCTCCCTCCGAACTTCCCTGCACGCCCCTCATGGCCGCACAGCTGCTGGTGGGTCCTGCCACGGCGGCCCCCACACTATCTGCTGTTGATGCAAGAAGCATCCAAACGTGTAGAGAATCTTTACGTGAGTTTATTTCAGCCCAACTGATGATATCTGCTTGGGAGCAAGATCTCGAATGTTCCAGAGACCGTCCACCTTGCAGTGTCTTTTACGCACTGGGAATCCAGGCGGGAACGTGAGGAAGACGACGTGGCGGTGGGAGAAAGCGAGGCCGGGACGGGATCGCAAACCGGTGACGATCGTGTGCCGTCTGTCACGCTTTGGAGGAGGGGT
This sequence comes from Pteropus medius, assembly GCF_902729225.1. Classification (NCBI taxonomy): domain Eukaryota; kingdom Metazoa; phylum Chordata; class Mammalia; order Chiroptera; family Pteropodidae; genus Pteropus; species Pteropus medius. The sequence continues at coordinate 36,075 of NW_024350922.1, read as the reverse complement.
GAGAGGGGCGTTTCACAGGGGTGTCACCGGGGTGCACAGAGGCCGTGGACGGGCTTGTCTGAGGCGGAGACAAGCCTCCGAGCGAAGAAGTTTCGCCTGGGGTGTGACGACCCCCCCATGGCCTGCCCAGTCAGGGACTTGTGATCAGATCACCATGGGGTCACTCTCCACAGAACCCCTCTTTTTCTCCAGACTGCATTTCTTCCTTGGCCAGGTGGCTGTTCAGATCTTTACCCGGTTTTAGTGGGGTTGTTTGTTTTAGACTCCTTTGTGCAGTTTGAGCAGAAATCCTTTATCAGATACATGTCGCGCAAATATTTTCTCCCAGTTTGTGGTTTTTCTTTTGGATCTCTGAACAAGGTCTTTTGTAAAGTTTTTAATTTTATAAAGTCCAAGTTATTATTTTTTTTCATTAAACTTTGTGTGCACAGTCATGCTCTATACACTGCCCACTCGTCAGTCACTTAGTAGCCATCTTGCTCGTCACATCGACCGTTGTGATATCACAGGGCTTGTGTTCAAGTGACCCTTATTTTACTTCATAATGGCCCAAAGCACCAGAGCAGTGATGCTGGCAATTTGGACATGCCAAAGAGAAGCCATAAAGTGCTTCCTTTAAGTGAAAGGATATGTATGTCCGTATAGGAAAAACAGTCTATATAAGGTTTGATGTGACCTACGGTTTCAGGCATCCGCTGGGAGTCATGGAACGTATGCCCTGCAGCTAAAGGGGGGCGACTGTACCAGGTGCAACAAAATTCCGTCACCTGGAGAAATATATCTTTTAGTCACGTGACATTACCTAGTGTGTTCTGTGCATCACAGTGTAATGTCTATATTCTTTCAATAAGCTAAGACCGAGCTTATTCACAGATGCAGTGAGCATCCTTACAAACATCCTTTTTAAGGTTTGGGTTTTATCAGAGAAGTTTTGGTTCACGGCGTAATCGAGAGGAAGAAATTGCACACACACCCTCTGCCCCCGCACAGGCGTGTGTCCTCCAGTATCTCATCCCGCACCGGAGTGGTACGTGTCCTATAACTGGTGAACTTCCCCTGCTACGTGTTAATCACCCAAAGTCCATGCTGTATTTTAGGATTTACTCTTGCCTTTCTCAGAAGGGAGCCCCTCTTTCTTGTGGGGAAATCACTTCTTAGGGAAGAATTTTGCTATTAGGGGGTGAAGCCTCATTCTAGGGGTAGAGTCCCACTCTAGAAGGCGCTGAGCGGGGCACTGTGCTCTTATGGGGGTGAGCTGTGCTATAGAAGGGGGAGTTCTGTTCAGAGAGGGGTGTCCCTTTTCAGGTAGGGAGCCCCTCTCTTTGGGGTACAGCAACACTGTTGAAGAACCCCACTCTTGTGGGGGACTGCCTTTTATGGGGGGTCCCACTCCTAGCAGAGCCTCACCCTCAGTGGGGCCCTGCTCTGGAGGAAGTCCCATACCAGGGAGGGGCCCTGCTCTTGTAGGGGAGCCCCACGCTGGGGGGAGAGCCCAGCTCTTCGGAGGAAGCCCCATTGTAGGAAGAGCTCTAATCTAAGTGGGGGCTCTGCTCTGGAGGGGAGCACTGCTTCGAGGGGAAAGCCCTACTCTGAGGGTGCGGAGCTCCACTGTAGAAGGGAGAGCCACGGTCCAGGGAGGGAGCAGGATCCTGTGTGAGTGTAGGTTCCTGAACTCAGAATCAGTCTTCAGTTTAAATACCTGTAAAATGGAGAGAATACATTTCCTGCTTCATCTGGCAAATGGACGCAATACGTTAGATGAGGCATGTGAAGGGCCTAAAACAAGATTTATTTCAAAGTGACCTTAGTCCTAAGAATCTGGATTCTTATTTTAATGAGTGGGCAGAGCCCTTAAGACAGGGACATACTCTTCTCTGCTGCCATCTGGTGGGAAATTTGGGGAACAGCACCAGAGTTTAGGTCATGAAATGTTATTCGCTATCCTCTGCTGCCATCTCGTGTGCATTTTGGGAAGAACACCTGAATATAGGCCATCAAGTGTAGGTCATGAATATTCATTCTCTGCTGCCATCTTGTGGGAAATTTGGGAATAACATGACAGTGCTGCTCATAAAGTTAATTCTGCCTCTTTTTCATGTTTATTTTGAAAATAACACCCAGGGCATGTCATTATGAAGAGTTTTTCTGTGATGCCATCTCGTGGGTACTTTGTAAATAACACCCAAGTGTATGTCATCATTAAAATTTATTTCCTGCTGCTATCTGGTGGGCATTTTGGGAACAACACCACAGTGTATGAAATAAAAAAGATACTCTTTGCTGCCATCTGGTGGACATTTCGGGAATAAAAGCTGGTGTAGGACAGTAAATATTCATTATCTGCCTTCATCTATTGTGCATCTTGAGAATAACAGGAGTGTAATAAAATTTATTCTTGTTGCCGTCTGGTGGGCATTTGGAGAATAACACCACGGTGTACATCATGAAAACTTGTTCTGCTGCTATATTTAGTATGCATTAAAAAAATAACACCCCAGGGTATGTCGTTATGAAATTTTTCTCTGCTGCTATTTGATGTGAATCTTGGGAATAACGCAGAAGCGCGTGTCATGAAAAGTTATGCTCTGCTGCCATCTCGTGGACATTTTGCAAATAACACCCTACCGTAAGTCATCCTCAAAATTTATTTCACAGTGCCATCTGGTGGGCCTTTGGAATAACCCCTCACTTTATTTCCGCTGCTGTCTGGTGTGCATTTTGAAAATAACAGTCAAGGGCCTGTTCTTATGAAAAGTTTTTCACTGTCTCTATTTCATGTGTGTCTTTGGGTAAAACACAGGAGCGCATGTCATGAAAGTTATTCTCTGCTGCTATCTCGTGGGCATTTTGAAAATAACACCCAAGTGTATGTCATTATAAAAATTTCTATTCTGCTGTCATCTGGTGGGAATTTTGGGAATAACACCAGAGTGTAGGTAGTCAAGAATATTTTTCTGCCCTCATCTCATATGCATCTTAGGAATGATAGCAGAGTACATGTAATAAAGATTTTCTTGTTGCTATCGGGTGGGTATTTTGGTAATAACACCACAGCGCATGTCATAAAATGTTATTTCTGCAACTATCTCACGTGCATTTTGAAAAAAACAGCCTAGGGAATGTTATGAAAACTTTCGTCTGCTGCTATTTCATGTGCATCTTGGGTAACAGGAAAGCTAGTCATGAAAAGTATTCTCTGCTGCCATCTCATGGGTATTTTGAAAACAACACAAGTGCATGTCATAAAATTTATCTAATGCTGCCATCTGGTGGGCTTTTTGAAAATAACACCCAAGTGTATCTCTGCATAAAAATTTATTTTCTGCTGCCATTTTGTGTGCATCTTGGGAATAACACAAGAGTGTATGTCATAAAATTTTATGCTCTGCTGTCATCTGTTGGGTATTTTAGAAATAACACCTGAGTGTCATCATGAGAAGTTATTCTTTGCTGCTATCTAGTGGGCATTTTGGTAATATCAGCCTAGAGTATGTCATCATAAAGTTATTCTCTGCTGTCATCTCGTGGGCATCTCTTGAATAACACCCCAGTTATGTCATCATGAAAAGTTATTCTGCCCCTGGGGCCTGTGGGTGGGGACACGGCCCTGCTGACGCCCTGGCTCTGGGCTGAGAGCTGTGTGAGACTTCGGACCTACAGAACTGCTCAAATAAAATGAAATGGAGATCGGACCTGAAAATCCCCCAAGCAGACAAAACCACAAGCCACATAAAGCAAAATAAATCCAGCTTATTTCATGAACATAAGCAAAACTTAATTATTTCTTGTAAATGCTCCTGATAATCATAAAAAAAAATTCAGTCATCTTCCTAAATGGTGTAAGATAATCATCTTTAACCGATCCCCCATTTCAATAACTCATCACTGTAAAGGTGCCACAGCAGCCTCGTAAGCCGTGCCGTGGCATCGTGTTCGCTGGGCAGATACTGGATCTGAATTCTCCCAGCTTGTGAGCTCTTCTGTGCACAGTTAACCCTTACTAAACACTATTTGACTGATTTGGTTTCAATTTTTACTGTCTCTGGATTTTTGGTAGAAATATAAAAATAATAACTTTGTGTTATTTAAGCTGCTAGAGTTTGTGATCATTTTTTATCTCTCTCCTACGTATCTTACCAAGCAGTTAGAAGAAGGTAATTATTACTTTCTAGTTCAACATGGGAATTACTTTAGTGAGGTCAGCGAGTTCATTAGGTGCACTTTCTACCTTCCAGGTCGCCGCGGGCAAAAGTCACTCGGTCCGCCTCCGTTCTCTAGTCTCCAGGAGCAACGTCCTCCTCATGTTTCCCGCTCGCACTGTCTGCTCTCTGCCCCTTCCCGCAATCACCTGCTGCCTGGCCCTGAAGACAACGCCATTTGTTTGGGATTTGGTTAGAGCGACGCTAATTTCTGTCACATTTTCCTATTGCTTTGCACTTTTAGTAGCACTTCCTGTTGGAATTATCTATTGCTTTGTGCTTCCATTAATACTTTCTCGTTCATTTGCCTATCTTCTTGCAGCAATCCGCCATCTTAAAATTTAGGGGATTAGAATAACAATGTATTATGTTTCAGTAAGATGCACTCAGCTGGCGGATCAGCTGGGTCATCTGACCCTCTCTGCACACGCACTTCCGTCTCAGGCTTCTTCACGGCACGGAGTCTCGGCGTGGTGCTCCCACAGGGCAACAGCAGATGCCGTCGGGCCTCACGAATCCAAGATTTTTAAACATGTGTGAGGTCACTTCTACCACATGCTGTTGGTCAGAGCAAGCACAAGGCCAGCCCACATTCGAGCGGGCAGAGGGATAAATTCAGTCCTCGATGGAAGGTGTGGCAATGTCACATGAGGAGGGGCACGGAGGCAGGGAGGCATGATTCAGGAGATCACTAGATAATGATCTATCACAGCTACAAACAGTTTTTCATGTAAGGAAGGCACAGAAGAAACCACGACTGATAGCTAGGGTCCAGAGCTGAGGGCCAAGAAGCAGTGAGTACTCCCACACACTAAGTCAGCAGAAAGGCCTCTCAGTAACTGTAATTACCCCATCCATGGAAGCAGGAAAAGCAGGAGGAGAAAAGTGGGAATCACTGGAGCCGGGAACTGCGGGCTTAGGAGGGGCGGCTGCGGCTTTCCTCAGCCCCTTTCCAAAAGCCAGTTGAGAATCACTGGTTCTAAGAGAATCGCCTGCAGAGTCTGGGGGTGTCTGCATAAAAAGAACACTGGAAACTCATATTCTAGTGTTCACTGAATTGGGACACAGGCTAGTCGACCTTCCCAAAGTGCATGTGAACTGTATAACGATGGCAGGGCAAGCAGAAAGGCCTGTGAGTGGAGTCAGCTATCACTTCTGCTTCGATGAGAACATACGTTTCCAGTAGGCCAAGTGAGCAAAGCGAGAAATAGCTGGGCTCGTGCCATCACGTTAATGCCAACACAAAAAGCTAATTTCTGAGTGAAAAATCCTAGCAACATTCGCCCACAGGGCACACCACTGACCACAAGAGCTGAGGGGAGTTGGAAGAGCCTAAGCAGGGCACTGGATTCAGAGGGCCCCTAAAGAACTTGCACTCGTGCCTTGTCTAGAAACCCAGTATTTGAGTATCTGTCAATGGCCAATCAGTGTCGGTCCAAGAATTAGTGTCAAACAGCACAAGGAGGACGACAACGATGGCCCGTGAAGCCCTCGGACTCCTGGAGAAGCTAGAACCTGGAAGACGGAGGAGGAAGCTGCAGCCCACAGGTAAAATACATTCCCCACCAGGTGGAAAACGGAAAAGAGGCAACAAGCAGGCCATCCACTCTTCCCATTTCGGACCCTCTAAGGAACAGAGCTAATAGCCAGCAGAAAAGAAGAAATCAGGAAGCGAGGGTTTCCTTAGCTCCCCAACTCTCATGGGCTCAGAGTGGCCCCCCAGCACACCACCCCTCCCCTCCCCTCCGCTCTGTGGCTGAGCAGGGTCTGGAAACCTGGGGCGATGGCTGCTGGCTGTAGTGCTAGCAGCTTGGGCTTGGTCTCGCTGGTAATGCACGATGTGTTATTTGGGGTGAAAAGTTTCAGTTATGCGAGATGAATAAATTCTGGGTCTACTTTACATCGTGGTGCCTACACCTAACAATACTGCATTGTACACTTGACATTTGCTAAGTGTACGTCATTACGAATATTCATTCTCTGCTGCCATCTGGTGGGAAGTTTGGGAATAACATGACAGGGCTGCTCATAAAGTTATTTCTGCCGCTTTTTCATGTTCATTTTGAAAATTACACCCAGGGCATGTCATTATGAAAAGTTTTTCTCTGCTGCCATCTTGTGGGTATTTTGAAAATGACACCCAAGTATAACTATCAATGCACACAAGATGGGTGCAGAAAACAAATTTGTATATGAACTGCACTCAGATTTTATTCCCCAAATTCACATCAGGTAGCAGCAGAAAATACATTTTTATGATGAAATATACCTGGGTGTTATTTTCACTGTGCCCACAAGATGGCAGCAGAAACAATGTTTCAAGACACACAATCTTTGTTTTTAACAAGAGGCACACGAATTGACAACAGACAAAAACATTTTATGATGACGTGCCCCTGGGTGTTATTTATAAAATGCGTATGGGATAACACGTAAATATTTTTTCATGGCGTGCACTGTGGCGTTACTCCCCAAATTCCCACTGGATGGAAGCAGAAAATGAATATTCATGATGACAGCCACTCAAGTGTTATTCTTAAAAATCCCACCAGATGGCAGCAGAAAATAGATATTTAGGATGACATACACCTACGTGTTATTTTCAAAATGCCCACGAGATGGCAGCAGAAAATAAGTATTCATGGTGATGTACACACGGGTATCTTCCCAAAATGCACACAAGACAGAAGCAGAGAATAACTTTTTCTGACATACACTCTGCTGTTATCCCCGAAATCCCAATAAGATTTCAGCAGAGAATAACTTTTCATGACATGCATACATTTTTACTCCGAAGATGCACACGAGATGGCAGCAGAGAAGAAACTCGAGTGTTATTCTGGAGAAGCCAACAAAATGATACTAGTGAATAACTTTTTATGACATACACTCGGATGTTTTTTTTTCGGATGTTATGTTTGAGCTGCATACAAGATAACAGCAAAGAATGCCTTTTCGTGATGACATACACTTGGGTGTTATTCTCGATATACACACGAGATGGCAGCAGAAATAATTTTTCACAATGACATATACTTGGGTGTTATTCCCAGAATGCACACCAGATGGCAGAAGAGAACAATTTCTTGTTACATGCATTCTGGTGTTATTCCCAAGATGCACATGAGATGGAGGCAAACAATAAATATTCATGATTACCTACACTCAGGTGCTATTCCCGAGATGCCCGACATGGCAGCAAAGAATAACTTTCATGATGACATAACCGGGGTGTTATTCAAGAGATGCCCACGAGATGACAGCAGAGAATAACTTAATGATGACACACACTAGGCTGATATTACCAAAATGTCGACTAGATGGCAGCAGAGAACAACTTTTCACGATGGCTCTACTCTCCGGCAGTGGTCCACCATGACACCTCTTCAGGCACTGCCTGTGGTTCTCCACTAATGATTTTTGAATTAGGTGTTGCTAAGTCAAGGGGACCCTATAATTAAGCATAAGAGAAAACAAAATGTCATGACAAATAAATTCACATTTCTCCCAGTTGCTCATATTTTGAGATGCAGCAAGCTTAATTAGAAGAGCATGATTTGGCAGCGGAGTAAGTATAGACGTTCTGAAAATGACTTATAAGCATCTTTAACATTCTTATGCTTCTATATCAATTATTTTTAAAAGCCTGATTTAGTTATTAAAAATTATGAAGTAATTTGGGTTAACCTATGTACACAATTCTGCTAAGTGTTCTACCATAAAAGCTTACGCTTGAAAAACCCTATTTGCCAAAGCCCGGTCAGGACGGATGCCTCTAACACCTGCGGCTGAACAAACTCCTCCGTCGGGGGGAGGACTGGGGACAGACGGGTTGTCCTTGTGCCGAAGTATTCCTCCCAGGCACGCAGCCCACACAACGTGGGTCTAATCCGCGCCTTCTCACCATTAGCTATGGGCCGCTTGGCCTGGAAAAGGCACAAGGTACGGGTATTGGAGGGTGGGGCCAGTGTGAGGTTGAGGGTGGTGTTGAGAGCCGGTGAGGAGGAGCCAAGGGGTTGGTCCTGGGGCGATTCACCAATCAGTTTAGAGTTGGGTTGGCCTTACTCTAGACATGGTCCTCTGGATGCTCGGGGCGTAGTCTCCATCCCGCGTGGACCACCATGCGACCCCCACGTGAGCATGCGTGGACACCCCACCCTCCTATCACACTCATGTGATCTAGTGTGAGCCACATCGTGTATGCTCTGCCTTTTCAGAAAGCCGGAAGAAGCTTCTTGAGGCTTCCAGCGGCGCCATTGTGTGAGGCAGGCCTGGTATCTCTGCAGCCCCTGGGAGCTGCACCAGGGACATGAAAGAGAAAGTGAGGAGAAGTGTCCCAAATCCAAAGGTCCCAAATCTGGACAGGAGTGCCAAGTGTGGGGAGAGGTGCTGTCTGTCTGCAGATGACAAAGCAGAGGACACGGCTCGGTGAGGAAAATTCTTTTTGATTCTGTGGTGTAGCATAGTGAGGGTGATGAGCACTGAACAGGCGAGTATCTGGTTTTTTTTTGCTTCATAATATAGAGGAACTAAAGCTCTATGGTCTATTAGTCTACATATAACAGAGGGAATTCCTTCTACCTTAATTCCAGCCTGCATCTTCCCCAGGCTGACAGCTCCTTCTATGCCAATCGTCTGGATAGTTCTGCGTGAAGGAAGGGGTTTGATGATTTCGTAGTCTTCCTTAGGTCCCAGTTTCTGCCTCTTTCTGCGCACTTAAGATGGATTTCAGAAAACTACAACACTTCCATCTTTTTATGGTGGCAGGAAAAAAGTAAGGGCTGAGTTTACCGCTAGCTCCTGGAAACTTCTGTAGCTGAGAGATCATGGTCTTCCACTGGGAGAAATAAATGTTATTTTTGTTTACCCTGTCAGCCTTCTTGATCTATTTCTGTGGTCCTTGGTAGAATTTAGAATCGCTGCAAGTCCTTTTCCTCTTATCTATACTTAGACTGTCATGAAAAAGTATTTGTGAAGCTATAACCTGTGTCCCTGGGAAGGTTCTCGTCTTATTCTGCGAGAAAGAATTCCAGGGTGAGATGAACAGCTGGAGTTCTTGTGGGTCCAATGACCAGATCCCTGCTTAATTCCACAAGAAAGAATCCAAAGGCAAGATGAACAGCAAGCAGGAAAGCACGAGTTTTATTCATGTTAAAGTACTCACCTGAGGGGGTGGAGTGCAGGCTTCACCTTGAGAGAGGAAGAGGGAGGAAGGGGTGGGGAGAGAGAGGGAGAGGGGCAAAGTCCCGCCAAGATGGCTGGTTATGAACTTTTTCTTCTCCCTGAAGGGAGACCTCAGAAAATTGTGGTGCCGACTGGGCCTTGTTGTCTCCTCCCAGTAGATGGGGAACTTTGTTTTCTGCCTTTTCTTTCTCATATGATGTTTCTGGAACTGTGTTAGTGTCAGGTGCACAATGGGAGCTGCAGTATTTGCAATGCGGATGAAATTATAATGATATTAGAATTAGCCAAAAGTTTTGCTTTGGCCAAAGATGGCATCTAGGCTGGAAAAGACCGGTTTGGGCTTGTTACCTCAGCTAGGGCTAAAACGGAGGGTCTGAAGAAAGGAAGATTTTCCAGAGCCATATCCTGGAAGGGGAGGCAATGTCCCTGCACTACCTGTTCAGCCCCTCACCTGGACTTAGCAACTCCTCATTTTGTTTATTGAAACTTTTCTTCTAGAGATGGTCATTTTTTTCAGTGTCTTTTTTTGTCATTTGACATAACAAGGAAATACCATAAAAATAGAAAGCCTTTGGCTTCTTTAGGTAAGCTGTCAAAAGGCTTATTGCTTTGAGTCGCTATTAAAATCCTACCATTAATGGTCAGACTGTGGATTCTTTGAATTGGAGAAACTCTCCATCGGAAAACGTTTTATAGAACTCTCGTGACAAGCGGCCATTTCACAGGTAAGACATCAGGGTGTTCTCTACAATCATTAGTAATTCTGTCTATGTTTTGATCTCTATTTGTGAAACTTTTGCGTTTGTCTGTATAACGTGTGGCAGGATGTTTTTGTCTCCGACTGCTAGTACTAGTTTGTAATATTTGATTGGCTTAAAGGAATTCAATGCTGATATAAATTAAGAAAGAAAATAGAAACAAACACCAATGCATTTCAGGATCACATGATCGGAGACAATATTTGATATTAAAGCTGGCTTAAGTTTGTTTGGATCATATGGACATGGTTTTGAAAGTTATTAACATAAACTATATATGTTTTAGCTGGGTCTACAAAAATAAGTTTATGGTAGCTGTGTTTCAAAGTATATGAAGAAAATAGCTTGATATACAAAGTATCAAGAAAAATCAAGATAACAATTGTGTTTGCAATCTCATAGTTTTAACTAATAAATAAAATAGATACTAATAAAGGTTTTTAGGTAAACTAGCAATAATTATTTCTACATGTACATTTAAAAGTTTTTCTAGGTGTCTTTGGTGAGCTGAAACTTTTAAGGTTTTGTTATTTAAATTAAGTGATGGTCATTCATAGTTTTACACCTGCACGAGCAATGTTTAAGGGTTCCAATTTTTCTATATCATTGCCAATGTTTCTTATTTTTGGTGTTCTCAATTGCAGCCATTCTAGTGTGAGTGAAAGAGTATCACATTGTAGTTTTAACTGGCATTTCTATCACGACTGATGATGTTTAACATCTTTTCGTCTGCCTGTTGGTCAAATCGTATGTCTTCTCTGGAGAAGGATGTAATTAATTGTCCATTTAAAAATCTGCCTGTTTGTCTTTTTGTCGATGAGTTTTAAAAGTTCTTTATGCTGGATAACAGTCTCTTATCAGAGATATAATGTGCAACTATTTCCTTCCATTCTGTAGCCTGTCTTTTTCACTTTCTGGGTAACTCCTTTTGAGGCACATAAGGTTTTCATTTTGAGGAAATCGAATTTATCTATTTCTTCTTTAGCTGTTTGTGTTTGGTGTCTGTTCTAAGAAACCATTGGTAAATTTGTGGTCATGAAAATTTATCTCTGTTTTCTTTGAGAGTTTATAATTTTACCTCCTCTATTTAAGGCTTTTATCTTTTTTGAATTAATTTTTGTATGGAATGTGAGGTTAGGATCCCATTTCATTTCTCCACGCCTGGCTCCATTTTTGAAAAGACCCTATTTTATCCATTTTAATGTTGTCCGCCCTTGTCAAAAATCAATAGACTGTAGTTGTGTGGGTTTATTTCTGGGCTTTCCATTCAGTTTCATTGATCTATCTGTATCTCTTTATGTCAGTGTCACAATGTTTTAATCACTGTTGCTTTCTATTAAGAATTAAAATTGGGAAGTATGAGCCTCTAACTTTGATTTTCTTTTTGAAGACTGTTGCAGCTCTTTGGGGTCCCTTGAAATTTTATATAAGTGGATCAGCCTGTACATTTTCCTGTGAATTTTCATAGGAATCACATCGAATCTCTGCATCAACTATGTACTATTGCCATCTAAACAGTGTTAATTCTTTCCATCACCATGAGAAGGCTTCAATTTTCAGTGTACGAATCCTGCAGTTTGATTAAATCCATTTCAAAACATTTATTAACATTGAAATGATTTAAAATGTGATTATTTACTTAAATTCTTCTCAGGATTATTCCTTGCTCTCATATGAGTAAAACAGATTGTGGTTTATTGATATTTAGTCCCGTAACTCTGCCAAAATTGTTTACTTGCTGTAATACCTTTTTTTTTTTTGATTCTGTAGGAAGTTCTATATCTAAAATGTTAATGGTTTAGAGGGCTAAGATAAGGGTTTGGGCTGGGATGGAGTTTGGGGCTGAGTTAGGGGTTCAGGTTATGGGTTATAGTTTGGTTATAGTTTACGGTAACTACACATAACTGTTTATGGCTATATGTAATTTACAGTTTGTGGTGATAGATTATGGATTATGTTTAGGTTTTCTGGTTATGTTTATGTTGGTTATGGTTTATGGGTATCATTTATGGGTAATGCGTTATGGTTATAGTTTGATGAAGGACAGGGCAAATTTCCCCGAGTGGGGGGAGACCAACCCCTCCCCAGAGAGAAGAGTAGGTTCTTGGGTGGAAAGTGTAGAAAGAATTCAAGATTCACGCCATACTGAGAGTCAAAAGGAAAGTTTATTGTAAAAATGGGAAAAGCAAAGACTAGAAATAGCGAAGACAAAAAGCCAAGACAAGGAAAAAGCCCCGTGGATTGTGGGTAAGTCCAGTTTATATATCATTCTTTTGTTCCCGTGAGTTACAGTTTAAAGACTTTGTTTATCTATTTCCTTCACTATGGACAAACAGTGAGAAAGGTTAAGAGTATGTAGCGTGAAAAGCCCCCGGGCCATTCCCAGCCATTCAGCCACAGGTTGTCTGGTTTTAGACACAGGGAATGAATGATTTTGTGTAGGGCAGACACTCAAAGGCTCTGTTTTTCCTGTTTCCCCTTTACAGGTGTGGGAAATGGTTTGTTAGCAATTGCAGCAGAAATCTTCCTTTGCTCTGCAGGTACCCTCGTGGCCTGACCACAGAGCGGATGAGTCTCTGAATGTAGCTCGATTTAACATTTTAATTCTCTTCCCACTTCCTTACATTACTTTAGCATTATGGTTAGGGTTTTGGTTATGGTTTACAGTGACGGCTACAGAGAGGAAAAAATGGGGTTGAGCTCCAGGAGCGTGTGGGTGGAAGCAGAGGTCAATGAGGAGAAAGGATGGGGTGGACCTGCAGGGAAATGCACAGCACGGCCTTCAAATGTCCAATTGCAAGGGCTTAGGGTAAACCAGGCAGTGGTTTGGATCAGTCCGCCCGCCCGTGTGAGGTGAGAGCCTGGGGGTGCCTTGAGGTACTGAGAGACAATGGGGAGGAGCCAAGGGACGGGTCCTGGGTCAATCCGTCAATCAGTGTTGACTCATTTAGCGCAGGAACAGCCTTCACCAGTGTCTGGTCTTCAGGCTGTGTGCATTTACGGTGGGTCACTCAGATCAAGAGACCCCCCCCACGGAACCCTCACAGTTCTGCTTGACCCAGCGGAAAGCCACGTAGAGCAGGTGGCTTCTCGTGCACGCAGACACGGCTTCACCTTTTCAGGAATCCCACGAAGCTTCTCGAGGCTTCTGGTGGCTCCACTGTGCCGAGGCAGTTCCTGTACTTCTGCGGACCCTCGGAGCTGCTAGGAGAAGCTTTATGTCCCAGGAGTGCTGAGGGGTGACGATACGGGATGTCAGTCTTTAGAGGACCCGGGAGAGGAACCAGCTCGGTGTGGAAAATTCTTCTTTTTTTATTTTAATTTCGTGGTGTCAGGTAATGAGGATGAAGAGTGCTGAATGTAAGCGTGTCTATCTTTTTGCTTCATAGTACAGAGGAATTAAAGATATTAGAGCGTATTGGTCTAAATGCAATGGAAATTGCTTCTACCTTAATTCTAACCTGCCTTTGCCCCAGGCTAACGGCTCCTTCCATAGATATGCTAATCGAGTTGAGTCCTGTGTGAACAAAGAGATTTGGAGGTTTCCTGCTCTTCCTTAAACCTTCAGAGGGAAAGGAAATTAACTTTGTCCTAATGTAAGGCTGGTTCTTGCAGAATGGGAGGAAAACCGTAAAAAAAATCTGTGAAAAGGAGTATTGTAGGCGGTTTGTGAGGTGACGTCTTGGGAGAGGAAATGTTATAGACAGTTAAGTTGAATGAGATTGGAATACATTTCACCAAGGAAAAATTTAAATATCAAAAGAAAACTTTTGTAGAAGCAGAGTTGAGTTATTCTTTCTTTAGAAGGACAAAGTTTTCCTGCATCCTTCTGCTCCAGATAAGATATTAGGAAAAGTTTTCTGCCTAGAAATCAAAGACTGCTTTCTTAAAATAGTTTTCCGTCTTAATCAACTGCTCGATGACTTGAGATAATTTCTTCAATCCTAAGAACCAAAGTTTTGCTTTGTCACCTCGATTAAGTGAATAATTTAGTATCGTTTTATAATAATATACTAAAGAAGAAAATGAAGGTCTAGAGTGTTTTTGAAAGCACAAACTGTTTCTGTGGCTCCAAGGCTTCCTCGCCAAGGACAAATACAAATCGTAAATGCCTTTTCACAAAAATTAAGAGGAAACATTAGCTATGTTCACAGGTAAACTTAATTTATTTCACCTGCCAGAAGTAGGTTAGCTACAACTCTTCTTTTAGATAATCTTACCCTTCTTGTGGCAGTCATTTTAAAATGAAGGTGTGGGAGTTCAGAACAGGTCCCCCAGAGATGTTCAGATTTTTCCAGCTATGGGAAAGTTCATCTTCTGGCCGAAGAGAAACTACTGCCCCATCCTTTAATTATCCAGAACTAATTGAATGGAGGGCCTTGCCCACATGATAGGAGATCCTCAGCCATCATCTCCATCCACCCTCCTATAGGGCTGGGCAAAGTAATGACCCTTTGAAACTCCCCAGGCACCTTACCATATCCCTAGCTCAAGATGTCTTATACACCCAAGTTGTCATTGTATTCCTCTATCTCTCTTGCATGTGGAGTCTCTGACTCTCACGTGCGTGGGGTTCTCATACATATGAGTGTATTAAATCGCATTCTTTTCTTGTGCTCATCTTTCTCACATCTATTTGATTATTAGACCAGACAGGAGAGCCTTGAGGGTGAAGGTAAGTGCATTTCTCCTTGGTAGTTGGCACCAAGCAGGATCAACTCATCGCTGGGACACCTCACTTTCCTGTGATGCCGCTGCAGATGAAGAGATGCTCGGGCATCTGACACAGGCCAGCGGAAGGTAAGGATTCTTATCATATCAGCACATCTCCAATTCTTAACGACAATCTGAAATTTTATGTCCTAAAATACCTGCTTAGTCCCTGTTAGGTCGGAAGCTCCAAAACATACAATGTGAGCTTAACGGCGGTTACGGCTGGGGTCCTATGAGACGGCCGCAGCCCCTAGGGAATCGAAAACCTCAAATTATGATGCCAATGATGAGGAAGATTCCAATTAGATTAGATTATTTAAAACCACATAACAATCACAGGCTTCCAAATCAGATAAGATCGAAAGGAAGAGAAAGGAGAGTCACTGGAGTTGGTGCTCGATTTAACCTCACAACATTTCGGACAGTGATGTTTTATGCTGAGGTATGTTAGACATTTAGGGGTTCAGGGGGTTAAAGGTCTAGGGTCTGAGATAGGGTGTTAGAGGTTAGAATCAGAGTTGGAGTTTTGGGTCTGGGGTCCCTGGACTGCGATCAGTTTGGCTCTGGGGTACAGTTATGGGTCCAGGGTCTATTTACAGTGTCTCAGGTCCAAAGTTCACCTCCAGAATCTGGCAGCTGGCACCCGGGGTCCTGTGTCCAGGTCTGATCCTGGGGGCGGGGTCTGCCTCTAAACCCCTGGTTATGGCTCTGGGGACCATCTCCAGGTTCTGAGGTTTAGTCCATAGTCCAACTGTGCATCTGTGTTGGAGACTCATGGTCCGGTGGGTCTGGCTGCAGTGTCCAGGTCCAGCTCTGGCTCCAGAGTCTCGTGTCTGGAATCTGGGATCCTGGGTCTGTGGTCCAGTGTCTTTTTAAAAATTTGAGCCCAGGTAAGCACCAGAAACCCTTCTTATTAGGCAATTTTTTTTTCTCAGTGTTTACATGTCATGCATTATATGAGGGGCACAGGGGCTCCTGAGGTTGGGAGCTGGGGGATACACCCTCATGAGAGAGATGTCTCAGTTTTTGCTCCAGGCAGCTCGCAGGGTAGTTACGTCAGCATATGGGTAAGGACAGACCCGGAGTGGATTTCTCCTCCATCCCAGATGCAGCCAGCATTTGAGGATTGAAGAGGGCGCCCAGAAAATGAGATAGTAGAGAGTTGGTGGGATCTCCATCCCCGTGTAGCCCAGTGTGTGAAGGGCCCAACAGGTCCTTGGGGGACCCGTGAGGAGAGACCTGGAGGTGAAAGTCTCCATCGTCTTCATCCATGTGGGTAACTGGTGTGGATGTAAAAACCTTCTAAACCCGTAGAGAACATATATGAGAGTTTATTTGAGCAAAACCGATGACATGTGCCATGGAGCGAGATCTCAGATCCTATAGGGAATCGGTTTTGCTACTCCTGTCAGGCAGTTGTGGTTATGGAAAGCACATAAGAAAGATCACACATATGTGATCAAAAGCAAAGCAGGATGGATACAGAATAGCTCACCAGACTGTGTGTTCTTCGAGGGTGAGTAACCCCTTTGAGGGGTTTCACTGTTATTTGAAAGCTCTGTTTACGGAGTTGCAGGACACCAACGGTCAGGACTTTCTTAAGCGTTGTACTAAAGAAAGGGTTGGTGTGGCATTGTGACTGTCGACTAGGGCCTGTCCAGGTAGGAATCTGTGATCTGATCAGCTTGTGAGGTTAATTTCCATAGAACCTTTTTTCCGTCCCACTTGCGTAGGGGCCAGTGGAGACCTGCAGGCGAGTTCTCTACCCCAGTTCTAGCATGTGTGTCAGGGGCAGACGGGGTGCCTGGGGGATGCGGGAGTGGAGACTTGGAGGCGGTGTCTCCATTCCAGTACAAGGCCAGTATGTGAGGACATAAGGGGCACTGGCAAACATGGGAGGAGCGACCCGAAGGCGAATCGTCCACGTTGGCAGAAGCTTCATCTGTGGCGGCCTAAGGGGGGTCCCGGAATGATGGCTGAGGAGAGACCTAGAGGGGCGCGCTCCATCACGGCTCCTGCCCGATGGCGAGGGGCAGAGTCGTTCCCCGTGTCAGATGGAAGGTGACAGACGTGGAGCTGAATCCATCATCTCCGCTTCGGGCAGCCTGTGCGTGGCAGAGCGGGCGCCTGCGGCATGGCGGGGACTGGACTCAGAGGCGACTTCTCTGTCCCTGCTCCCGTCTGTGTGAGAAGCGGAGCGGGCGCCCGGGCCGGGGCCGCGCGTCTGCCAGTCTGAGCTCTCGCGAGTTCTCGCGAGTGTTTCCTCCGGGTTCGTGTCTTCCAGACCGGTTCCCGGAACTCAGTTCCCGGGAGTCAGTTCCCGGGCCCGATCTGAAGCGAGCGCCCTCTGCGGGCGACTTTCCCCGAAGCACTGGCGGAGCCGCCACGTCGCGTTTTCGGGTTCTGTGGGAAGCGGTTCTGAGGGGATTCGGGGGAGGGGAGCGTTGGCTGTGGAGGTGCTGAGGTTCGGGGACCACGGCCAGACCTGGGTCACGTCGCCGAGGGCGGGAAGGGAAGGAGCAGCTTCCCGTGGGCGGACAGCGCCGCACGGTTGGCGGAGACGCGTCGGTCTGAGGACGCGGCAGAGCGAGGGCTGCTGTGGAAAATTGTACTTTTTTTTCTGCGTAGTGTCGGCTCGTGCCCGGTGTCATGTTGTGTGTGGCCGCCTAGTGTCCCCTGCGTCACTGACGTGGGTCCAATTTGGGGATCCATTCTGCTCTACATGTTCGATTTTCTGCCGATACCGCCATGTTTCGGTTCCTGTCGATTTGTTTTTTTTGGTGGTGAGGAACGTGGAAATCGGGAATTCAAACTTTATGCCGCGTCTGCCGCATCCTGGGCAGTTCATCCATGACACCCAGTGTATTGGCTGGTGACGTAGAGGCCCACAGCGTCCCAACACAGGAGGACTCGGGATATTTAGAGTAAGCGTTTATTGTCAGAGTCTCGGTTATCTGAGAAGGCGGTAGGTTAACACCTTCCCAAACTGCCACGTTTTCCCTGTCCAGCTCAGGCTATTTAATGGCACATCTGGGCATTTTTCAGGGGCTGCGTGCGGGTTCTGAGGCCTGTCATGCTTCATGGAGCCATCCCTCTCGCCACGTGGTCCTCCAGTGCCATCAGCAACCCCAGAATAAAGATGGGAGTAGTCTGGAAGTCTAGATCTGAAGGATTGTGATCAGTAAGCACAAAGGTATTAATCGTTCGTTCCAGGGAAACTTTGTATGGCAGGGGACGTTTCAAGCTATGTGTGAAGCCAGGGAGTGCAATCTATTGTTAAGCTACAGTGCACGGAAAAGCGAAGCCTGGCATGCTGTGCGTCCTCTACTGCGGGGTCCCAACCGGGCCCTTCTTCACTAGGACTGAATAGGGGTTGGGGAGAAGGGTCGGTTTTCAAAGGACCCGGCAGAGATACGGCTCGATATGGAGAGTTCTTTCTTTTCTTATTTTCATATTTGGTGTAAGGCAGGTAAGGAGTAAACATAGGTTTATCAATTTCTTGTTTCGTATTCTAGAAGAACTAAGGTATTCTGAGTCTTGCACATATTATGGGGGAGTTGCCTCTATCCTGATTTCCCCTTGCCTTTCCCCCTCGCTGACAGCCGTCACGGGCATGCTAATTGCTGTAAAATCGGTGCCTATTTCTGGGTGGAGCAAACACTGAGATTTGAATAGTTCCCGCTCTTACCTGGATTTCACCTCTTTCCCTACCCCCGATCAAAGATGTTTAGACTCGAATGCCAGGTGAAGTTGAATTTGAGAAAACCAACGAGCACTTTTCTTCTGTCACCAGGTGGGTTAACCAGGTCAGGATCCCACTAGCTCCTGTGAACTGCTGCAGCCGAGAGGTCACAAACGTCTGTTGGCAGAGGAAAGCAGTATTTTTATTTTCCCTGTCAGTCTTTGATCTATTTCTGCAGGGTCTGGGAGAATTTAGAAGTGCTGCCAGTCTGTTCATACATTCAGATTGGTGTGAAAAAATATTGGTGAAGCTAAGTTCTTGGACTTAAAGTCTCAAGGTCTCTCTCTCCCTCTCTCTCTCTCTCTCCCTCTCTCTCTTTTTAACTGATTTCCCAGAGATGGTATTTTTTTTCCTCTCTTTTGTGTTATTATTACTGGAGAATGGGGTCCTCTCCTGGCACATTGTCCAGGTTCTTGATGTCTCGAACAAAGAATTGAGTAAGACACCGAAATACATTAGAAAAGTTTTTCTTAGGACGGAAAGTCCACGTTCAGACGTGGAAGCAGGTCCGGGCCTGAGCAAGAGAAGCGTGGCTCAAAAGGCCTGGTAGCCAAGACTTCAGGCTATTTATGCCTTTTTGCTGTGCTTGGTTACTTAGACTGGGCTTCCTTGATTGACAAGGAAGATTGACAGCTCCCAGTGAGTCATCATTTTGCCTTCTGAACATGTTTGTTCCCAGCATTCAGTCTGTTATAATATGAATGAACTTCCAGGCATAGGCAGCATATTATAATGATGGTCTAATCAGACCCAGGTGAGTGAAGGGCGTTGGGGTCTTCGTTGCCCATGTGCCAGTCACTGGCTTAAACTGGTACCTAATTCTCTGCCTACTGGTTTCTTTGTGTGAGTGCAAAAAAATGCCTTCTGGCTTGCTTAATTGTGGGCGGATTAGGGTGGACCCCGTCTAGGATAGGATGACCTCCGTGTCTTTGCGGGCAGACCCGAAACCCCCTCACTGTCCCGCCTACCTCGTTTCTAAGAGCCACGAACCGCCTTATTAGTATGGATGTTGAGGGACGGAGGTCTCTTGTTCTGTATGTGCTTCCTGCTTACAATGGCCCTAGTCCCTGACCACAGGGTGCCTTAGGCTTTTGCCGCCCCGTCCTTTTGCCGCCATCCAGCCAGGGTGCCCCTGGACGCCCCCGGGCGCTGCTCGCTGGCTGCCTCGGGCACGCGGGGCAGGCGACAGAGCCCAAGGGCTGCAGGAACACCCCTGCGCCCCGCGCCACCGCCCGTCTCCACCTGCTCTCCCGCAGCCGGCCGTGGGCTGTTACCTCCCTCCGCTCCGGGCCCTTCCCTTCCTGGGCTCCGCGGGGCTGAGCCCCAAGGGAGGAGGGCGCAGGGGCGAGGGCGAGGATTCGGGGCGAAGCGTTGCCTGGCGGTGTGGCCGGTGTCTCCGCGTGGTTCGGGGCAGGTCGGGCTCGGCCACGGCGGGGAGCAAAGGCGAGGGGTGTGTGTGGGTCAGGGCCTGGCCGGGACGTGGCAGGGCCGCCCCCGCCTAGGTGCCCAGGTGCCCAGGTGGCCGAGAGTACGGCGGGCCACGGCCCGGTCGGGCTCCTGCGGAGCGGCCGAGAGCGGTGAGGCTCGCGTTCGGGGGGTGCCGTGTGTGTGTGGGGGGGCTGGGTGGTCCCGGCGTGCGGGAGCCCGACCCAGACCTTCGGCATGGCGGGGAAACGGCCTCGGCCCGCGATGAAGGTGCGAGGCGGGCGCGTTCTCCAGGACCCCGAAGTCCTGCGCGCAGCGCTCTGGGGCTCTGAGCGCGGGAGCCTCTGCCCGGCGCGGGGTCTGCGCCGCGTACCTTCTGGGGACCGTTCCCTCCAGCGCGGCGGCGCGGTGTGGGGGAAGCTCGGCCCCCGCTGCGGCCCGAGGAGGGACCAGTGGCCGGGGATACGGGGAGGGGAATCGGCCCAGGCGGGAGGGACAGGGGAGGGGCCGGGGCCGTGGCCCCGGCTGGGAAGACATATGGAAAGGACGGGAGCGCTGTCAGAGAGAGCTAAGTAGCAAGGGTCTGGACTGTCACTTGAATGGTGGGCAGAGCCCTTAAGGCAGGGGACACTCTTCTCGGCTGCCATCTCATCCCGCCTGCATTTGGGGAACAGAACCAGAGTTTAGGTCCTGAGAAGCGATTCGTTATCCTCTGCTGCCCTCTCGTGGGCATTTTGGGAATAACACGTGAACGTCCGTCGGCCAGTGTAGGTCATTATGAATATTCATTCTCTGCTGCCATCTGGTGGGAAGTTTGGGAATAACATGACAGCCATGCTCATAAAGTTATTTCCGCTGCGCTTTCATGTTCATTTTGAAAAGAACCCCCAGGGCATGTCATTATGAAGGGTTTTTCCTCTGCTGCCATCTCATAGGTGTTTTGAAAATAACACACAAGTGTACCTATCATTAAAATTTATTGCCTGCTGCCATCTGGTGGCCATTACGGAAACGACACCAGGGTGCAGGAAACAAAACAAAGTTACTTTGCTGCCATCTGGTGGACATTTCGGTAATAAAACGGCCACGTGCCCCGCTGTCTCTCCAGCCCTCACCTGCTCTCCTGCAGCCGGCCCTGGGCTGTTACGTCCCTCCACTCCGGGCCCGACCCTTCCTGGGCTCCGAGGGGCAGAGCCCCAAGGGCAGAGGGCAATGGGTGGAGAGCTAGGGATCCGGGTGACGTGCTGTCTGCTGCCGTGGCCGGTGTCCGAGAAATTTCTCACTTGCGGCAAATGCACAGGCTTCACAGGCCCTGGGGCTTTGTAGGAAATGTTCAATCTTCTCTGTGTCGTTGGGTACAGACGTTTGACAAGCACCCTGGGTTCCGTGGAGCTCCTTGGGGTGGCTCCATGTCCTGAGGGTCTTTAGACAGATCTGGAGGAGGTTGGGCAGCGTAAAGCATCAGAAGCCGCTGTCCCCACCATCCTGACTTTTTTCTTGGGGTCAGGTGCAGAGTATTTCAAGACCATTGTTGGGAAAGCGAGCGGGGGTGTGGGGCGGCGGCAGAGGACGCTGGTTAAGAGCACCTGCTCTGGTCTTAAATTGCCCCGTTTACCAACCCAGCTCCTCCCCCCACCACGTGTGCCCAATTGCCTCATTCTCACAGGCGGTTGCAGGAGGAGCCGGGTTTGAACACGCAGCAGTTTCTACCCTGCCCCTTAGTACCTCAGCTTCTCAGTTACCTGTGGATGGTCCTAACGATATTCACCTCCGAGGGTTTCAGTGTATATACAAAGTCATTTCATGTAAGTGTCAGCCCTTATTTTTTCCGAGGTCCTTAGGTTCAGAAGTTGCAGTGGGATTTAGGGGGCAGGGACAGAGGGAGGGGGCCTGAGCCCTTTCATGCGTCCCGCAGCCGCAGCAGTTCACCCCCGTGGAACGCGACGGCCCTGAGAGATGCCTGGCCAATGCTGGGGGCTGGGGACCGGCTCAAAGGTGAGCCCGGACTCCACATCTCTCCCTCGCCTGCCCCGTAGTCCGCCGGGGTGGTCCGAGGGCAGCAAATAGGCCCCGGAGCTGCGCGCAGCTTCAGGCCCCTCACGGCCCTCCACGCCCATGCCCGGTGTCACAGAACACAGCGCTGGCCACCAGGCGCCGACGTGGCCGAAACAGACACAGCCGTCTGCAGGCCTTTGCAGGAATCCATGAGCCGACTGGACACGCGGTCGTGACCTTGGAGAGGGAGCATTGTCCCTCTGTGCCCTCCCCGCCTTCAGATGTGGCTGGGGGTGAGGTTGGTGCTCCTGGGGTCTCAGGCCTGTGAGGCCCGGCCCCTCCTGCTCCCCCAGGCATCGCATGCTGGGAGGGGCTGTGAGTTTTGTAAAGAAACATATTTGCCCTTGGGGTCCCTCAGCTTCTGACTGCAGAGCAGGGGTGGAGCGGGGAGATGTGAGAACTGAGAAGGAGGGGCTGGCGTTGGCACCCGTGTGCATTTCTGGGCATGTCTGTGATTGGGGGACAGGTTGGGGTTCAGGCTTAAGGAAAACTCCAATACTCTAAAGCAGCGTGACGGGGAACTGTGGGGTGGTAGTGAACAGCCTGTGGGGTCGGCGTAGAGATTCTGCACAGGAAGTCTCTGGCGGTATGGTGGACAGGGGTTTCTCAGAGCATGGTCCGCTGCCTGGAGGGACCCTGAGGCTGCTGTCAGACATCAGGGCTGGCCGGGTGCCTACTCCTGTATAGCGACCTGAGACCTCTGGGTTCTGAGATGGGGTGTCTGGGGTCTTGGTTCAAAGCCGGGGTCTCTGGGTACTGAGCAGCAGCTAGGCCAGAATACGGGGAGGTGTGGGCACAGCCGGGGTCTCAGGCCTCTTGGATGAGAAGGGACCAGGTCGCATTGTGGCTCTGGAAGCCCCTGTGTCCACACTCTGATTCTGTCACTTATTAGGCATGTGATCTCCTCTCTGAGACTTAGTTGACTTATTTTTGAATGAGCATCCACGGACCCCCAAAACCATCCCAGGAAGAAATGTGACCGCGGATAGGTGACTGCTCTAGTCCAAAAGTTTCTATTCAAACTGAGAAAGCGGGAAGGAACAGAGTCGTAGGAAAGGAGTCCCGGGGCTTCTTGGATGAGCTGCAACACTGTCTCATTGTGGCTCTGGTACCCCCTGTGTCCACCCTCCGGGAAGGCGGATGTGCTTCGAACGGCCTGCCTTCCCTAAAGACCTGAGGGCGACCAACATTTTTTCCTAAAAATCCACGCTATATATATGTGCATATATATTCATATATATGCATATATATATGGTAGCTCTGGCATTAAGCACTCAGTTCACGTCATTTAGAGCCCAAAGGGCAGATTTTTGAGAAATTGCTCACTTTGCGGCAAATACACAGGCTTGTCAGGCCCTGGGGCATTGTGGGCAATATTCAATCCTCTGCGGGTAGTGGGTACATACGTTTGACAAGCTCTCAGGGTCCCATTGAGCTCCTTGGGACAGAAAATGGGTCTAATTCCTCTCTGTATCTTTCTGCAGAATTTAGGGCCACCCACAGACAGCGTACCCAGGGATGCTTTGGCCCCTCCGTCCATGGGGGCCGTCACCCGCTGGGAAGAGGTCAGTTGCGGGACACTGCAGACAGCTGTGGGTCCGAATTTGGCCTCTGTGCCTTAGGAGCTTTGCGATCAGCTCTCTGAGCCTTTCATTTCTTCATTTTGAATGCATCCACGGGGACCATCACGACCATCCCAGGCAGAAAGGTGAGGGCGAGGGAGGTGTCTGCTTCCGTCCTGAAGTCTGATCTCCCCTGCGGAAAGCGGGAAGGAGCCGAGGCCTTAGGAAGGAGCCCCGGGGCCTCTGGGATGAAAAGAGATCATGCTGAATTGTGGCTCTGGAACGCCCAGTGTCCACACTGCGGGCAGGTGGAGGTGCTAGGAGCGGCCTGTCTTCTGTGGTAGACCAGGGGTCCACGCAGGTTTCCTTCGAAAATCCACCATATACATATATATGCATATAGATGAACATATATATGCATATATATGTATATGGTAGTTTTGGCAAAAAGCTCTCTGGTGACGTCCATTTCGAGCCAGAATCGCAGACTTCCGAGAAAAGGCTCACTTGCGGCAAATGCACAGCCCTCCCGGGGCCTTGGGGCTCTGTGGGCGATGCTCGGTCATCTGCGGGTACTGGGGTAGCGAAGTTGGAGGAGCACTCACCGACACTTTGAGCTCCTAGAGGTACAAACTACGTCTCATTCGTCTCTGTATCCTCTTGCAGGGTTCACGGCCACCCACAGACAGCGTAGCCAGGGATGCTTTGGCCCCTCCGTCCATGGGGGCCGTCACCCGCTGGAAAGAGGTCAGCTGGGAGACACAGCAGACAGCTGTGGGTCTGAATTCGGCCTCTGTGCCTTAGGAGCTTTGCGATCAGCTCTCTGAGCCTTTCATTTCTTCATTTTGAATGCGTCCACGGGGACCTTTACGACCATCCCAGGCAGAAAGGTGAGGGAGATGGAGGTGTCTGCTTCCGTCCTGAAGTGTGATTTCCACTGCGGAAAGCGGGAAGGAGCCGAGGCCTTAGGAAGGAGCCCCGGGGCCTCTGGGATGAAAAGAGATCATGCTGAATTGTGGCTCTGGAACGCCCAGTGTCCACACTGCGGGGAGGTGGAGGTGCTAGGAGCGGCCTGTCTTCTGTGGTAGACCAGGGTCCACGCAGGTTTCCTTCGAAAATCCACCATATACATATATATGCCTATAGATGAACATATATAGGCATATATATGTATATGGTAGCTTTGGCAAAAAGCTCTCTGGTGACGTCCATTTGGAGCCAGAATCGCAGACTTCCGAGAAAAGGCTCACTTGCGGCAAATGCACAGCCCTCCCGGGCCTTGGGGCTCTGTGGGCGATGCTCGGTCATCTGCGGGGACTGGGGTACCGAAGTTGGAGGAGCACTCACTGACACTTTGAGCTCCTAGAGGTACAAACTACGTCTCATTCGTCTCTGTATGCTCTTGCAGGGTTCAGGGCCACCCACAGACAGCGTACCCAGGGATGCTTTGGCCCCTGCGTCCATGGCGGCCGTCACCTGCTGGAAAGAGTTCAGTTGGGAGACACTGCAGACAGCTGTGGGTCTGAATTCGGCCTCCGTGCCTTAGGAGCTTTGCGATCAGCTCTTTGAGCCTTTCATTTCTTGATTTTGAATGCGTCCACGGGGACCATTACGACCATCCCAGGCAGAAAGGTGAGGGAGAGGAGGTGTCTGCTTCCGTCCTGAAGTCTGATTTCCACTGCGGAAAGCGGGAAGGAGCCGAGGCCTTAGGAAGGAGCCCCGGGGCCTCTGGGATGAAAAGAGATCATGCTGAATTGTGGCTCTGGAACGCCCGGTGTCCACACTGCGGGGAGGTGGAGGTGATAGGAGCGGCCTGTCTTATCTCAAATGTCTAAGGAAAACACAGCCTTTTGTTATAAAAATCATCATATATCTATAAATATATATATAGAAAGAGACAGTGAAATAGATAGATACATAGATAGATAGATATATAGATAGATAGGTAGATAGATAGATAATCATATAGATACATGGATAGATAGATAGATATAGAGATATCTATAGATACAGATAAAGATATAGATAGAGATATATCTAGGGGAGCTCTGGCAAAAAGCACTCTACAGACGTGCATTTTGAGCCAGAATCGCAGACTTCCGAGAAAAGGCTCACTTGCGGCCAATGCACAGCGCTCCCGGGGCCTTGGGCTCTGTGGGCGATGCTCGGTCATCTGCTTGTACTGGGGTAGCGAAGTTGGAGGAGCACTCACCGACACTTTGAGCTCCCAGAGGTACAAACTACGTCTCATTCGTCTCTGTATCCTCTTGCAGGGTTCAGGGCCACCCACAGACAGCGTACCCAGGGATGCTTTGGCCCCTGCGTCCATGGCGGCCGTCACCCGCTGGAAAGAGTTCAGTTGGGAGACACTGCAGACAGCTGTGGTCTGAATTCGGCCTCCGTGCCTTAGGAGCTTTGCGATCAGCTCTTTGAGCCTTTCATTTCTTCATTTTGAATGCGTCACGGGGACCATTACGACCATCCCAGGCAGAAAGGTGAGGGAGAGGGAGGTGTCTGCTTCCGTCCGGAAGTCTGATTTCCACTGCGGAAAGCGGGAAGGAGCCGAGGCCTTAGGAAGGAGCCCAGGGGCCTCTGGGATGAAAAGAGATCATGCTGATTTGTGGCTCTGGAACGCCCGGTGTCCCCACTGCGGGGAGGTGGAGGTGCTAGGAGCGGCCTGTCTTCTGTGGTAGACCAGGGTCCACGCAGGTTTCCTTCGAAAATCCACCATATACATATAGATGCATATAGATGAATATATATATGCATCTATATGTATATGGTAGCTTTGGCGAAAAGCTCTCTGGTGACGTCCATTTTGAGCCAGAATCGCAGACTTCCGAGAAAAAGCTCACTTGCGGCAAATTCACAGCCCTCCAGGGTTTTGGGGCTCTGTGGGCCATGCCCGGTCATCTGCGGGTACTGGGGTGGCGAAGTTGGAGGAGCACTAACTGACACTTTGAGCTCCTAGAGGTACAAACTACGTCTCATTCCTCTCTGAATGCTCTTGCAGGGTTCAGGGCCACCCACAGACAGCTTACCCAGGGATGCTTTGGCCCCTGCGTCCATGGCGGCCGTCACCCGCTGGAAAGAGTTCAGTTGGGAGACACTGCAGACAGCTGTGGGTCTGAATTCGGCCTCCGTGCCTTAGGAGCTTTGCGATCAGCTCTTTGAGCCTTTCATTTCTTCATTTTGAATGCATTTGACAAGCACTCAGGGTCCCATGGAGCTCCTTGGGGTGGCTCCAAATCCGTGAGCGTCTTTCCTCAGCCCTGGAGGATGACGAGGCAGCGTGAAGCATCAGAAGCCGCTGTCCCCACCATCCTGACTTTATTCTTGGGGTCAGGTGCAGAGTATTTCAAGACCATTGAATGGAAAGGGAGCGGGGGTGTGGGTCGGCGGCAGATGACGCTGGTTAAGAGCACCTGCTCTGGTCTTCAATTGCCCCGTGTTCAAACCCGGCTCCTCCCCCCACCACGTGTGCCCAATTGCCTCATTCTCACAGGTGGTTGGAGAAGGAGCCGGGTTTGAACACGCAGCAGTTTCTACCCTGCCCCTTAGTACCTCAGCTTCTCAGTTACCTGTGGATGGTCCTAACGATATTCACCTCCGAGGGTTTCAGTGTATATACAAAGTCATTTCATGTAAGTGTCAGCCCTTATTTTTTCGGAGGTCCTTAGGTTCAGAAGTCGCAGTGGGATTTAGGGGGCAGGGACAGAGGGAGGGGGCCTGAGCCCTTTCATGCGTCCCGCAGCCGCAGCAGTTCACCCCCGTGGAACGAGACGGCCCTGAGAGATGCCTGGCCAATGCTGGGGGCTGGGGACCGGTCAAAGGTGAGCCCGGGACTCCACATCTCTCCCTCGCCTGCCCCGTAGTCCGCCGGGATGGTCCGAGGGCAGCAAATAGGCCCCGGAGCTGCGCGCAGCTTCAGGCCCCTCACGGCCCTCCACGCCCATGCCCGGTGTCACAGAACACAGCGCTGGCCACCAGGCGCCGACGTGGCCGAAACAGACACAGCCGTCTGCAGGCCTTGCAGGAATCCATGAGCCGACTGGACACGCGGTCGTGACCTTGGAGAGGGAGCATTGTCCCTCTGTGCCCTCCCCGCCTTCAGATGTGGCTGGGGGCGAGGTTGGTGCTCCTGGGGTCTCAGGCCTGTGAGGCCCCAGCCCCTCCTGCTCCCCCAGGCATCGCATGCTGGGAGGGGCTGTGAGTTTCGTAAAGAAACATATTTGCCCTTGGGGTCGCTCAGCTTCTGACTGCAGAGCAGGGGTGGAGCGGGGAGATGTGAGAACTGAGGGGTGGGCTGGCGTTGGCACCCGTGTGCATTTCTGGGTATGTCTGTGATTGGGGGACAGGTTGGGGTTCAGGCTTAAGGAAAACTCCAATACTCTAAAGCAGCGTGAGGGGGGAACTGTGGAGTGGTAGTGAGCAGCCTGTGGGGTCGGCGTAGAGATTCTGCACAGGAAGTCTCTGGCGGTATGGTGGACAGGGATTTCTCAGAGCATGGTCCGCTGCCTGGAGGGACCCTGAGGCTGCTGTCGGTGACATCAGGGCTGGCCGGGTGCCGACTCCTGTATAGCGACCTGAGACCTCTGGGTTCTGAGATGGGGTGTCTGGGGTCTTGGTTCAAAGCCGGGGTCTCTGGGTACTGAGCAGCAGCTAGGCCAGAATACGGGGAGGTGGGGGCACCGCCGGGGTCTCAGGCCTCTTGGATGAGAAGGGACCAGGTCGCATTGTGGCTCTGGAAGCCCCTGTGTCCACACTCTGATTCTGTCACTTATTAGGCATGTGATCTCCTCTCTGAGACTTAGTTGACTTATTTTTGAATGAGCATCCACGGACCCCCAAAACCATCCCAGGAAGAAATGTGACCGCGGATAGGTGACTGCTCTAGTCCAAAAGTTTCTATTCAAACTGAGAAAGCGGGAAGGAACAGAGTCCTAGGAAAGGAGTCCCGGGGCTTCTTGGATGAGCTGCAACACTGTCTCACTGTGGCTGTGGTACCCCCTGTGTCCACCCTCCGGGAAGGCGGATGTGCATCGAACGGCCTGCCGTCCCTAAAGACCTGAGGGCAGCCAACATTTTTTCCTAAAAATCCACGATATATATATGTGAATATATATATATATATATATATATGGTAGCTCTGGCATTAAGCACTCAGTTCACGTCCATTTAAAGCCCAAAGTGCAGACTTTTGAGAAATTGCTCACTTGCGGCACATACACAGGCTTGTCAGGCCCTGGGGCTTTGTGGTCTTGTTCAGTCCTCTGCGGGTAGTGGGTACATACGTTTGACAAGCTCTCAGGGTCCCATTGAGCTCCTTGGGACAGAAAATGGGTCTAATTCCTCTCTGTATCCTTCTGCAGAGTTCAGGGCCACCCACAGACAGCGTACCCAGGGATGCTTTGGCCCCTCCGTCCATGGCGGCCGTCACCCTCTGGGAAGAGTTCAGTTGGGAGACACTGCAGACAGCTGTGGGTCTGAATTCGGCCTCCGTGCCTTAGGAGCTTAGCGATCACCTCTTTGAGCCTTTCATATCTTCATTTGGAATGCGTCCACGGGGACCATTACGACCATCCCAGGGAGAAAGGTGAGGGAGAGGGAGGTGTCTGCTTCCGTCCTGAAGTCTGATTTCCACTGCGGAAAGCGGGAAGGAGCCGAGGCCTTAGGAAGGAGCCCCGGCGCCTGTGGGATGAAAAGAGATCATGCTGAATTGTGGCTCTGGAACGCCCGGTGTCCACACTGCGGGGAGGTGGAGGTGCTAACAGCGGCCTGTCTTATCTCAAATGTCTAAGGAAAACACAGCCTTTTGTTATAAAAATCATCATATATATATAAATATATATATAGAAAGAGACAGTGAAATAGATAGATACATAGATAGATAGATATATAGATAGATAGGTAGATAGATAGATAGTTATATAGATACATGGATAGGTAGATAGATATAGAGATATCTATAGATACAGATAAAGATATAGATAGAGATATATCTAGGGGAGCTCTGGGAAAAAGCACTCTACAGACGTGCATTTTGAGCCAGAATCGCAGACTTCCGAGAAAAGGCTCACTTGCGGCAAATGCACAGCACTCCCGGGGCCTTGGGCCTCTGTGGGCCATGCCCGGTCATCTGCGGGTACTGGGATGGCGAAGTTGGAGGAGCACTCACTGACACTTTGAGCTCCCAGAGGTACAAACTACGTCCCATTCGTCTCTGTATGCTCTTGCAGGGTTCAGGGCCACCCACAGACAGCGTACCCAGGGATGCTTTGGCCCCTGCGTCCATGGCGGCCGCCACCCGCTGGAAAGAGTTCAGTTGGGAGACACTGCAGACAGCTGTGGGTCTGAATTCGGCCTCCGTGCCTTAGGAGCTTTGCGATCAGCTCTTTGAGCCTTTCATTTCTTCATTTGAATGCGTCCACGGGGACCATTACGACCATCCCAGGCAGAAAGGTGAGGGAGAGGGAGGTGTCTGCTTCCGTCCTGAAGTCTGATTTCCACTGCGGAAAGCGGGAAGGAGCCGAGGTCTTAGGAAGGAGCCCCGGGGCCTCTGGGATGAAAAGAGATCATGCGGAATTGTGGCTCTGGAACGCCCGGTGTCCACACTGCGGGGAGGTGGAGGTGCGAGGAGCGGCCTGTCTTCTGTGGTAGAGCAGGGGTCCACGCAGGTTTCCTTCAAAATCCACCATATACATATATATGCATATAGATGAACATATATATGCATATATATGTATATGGTAGCTTTGGCAAAAAGCTCTCTGGTGACGTCCATTTGGAGCCAGAATCGCAGACTTCCGAGAAAAGGCTCCCTTGCGGCAAATGCACAGCCCTCCCGGGGCCTTGGGGCTCTGTGGGCCATGCCCGGTCATCTGCGGGTACTGGGTGGCGAAGTTGGAGGAGCACTCACTGACACTTTGAGCTCCTAGAGGTACAAACTACGTGTCATTCGTCTCTGCATCCTCTTGCAGGGTTCAGGGTCGCCCACAGACAGCGTACCCGGGGATGCTTTGGCCCCTCCGTCCATGGCGGCCGTCACCCGCTGGAAAGAGTTCAGTTGGGAGACACTGCAGACAGCTGTGGGTCTGAATTCGGCCTCCGTGCCTTAGGAGCTTTGCGATCAGCTCTTTGAGCTTTCATTTCTTCATTTTGAATGCGTCCACGGGGACCATTACGACCATCCCAGGCTGAAAGGTGAGGGAGAGGGAGGTGTCTGCTTCCGTCCTGAAGTCTGATTTCCACTGCGGAAAGCGGGAAGGAGCCGAGGCCTTAGGAAGGAGCCCCGGGCCTCTGGGATGAAAAGAGATCATGCTGAATTGTGGCTCTGGAACGCCCGGTGTCCACACTGCGGGGAGGTGGAGGTGCTAGGAGCTGCCTGTCTTCTGTGGTAGACCAGGGGTCCACGCAGGTTTCCTTCGAAAATCCACCATATACATATATATGCATATAGATGAATATATATATGCATATATATGTATATGGTGGATGCATATAGATGAACATGTATATGCATATATATGTATATGGTAGCTTTGGCAAAAAGCTCTCTGGTGACGTCCAGTTTGAGCCAGAATCGCAGACTTCCGAGAAAAGGCTCACTTGCGGCAAATGCACAGCCCTCCTGGGGCCTTGGGGCTCTGTGGGCGATGCTCGGTCTTCTGCGGAGACTGGGGTACCGAAGTTGGAGGAGCACTCACTGACACTTTGAGCTCCTAGAGGTACAAACTACGTCTCATTCGTCTCTGTATGCTCTTGCAGGGTTCAGAGCCACCCACAGACAGCGTTCCCAGGGATGCTTTGGACTCTCCGTCCATGGCGGCCGTCACCCGCTGGAAAGAGTTCAGTTGGGAGACACTGCAGACAGCTGCGGGTCTGAATTCGGCCTCCGTGCCTTAGGAGCTTTGCGATCACCTCTCTGAGCCTTTTGTTTCTTCATTTTGAATGCGTACACGGAGACTAGTACGACCATCCCGTCAGAAAGGTTTGTGAGAGGGAAGTGTGTGCTTCCGTCTAGAAGTCTGATTTCCAATGTGGAAAGCTCGAAGGAGCACAGTCCTTAGGAAGGAGCCCCGGGGCCTCTGGGATGAGCTGGGACTCTGTCTCATTGTGGCTCTGGGACCCCTTGTATCCACAATCCGGGAAGGCGGATATGCTTGGAACGGCCTGCCTTCCCTAAAGACCTGAGGGCAACAGAGCTTTTTTCCTGAAAATCCACTATATATTTGTGCACATATATTCATATATATTCATAGTCATATATATGCACATGTGTATATGCTAGCTCTGGGATTAATCACTCAGTTCACATCCATTTTGAGCCAGAAATGCATACTTTTGAGAAATAGCTCACTTGCGGAAAATTGACATGCTGGTCAGTCCCTGGGAGTTTGTGGGCAATGTTTTGTCCTCTGCGGGTAGTGGGTTCATACGTTTAACAAGCTCTCAGGGTCCCATTGAGCTCCCTGGGATAGAAAATGTGTCTAATTCCTCTCTGTATCCTTCTGCAGACTTCAGGGCCACCCACAGGCAGTGTGCCCAGCGATATTTTGGGCCGCCCTTCCATCGTCCCATGTGCCCCTCCATCGTTGTCGTGGAGGAAGCCAAAAGGCATCCTTCTTCTCGTAGAAATAGGTCAGTATGGCAAACTTCAGACACCTGTTGGGCTGTATGTGACTCTGTCACTTATTAGCTGTGTGATCACGTGTATGAGATTGTGTTTTCTGAATTTTGAATAAGTGTACAGGAACCATGACGAGCAGCCCAGGCAGAAAGGTGGAGGAGAGAGAGGTGTCTGCTCCAGTCCAGAGGTCTGATATCAAATTGAAAATGTAGGAAGGAAGAGAGGCCCCAGGACGGAGCCCCGGTGCCTCTTGGATGAGCTGGGACACGGTCTCATTGCAGCTCTGGGACCCCCTGTGTCCACAATGCGGGAAGGCAGAAGTGCTTGGAACGGCCTGACTTTCCTAAAGACCTGAGGGCCACACAGCCTTTTTTCCTAAAAATCCAATTTATATATATATATATATATATATATATATATATATATATATATATATATATATATATATATATATATAATGTGGATATATATTCATATATATTTGAATATATATTCATATATATGTATATACATATATATATGGTAGCTCTGGGATTAAGCACTCAGTTCAAATCCATTTTGAGCCCAAAGTGCAGACTTTTGAGAAATTGCTCACTTGCGGCAAATACCCAGGCTTATCAGGCCGTGGGCTTTGTGGGCAATGTTCAGTCCTCTGCGGGTTAGTTGGGTACAGACGTTTGACAAGCACTCTGGGTTCCGTGGAGCTCCTTGGGGTGGCTCCATGTCCTGAGCGTCTTTCGTCAGCTCTGGAGGAGGTTGGGCAGCGCAAAGCATCAGAAACCGCTGTCCCCACCATCCTGACTTTTTTCTTGGGGTCAGGTGCAGAGGATTTCAAGACCATTGTTGGGAAAGCGAGCGGGGGTGTGGGGCGGCAGCAGAAGACGCTGCTTAAGAGCACCTGCTCTGGTCTTCAATTGCCCCGTGTTCAAACCCGGCTCCTCCCCCCACCACGTGTGCCCAATTGCCTCATTCTCACAGGCGGTTGCAGGAGGAGCCGGGTTTGAACACGCAGCAGTTTCTACCCTGCCTCTTACTACCTCAGCTTCTCAGTTACCTGTGGATGGTCCTAAAGATATTCACCTCCGAGGGTTTCAGTGTATATACAAAGTCATTTCATGTAAGTGTCAGCCCTTATTTTTTCCGAGGTCCTTAGGTTCAAAAGTTGCAGTGGGATTTAGGGGCAGGGACAGAGGGAGGGGGCCTGAGCCCTTTCATGCGTCCCGCAGCCGCAGCAGTTCACCCCCGTGGAACGCGACGGCCCTGAGAGATGCCTGGCCAATGCTGGGGGCTGGGGACCGCTCAAAGTTGAGCCTGGGACTCCACATCTCTCCCTCGCCTGCCCCGTAGTCCGCCGGGGTGGTCCGAGGGCAGCAAATAGGCCCCGGAGCTGCGCGCAGCTTCAGGCCCCTCACGGCCCTCCACGCCCATGCCCGGTGTCACAGAACACAGCGCTGGCCACCAGGCGCTGACGTGGCCGAAACAGACACAGCCGTCTGCAGGCCTTTGCAGGAATCCATGAGCCGACTGGACACGCGGTCGTGACCTTGGAGAGGGAGTATTGACCCTCTGTGCCCTCCCCGCCTTCAGATGTGGCTGGGGGTGAGGTTGATGCTCCTGGGATCTCAGGCCTGTGAGGCCCCAGCCCCTCCTGCTCCCCCAGACATCGCATGCTGGGAGGGGCTGTGAGTTTTGTAAAGAAACATATTTTCCCTCGGGGTCCCTCAGCTTCTGACTGCAGAGCAGGGGTGGAGCGGGGAGATGTGAGAACGGAGAAGGAGGGGCTGGCGTTGGCACCCGTGTGCATTTCTGGGCATGTCTGTGATTGGGGGACAGGTTGGGGTTCAGGCTTAAGGAAAACTCCAATACTCTAAAGCAGCGTGACGGGGGAACTGTGGGGTGGTAGTGAACAGCCTGTGGGGTCGGCGTAGAGATTCTGCACAGGAAGTCTCTGGCGGTATGGTGGACAGGGGTTTCTCAGAGCATGGTCCGCTGCCTGGAGGGACCCTGAGGCTGCTGTCAGACATCAGGGCTGGCCGGGTGCCGACTCCTGTATAGCGACCTGAGACCTCTGGGTTCTGAGATGGGGTGTCTGGGGTCTTGGTTCAAAGCCGGGGTCTCTGGGTACTGAGCAGCAGCTAGGCCAGAATACGGGGAGGCGGGGGCACAGCCGGGGTCTCAGGCCTCTTGGATGAGAAGGGACCAGGTCGCATTGTGGCTCTGGAAGCCCCTGTGTCCACACTCTGATTCTGTCACTTATTAGGCGTGTGATCTCTCTGAGACTCAGTTGACTTATTTTTGAATGAATGAGCATCCACGGACCCCCACGACCATCCCAGGAAGAAATGTGACCGCGGATAGGTGACTGCTCTAGTCCAAAAGTTTCTATTCAAAGTGAGAAAGCGGGAAGGAACAGAGTCCTAGGAAAGGAGTCCCGGGGCTTCTTGGATGAGCTGCAACACTGTCTCATTGTGGCTCTGGTACCCCCTGTGTCCACCCTCCGGGAAGGCGGATGTGCATCGAACGGCCTGCCATCCCTAAAGACCTGAGGGCAACCAACATTTTTTCCTAAAAATCCACGATATATATATGTGAATATATATTCATATATATGCATATATATATATACATATATATATATATATACATATATATATGTATATATATATACATATGTGTGTGTGTGTATATATATATATATATATATATATACACACACACACACACACATATATATATATATATATATGGTAGCTCTGGCATTAAGTACTCAGTTCATGTCCATTTAGAGCCCAAAGTGCAGACTTTTGAGAAATTGCTCACTTGCGACAAATACACAGGCTTGTCAGGCCCTGGGGCTTTGTGGGCCATGTTCAGTACTCTGCGGGTAGTGGGTACATACATTTGACGAGCTCTCAGGGTCCCATTGAGCTCCCTGGGATAGAAAATGGGTCTAATTCCTCTCTGTATCCTTCTGCCGACTTCAGGACCACCCACAGGCAGTGTGCCCAGCGATTCTTTGGGCCGCCCTTCCATCGTCCTATGTGCCCATCCATCCTTGTCGAGGAGGAACCCAAAATGACATCCTTCGCCAGTAGAAAGAGGTCAGTTTGGCAAACTTCAGACACCTGTTGGGCTGTATGTGACTCTGTGACTTATTACCTGTGTGATCACGTGTATGAGAGTCAGTTTTCTGAATTTTGAATGAGTGTACAGGAACCATGACGAGCAACTCAGGCACAAAGGTGAAGGGGAGGGAAGTCTCTGATCCAGTCCAGAGGTCTGATGTCTAATCGAAAAAGCAGGAAGGAAGAGGGGCCCCAGGACGGAGCCCCGGTGCCTCTTGGATGAGCTGGGACACTGTCTCATTGTGGCTCTGGGACACCCTGTGTCCACAATCTGGGAAGGCGGATGTGCTTGGAAAGGCCTGCCTTCCCTAAAGACCTGAGGGCAACACAGCCTTTTTTCCTAAAAGTCCACCACATATATGTGCATACATATTCATATATATGCATATATATATATGGTAATTCTGGCATTAAGCACTCAGTTCACGTCCATGTTGATCCCAAAGTACAGATTTTGAGAAATTGCTCACTTGCGGCAAATACACAGGTTAGTCAGTCACTGGCGCTTTATGGGCAATGTTCAGTCCTCTGCGGGTAGTGGGTACATACTTTTGACAAGCTCTCAGGGTCCCATTGAGCTCCTTGGGACAGAAATGGGTCTAATTCCTCTCTGTATTTTTCTGCAGCCTTCATGGCCACCCACAGGCTGTGTGCCACCCTTCCATCGTCCCATGTGCCCCTCC
>NW_024350921.1:5370660-5492767 GCF_902729225.1 Pteropus medius | reverse complement strand
AGAGAATCTGAAACAATGCCATTAGACACGTTTTGAAAAACACACCATTGTTTCTGCAATTGTTGAAGGCTAACTTGAGGGAAACTAGTTGTCAGCACCATCTGCTCATCCTGTGCTAGGAAACATAATATCAAGTCAGTCTGGATTTATCGCAAATTTAGAGAAGTGTTCATCTGAGCACTCTGTCAATGTGTGAAAAATAAAATTGTATACATATTTAAATTAAAGTCTCCCTCTAGTGTCCAACCTGCTATTTTACAATTCTGTTGGATATTAAATAAATAAGTAAATTCAGATGGCAAGGTATTGTTTAACCTTTCAGAAGGAAAAAAATATGTTGTTATGTGATAATAAATTGTCTAAGGTAAGGCAGGGATCAACAAGCATTTTCTGTAAAGGGCAGATGGTAAATGTTTTAGATATTCCAGAGAACAAACAGTCTCTGTTACATATTTTCTTTTGTATTTTTCATTTTGCTTTAACAACCCTTTAAAAATGTAAAAAATATTTAAATTTTCTATATTTATAATTAATAATATTTAATTTATTATATGTATATACCCTGATACATATGCTTATAACATTAATAGAGTTTATCTCTAAAGGTAAATATTTATGACAAGTGCTTTACAAATATTCAAGCCAAGGAAACAGAAGACCAAGAGGAACAAAACATGCAAAGGTGCAGAGCTGTTCCGATGAAGTCCAAACATGACGTCACTACCCACTGTTCAAACTGGAGGATGCACAGCTCAAATTCTGTGCAGGGAAGATGCAAAACAAGAGAACCCAATATATCTTTCTGAAGCACCAAGTTTATTACAAGATTTGGAAGAACCAAGTACTTTAGTAAGAAGCTCCATGGCCTAAACATGGGAGAAAAGAAGAGCAGGGGAGGGAGAAGGGCCCCAGGACAATCAGACCAGTCTCTGAAGTGTCTTCCAGGTGGGGGCGGAAGGGCAGACCTGCAGCAAGGGCGGCCTCCCCTCTTGTCCCCAAGGGAGCTCCAGGTGTCCTCCAAGCTCACCATGTGTTTTGGGCACTATGTTTCTGAAGGCCGTGGTGATGCCAGATACCATTCTGACGTGAATTCCATGCAGAGAACGCCAGGGCAGTGTGCACACCTCTGTCACTTGCTGGACCATGTCCTTTCGCTCAGTGGTCCTTGCACACACAGTGTGTACTGCTTGCATGGCTGCCACCTACAATTTGCTTCCAACTTCTGAGTAATCTCCCCCACCATGTGGCTGGGCTCCCAGTAGTTTAGCATCTTCAAGTTCAGCATTTAAAATGCAGGGAGCTCGACTTTACCTCCCTGGAGTCTGGTCGTAGTACTGCTTTGGCTCTCCGCAAGTTAAAGGGGTTTCATCTTGATTTTTTTTGCCAAGCCTTTTCTTAGATATCCTAAGGAAGAGCTTTTTCAGAAAATCCTAGCACGTCCTAATCACCCCTCAGCAACCCTGGCTGGTTCCCTCTGGGGTGTCACTACTGCTGGTGCTGTGTGCGGTGGGTGTAGGAAGAGTCTCCAGGGCCACACTGGGGGCCTGGGCAAGGGGTGGCGATCCTTGACTCTTGGCTGGGTAAAGGAGTGTCAGTCCTTAACTTTAGGCTGGCTGTGGGACCAGCAAGCTCTTTGCCCTTCTGCTGACTCAGCCTGGTATGTCCTGGAGTTCTCTGCCTGAACCTCCTGAGTAGGGTGGGACTACTGCTGTCAGGGTCCATGAGACAGAAAGATCTCACAAGAATGATGCAACACCCTACTTTTGGTTTCTTTGTCCTTAGGATGAGGTACGTGGCCATGGTACAGTAGTAATTTTTTTTTTTTAAAGTGTCCTGGATCTGGTTCTCCTGAAACCCCAGTTTCATCATCTGGTCTGTCACCCAAAGGTCCATGTCATCACTGGGAAACTGTGTGTAAGGCCTGTGTTCTTCTTCTTCTTCCATGTGGAGCCATGGATACTGCACGACTTTATCTAAACTTGCCCTCACCTTGGGGTTAATAATTATTAATTTTGTTTAGAAAGATTTCTAACTCATAAGACAGATAAAGTGTAACAAGTTACCTTCTGCTCACTGCTTGCTGCCACAGTTCTCTAATGCTCTTTCCTCTGAAGGGTAGGATCCCCATCACTATCTCATAGAGCATCACTTTCAGGCTCCACGTGTCCACCGGGGGACCGTCCTCCTTTTGGCCCAGGAAGAGTTCCCAGGAGGCAAAAGCGGGGCTGCCATAGAAACTGCCAACTTGGTCCCACTGAACTGGGCCCTGAATCCAAAGGCCATGATTTTGACATTCATTTCAAAGTCAAAGAGCATATTCTGTGGCTTCGGTCTCTATGGATGACACTCCTCTGGTGGCAGTACTGGATGGCAGATGTGAGCTGCCAGAAGATACCTCCTGCCTCATCCTCCATCATGTGGCCATGGTCCCATAGATATCTTACATGTCCCTTCTGAGATGCTCCATGACCAGGAACAACATGTCCCCTGTGTCAATCATTTCAAACAATTGGACAATGATGGAATGATGTAAGGTCTTCATGCAGTCGACTTCCCATGGCAAAAGTCCCTGGAAGCTGGAGGAGCCCTGCTGATGGATGACTTTGACAGCCACGTCTGTTCTGGTCAGAATGTGCTGGCCCAACTTCACTTTGGTGAAGCTGCCCTTGCCAGTGGTGTCCAGAAGCACATAAGGGCCAATATGGGGCTCCTGGTTGGCAGAAATGGCTGCAAAGTCATTCGACATGGTAACCAACTATTGACAACACTAAGTAACAATAACAACTATCCTACTAATTATGATAACAAACAATATTAACTATGCTAACACTGATAATGCTAACTATGCTTACTAACTATGCTAATAAATACTAATAACTATACCAACTATGCTAACTCAATATACTAATTATACCAACAATACTAACTATTCTAATGGTACTAACAATGCTAACTAAAAATACTAAAAAATAATTAACAACTGAAAAAAACAGAAAATAATAAAAAATAAAGAAAATTGATAGAACAAAAAAGAGAAAATTAAAATAAAAGAATGAGAAAAAATGAGCAAAAGAAAAATGGAAAAAAGAAAAAAGAATAAAGATGAAAAAAGAGGCAAAAAAAAAAAAAAGTAAAAAGAAATAGCCAAAAAGGTAAAAAAAGAAAAAAAGAAAACAAAAGTAAAGACAGAAAATAAAATGGAGGTAGAGGAGAAAACAAGCTAGAAGTCCAAGTCTGACCGGTCACCACAAAACAGGTTATAAGAACAAACACCTCAGCCTAGCCAAGGCTGTATATAGTTTTTTTTTTTTGTAATTCCATCATAATGGTGCTTTTATGAGGTCAAAGCAAGAAACAAACCAATCATGGCTGAAGATGAACCTCAGTGTTGTTTTTCACTTTTTGGTCTCAAGAGCCATTTACTCTGAAAAGTTGGACACAAATTGTAGGTGGCAGCCATGCAAGCAGTACACACTGTGTGTGCAAGGACCACTGAGCGAAAGGACATGGTCCAGCGAGTGACAGAGGTGTGCACACTGCCCTGGCGTTCTCTGCATGGAATTCACGTCAGAATGGTATCTGGCATCACCACGGCCTTCAGAAACATAGTGCCCAAAACACATGGTGAGCTTGGAGGACACCTGGAGCTCCCTTGGGGACAAGAGGGGAGGCCGCCCTTGCTGCAGGTCTGCCCTTCCGCCCCCACCTGGAAGACACTTCAGAGACTGGTCTGATTGTCCTGGGGCCCTTCTCCCTCCCCTGCTCTTCTTTTCTCCCATGTTTAGGCCATGGAGCTTCTTACTAAAGTACTTGGTTCTTCCAAATCTTGTAATAAACTTGGTGCTTCAGAAAGATATATTGGGTTCTCTTGTTTTGCATCTTCCCTGCACAGAATTTGAGCTGTGCATCCTCCAGTTTGAACAGTGGGTAGTGACATCATGTTTGGACTTCATCGGAACAGCTCTGCACCTTTGCATGTTTTGTTCCTCTTGGTCTTCTGTTTCCTTGGCTTGAATATTTGTAAAGCACTTGTCATAAATATTTACCTTTAGAGATAAACTCTATTAATGTTATAAGCATATGTATCAGGGTATATTCATATAATAAATTAAATATTATTAATTATAAATATAGAAAATTTAAATATTTTTTACATTTTTAAAGGGTTGTTAAAGCAAAACGAAAAATACAAAAGAAAATATGTAACAGAAACATTTACCATCTGCCCTTTACAGAAAATGCTTGCTGATCCCTGCCTTACCTTAGACAATTTATTATCACATAACAACATATTTTTTTCCTTCTGAAAGGTTAAACAATACCTTGCCATCTGAATTTACTTATTTATTTAATATCCAACAGAATTGTAAAATAGCAGGTTGGACACTAGAGGGAGACTTTAATTTAAATATGTATACAATTTTATTTTTCACACATTGACAGAGTGCTCAGATGAACACTTCTCTAAATTTGCGATAAATCCAGACTGACTTGATATTATGTTTCCTAGCACAGGATGAGCAGATGGTGCTGACAACTAGTTTCCCTCAAGTTAGCCTTCAACAATTGCAGAAACAATGGTGTGTTTTTCAAAACGTGTCTAATGGCATTGTTTCAGATTCTCTGTCTACTCTTCAGACCCTCCTGGTCTTCTCAGTCTCTTATTCTAGCTCTGTCTGGGTTCTGCTGGATTTTCTTCAGGTGCCACCTAATTGTCCTTCACTTCTGCCCACACTGTACATGTCTGCCTTCTGTCCCGAGGGCTTCTCCTTTGTGCCCAGATATGGCAGCCGAGAAATGTGAGGAGTTAATATTCTAAAAGGTGAATCTCTGGTCAATTAGAATGGGAAACTAGTGGATAAATTATTCCTCCTTTGCCACCTCTGAGGGACAGTCCTGACATGCTGTTCCTATGGCTTTTTGCATGTGTTTTCATGGACTGAGCAGTCACATTTAGCAAGGGCTAGTTGGGTAGTGCATCCTTGTATTCGCTCTCCTGCTCTCCCTACTTCATTGACTTTGTCCCTCACTTCTGCTGCACGGAATTGATTAAACTTTTAATAAAATAATGCTTTGTAAGTTCTCTACTTTAGGCTCAGGTTTTTGAGAAATCCAAGCTAAGAGAGGTAATAAAGAAAAAAAGGAGAATCGCTTCATTGTTCTATAATTAGTCAGATTGCTTGGATTTTGGTGTTAGAATACTATATCTTAATTTTTCCATATACCTGGGAAAAGTGCCCTAGCTTCAAATGTATTGAACATTCTTAATATAATCACTTAGCTCAATAAATAAAGAAATCTAGTTAAGATCAATGTAGCCCAAAAGAATTAATTATCCATCTGCTAACTCTGCCCTGCTTTTGTGGGGGAATTGTCTTGACTATGTTTCTCAGATATTTCCAGAAAAAGCAACAGTAATTATAAAACATGATCCCATTCCCTGGACAAAGGAATCTTGAAAAAGTTGAGCTGATCAGAGTTCTTCTCTAGGAATGCAGATTTGGGATTAAAAGACTGCAGCTCAGTTTGCATCTAGTCTATGGGTCAGATAGAATGCAAATACACACTCAGTCAATGTTTCTTTTATTATAGAAGATCCAATTGTTTTTATAAACAAGTGAACAACTTGCATTATATTTGTTTCCAGGATGGGCAATACATTTTTACTACTTTTTTATTAGTATTTTATTTAAGAATATTTTTTGGTAATTTTTACATGTGTTACTAATTTTTAAAAAGAAGAATAGCATACAAACATAAAAGTATACTAGCAATAAGTAGACAACTTGATTAAATTTCATAAAGTAGACACACAATTGTAACCATCACTCTAATTAAGAAAAAGACTATTACCATTTCCGAGGAAGACTTCCTTATGTCCCCTTCCTGTTACTACTCCTTTCTGCCCCTGTCATCAAGGAGAGCCACTATTATAATTTCTAACCATGGAGATTAAAGTTATCTTTTTATCCCAGTTTTATTGAAATATAATTGACATATAACACTGTATAAGTTTAAGGTATACAGCATGATTTGATTTACATACATCCTAAAACGATTACCACACATGTTTAACATTCATTATCTCGTATAAAAACAAAAAAAGAGAAAATAATATTTTTCTTTCCTTATGATAAGAACATT
Source organism: Pteropus medius (assembly GCF_902729225.1). Taxonomy (NCBI): domain Eukaryota; kingdom Metazoa; phylum Chordata; class Mammalia; order Chiroptera; family Pteropodidae; genus Pteropus; species Pteropus medius. The sequence continues at coordinate 5,486,623 of NW_024350921.1, read as the reverse complement.
TAGCATTTGCTCCCTTAACAATTTTCATATATCCCACACAGCAGTGTTAACTATAATCACCACGTTGCATATTGCATTCATAGTACTTGTTTATGTTACGACAGGAAATTTGTACCTTTTGACTACTTTTATTGAATTTCCTTACCCCCAGCCTCTGGTAATCACAAATCTGATTTCTTTCTAGGATTTTTAAAAAATTTTAGATTTCACATATAAATATTTGTCTTTCTCTGACATTTTTCACAGCACAGTACCCTCAAAGTCCATCCTTGTTGCCAAAAACGGCATAATTTCCTTCTTTTTTATGGCTGAATAATATTCTTTTGAATATATATACACCACTTCTTCATCCATTTAACCATTGATGGACGCTTAGATTGTTTCCATGTCTTGGCTATTGTAAATAATGCTGCTATGGGGGTGCAGATATTTCTTTGACATAATGTCCTTGTTTCCCACAAATAAATACTGAGAAGTGGAACTGATGGATCATATGGTAGTTCTATTTTTAATTTATTGGGGAAATGACTGAATAAATCACATGACTGAGAAGAATAGATGGTTTCAAACCTGCTTTTATTTTGCTGAATTCAAAACAGCTTTTATTTTGCTGAATGAAAAAGCATGAAGCTAGAAGTGACTTTCTTGGGATAATGAATGAACTCAAAACTGTGATAAAAGTCACAGTTATTTCAAATTTATTTCTTCCTTCCCATTTAAAAAAAATTTTAATTTCAGATTTATATCACAGCCTTTGTAGGAAGCCAGTGTTAAACTTAATGGCATACAACTTTAGAATTGTCATATACATAGCCAATATACACATATGTATAATCACAAATGTGAGAAAAAACAATACACCATTGTAAAGTTGTCTTAATGAATATTTACATTTGCACATTTTATTTAATTTTAATGGTTAAGAAATAACAAATTATTACTATTTCCTAATGTTACTATGCTGCATCACTTTTTATGATAAATTAAATAGTAAATATAATGGCGAACTGTAGACTGAGTAAAATAAAATAAATCTATAAAAAATTCAAAACCAGTATTTGTTACTTTATTTTCAGAAACTCATACAGTAAAACATTTTCTATTCTTATCTAAAATACCTTTACTTCCTTGGTATACAGACATTGGGCTCATTTAATGTGCAGAAGGAAAAAAATACATGGGGAATGATCTTAGTTTTCTGGTCATTGAAATAAATCAAATTTAAGGTTTATCTTCAGGCTAATTTCTTTAGGTTGTTTGTTCCTCCAATATCACTGCTCTGACTAGAATTATACACATGATAAGATGCAGAAAGTTTAGACAATTATCTAGTAAATTTAGGTCTGAAATTTATTTTGTCAAGAGGAATTAAAGTAATTCAAAATGACTTTCATATTTATTTACTGGATTCTTTCCCCTTTTTTTTTTTTTTAAGGAGACAAGGTAAGATGTCTGCAAAGCTCAAGTGGTCACTCATTTAGAGCCTTGCTTGGGGGCATTGCATTGATGAAAGCAACTTATTTACTTCAGAGTCTGGTTTTCAACTTTCCAGTTTCACAAACTCGATCTTAGATAATTAATTGTAACCACATTTGCATGATTCTGATGTGTAAACCAGGGTGCATGGACTAATATATAAACTCAATCAATGAACTTGCTTAAACTTAACTTATTTGAAATATTTTCAAAAAGTTTAAAATACTAAGAACTATGAATACATTTTCTTAATACTATTAATAATGGTGATACCTTATGTTTTTTGAGTTCTTAGCAGGTTGTAGACCTTATTGTGACCTTCACCCATTTGTTCTTCACGTCAATCTTTTACACCGAGGTTATCATTATCCTCATTTTATTTATAAGCAAACTAAAGCAAATAGAAGTGAAGTAACTTGGTCAAGATTATAATAAGTGGCAGATCTAGGATCTAATCCTTAGCAGTATGGCCTCGAAGACCCATGCCCCCAGCCACTACATTATACTGCCTACAGCCATTGCTATGGCACATAAGCTCAAAATATCAGTGACCAAAATATTGTATGTAGATGTTATTGGTTGTGAAGATCTTCTGAATGGTACTTCTTCTAGAGATGACCTCTGGGGTATGGCCTTCTATTATATAGTTCACTGTTTTTGAGTAATTTCTTTATATTCATAATGGCTAGGCTTGAGAATAAGGGTGAGTTTGAAGAGTGGGGATGTAGAGAAAAACAAGAATGAAAGATTACAGAAGGAATTATATAGCCAGGCCTGAAATTGTCCAAAATTCAGTTACATGGTCCCACCTAGAGAGAAGGAAGGCTGAGAAATGTGATGTTCATGTGTGCTCAAGAAGAAAATGACAAATAATGCTGTCTTTCACACACACACACACACACACACACACACACACACACACACACACACCTCTATCCTATGGTTTTATCTCCTAATGGGATTTAAATGCTTGAGACCATTTTGTAAATGTCTAACAATTTATGCTTTCTCATATATATTTTAGAATGAATGTGTCAATTTCCTCTAAAAAACCTGTTGGGGTTTATTTTTTAATTGGAACTTCATTAAGTCTAATATTATATGGTGAGAATTGACATCTTTACCTTGTTGAGCTTTCTTATCTACAAATATAATTTAGCTTTCCACTTATTTTGATAATCTATGATGCTTTTGAATAAATTTATAATTTTCTCAAAGGTCTTGAACAACTTTAGTGTTATTCTTACATATCATTATTTGTTAGCATTATCAGTGTTATCTTTTTGTGAATTACATTATTTAGCTCTTTGTTAAAGTTCTGTAGAATAGCAATTGATATTTGCTCATTATTATATTTGAAATTTTGCTAAAATATCTTAACTAATATTTTTACCTGTAAGTTCTTTGCACTTTTTATATAACTAGATTTATTATCTGTGATTATGAGTTGTATTTCTTTCTTTTTGGTCTTTCTATCTTTTATTTTATCTCTTATTATAGTACTATAGCTTGGACCTCCAATAAAATAGGTCTAAAAGTGGTGGAACTGAGCATCATTTTACTTTTGCCTGATTGATTAGTTAGATAAAATTTCAGGACTTTTTTCAGCTTTATTGAGCTATAATTAAACAAAATCATAAGATATTTAAAGTTTATAAAGTGATGATTTGATATATGTATGCATTATGAAAGGATTTCCCCCATTGAGTTAACACATTCATTACCTCAGAATTTTACTTTTTTTTGTGAGAAATTTTTAAGTTCTGTTCTCTTAGTAGATTTAAATTATATAATACGGTGTTATCAACTATTGTCACTAGAGTATACATTAGATCTTTGGATGTTACCTTATAACAGAAATTTTGTATCTTTGATCAATATTTCCTTATTTCTCCCATTCCTCAGTCCCTGACAATGACATTTATATTCTTTGTTTCTATGAGTTTGAATTTTTCTTTTAGATTCCATGTGTAAATGATATCATGAAGTATTTGTCTTTGTCTGGCTTATTTCACTTAACAGAATGCCTTCCAGGTTTATCCATGTTGTTTCAGATGACAAGACTTCTTCTTTATGAAGGCTGAATAATATTCCATTGATATATATAGATACACTATAATATATTTTCTGTATTTGTTCATCCATAAAATAACTGTTAGGTTGTTTCCATATTTTGACTATTGTGAAGAATGCTATAATGAACATGGAAGTGCAGATATCTTAGCTAACGGTTTTATTTCCTTTAATAATATACCTAAAACTAGGATTGCTGGTTCATAGGGTTCTTGAGGAACCTCCATTCTGTTTTCCATACTGGCTTTACTGGCTGTACATTTCCACCAGCATTGTACAAGAATTATCTTTTCTCCACATTCATGCCAGTATTTGTTTTCTCTTGTTCTTTAATAATAAAAGTTCTAACAGGTGTGAAGTGACAACTTGTTGTGATCTGCATTTCCCTGATGATTAGTGATATTGATGATCTTTTCATGTACCTGTTAGCCATTCGTATGCCTCTTTTGGAAAAATATTTATTCAAGTTCTTTGTTCATTCTGTAAACTGAGTTACTAAGTTTCTTGCTATTAAGTTATATAAGCTCCTTGTATATTTTGGATATTAACCCATTATCAGATATGTTGTTTTTAAATATTTTCTTCCATTTCATAGGTTGCCTTTTCATTTTATTGATGGTTTCCTTTTCTGTGCAGAAATTTTTTAGTTTGAAGTAGTCCCACTTGTGTATTTCTGCTTTTGTTGCTTTCAGTTTGGTGTCCAATCCAAAAATCCATTGCCAAGACCATTGTCAAGGAGTTTTATCACGTTTTTCGGTTGCACATCTTATCTTCATTTTTTCATTCATTATGAATTGATTTTAATGTATGATATAGGATCGAGGTCCAGTTTAATTCTTTTGTATATGGCTATCCAGCTTTCCCATTTATCGAAGAGACTATTCTTTTCATGTTATATATTCTTAGCTCTTTCATTGAAAATTAGTTGATTACATAAGTGTGAGTTTATTTTCAAGTTCTCTATTTTGTTCCATTGATTTATTTTTATGTCAATACCATACTGTTTTGATTACTATAACTTTGTAATATAGTTTGAAAATGGGAAGTGTGATGCCATCTGTTTTGTCCTTCTCTCTTGAAATTGCTTTGGCTGTTGTGGGTCTTTTGTGGTTTCATACAAATTTTAAGATTGCTTTTTCTATTTCTGTAAAAATATGTCATTGGGATTTTGATAGTAATTACATTAAATCTGTAGATTGCTTTGGGTAGTATGGACATTTAATAGTATTAATTATTTTAATCTATGAGCATGGACTACATTTCCATTTATTTGTGTCATTTTCAGTTTCTCATCATTGCCTATTAGTTCTCATTGTATAGATCTTTTGCTTTCTTGGTTAAATTTATTCCTAGGTATTTTATTATTTTTGATGCCATTGTAAACAGAATTATTTTCTTAATTTCTCTTTCTGATAGTTTATCGTTTCATTAGAGAAACACAGCTAATTTCAGGGTTTTTTCAGGATTTTCTACACATAAAATTCTGCCATCTGCAAATAGAGATAATTTTTTTTTTCTTTCTGTTTTGGGTACTTTTTATTACTTTTTTTTTTTTTTCTTACTTAGTTGCTCTGGTTAGTACCTTCAATACTATGTTTTAAAAAAAAATTTGCTAGAGTGAACGTCCTTGTCTTATTCCTGACCTTAGAGAAAAAGCTTTCAGACTTTCATCACTGAGTATGATATTAACTGTGGGCTTGTCATTTATGGACTTACTATGTTGAGGTATGTTCCCTTTATACCCAGTTTGTTGAAAGTTTTTATTAAGAAAAAATGTTGAATGTTGTCAAATATTTTTTCTGCATCTATTGAGGCAATCATGTGATTTTTATCCTTATTTTTGTTACTGTGGTTTATCACATTGATTGATTTGTATGTGTTGAATCATCCTTGCCTCACTGGAATAAATCCCACTTGTTCATGGTGTGTGATCCTTTGAATGTACTGTTGAATTTGGTTTGCAGATATTTTGTTGAGGATTTTTACATCTATGTTGTTCAGAAATTTTAGCCTGTAATGTTCTTTTCTTACGGCATCTTTGTCTGATTTTGGTATCATGGTTATGCTGGCCTTGTAAAATGAGTTCCTAAGTGTTCTCTCCTCTTTTATTTTTTGGAAGAATTTGAGAAGAATTGGTATTAATTTTTCTAATGTTTGATAGAATTCACCAGTGAAGCCTGGACTTTTCTTTGTTGGGAAGATTTGCTTACTGATTTTTAAATGCAAGGTTTACCATTTGAGGTTTACCATTATCCTTAATAAAGATTCTAGTTCCCTTTTATTCCTGAGAAATGTTTTTCTTTTAAATTATAAATTGGTTTTTGATTTTATCACATTATTTTTATGTAGCTATGGGGATAATCAAAACTTTCTCCTTTATTTTGTTAATAGAATTGAATTATATGGTGTCAGCAAGGGAGTTTTGGGTGGTATGGGGTGCAGGGTGGTATGGCCACTGGAGTGGCAAGGAGAACAGAGTTTTTAACAGATTGTTCTCATTAAATGACCTTGCTTATTTTCTATTTTTGGTTCTTTATTCCTCCCATCAATTCTGTGAGCCACCAAACAGCCCTCCAATAAATTCCTCTTACACTTAGACAATTTTTCTCTGTTTTTGGTTAACAAAAAATTTGAAAGATGAACAACTGATCAAGACTTTCATTACAAACTAAGGATGCAAAGCTAGATGGTCCTGAGTGATTCTAGTGGGAGGAGAAAGCTACAGCTTCTTTCCTTGGAAATAAAAAAAAAAAGAGTTGTTAGGTTTTTTAAACTTAGCTGTCCTAGATCTTACTAAGCAGGTATCTAGATACACTGAGTTCCTGGATAACTGTGTTTCCTTCCTCATCTGCTCAGATGGTGTGATTTGGGGAGGCACTTTGAATTGCCTGGAAATTTCTTGTCTAAAAAAAAATGAGGCTTGGTGAAAGAAAACCTATTGACCTGGTTCCCAAAGAAAATTCAGAAAGCTCTTGTGATAACCCAGACAATGCACAATCATAGGCTGGACTTAGGTACTGCAGTGGAAGAGGTGAGATGTGGTCTGACTTTGGATTGATTTGAATATAGACAGGCTTCAAGGTTGGAAAAAAAGAAAGAAGTCAAGAATTTGGGCCTAACCATCTAAAACGGAGTTTCAATTCAGAAAGAATATGTGTCCTGGGATCTTACATGTGAGCCAGGCTGCCTAGGATTGCCTCTTGGTTCTGGTATTAACTTTGTACAGCCTAGGTAAGTTACTTCTTTATGCCTCAGTTTCCTCATCTATAAAACAGAATTAGTAGTATTATTTATTTGTAATATGGTCGTAATAACTTAATTAGTATATGTAAAGCAGATAGAACATAGTGTAAACATTGCAAAAACATTTACATTTATGGTTTAATAAAATGGGAGAGGACTTCACGAGAGTCTTTTGGGAGAAAATTATTCATGTAATTCTACTTCCAGTGTAGTTATTTTTTAAAATGTGTCTGTCAGTCTTACACATTCGTGAGCCCCTTGGAAGGGTCAGGAGGTGACCCATTCTCCCACAACGCTTTGCACACATCCTGGAATGGAGGAAAGCTTTGGGAAATGCTTGTTGAGAATGTAGTGTTAGGGGTAACACAGTGTTCTAGGGATAGTATTAGAGTGAGAGGCTTTAATTCCCTGTAGTCTCCTTGCCCCCACAATGAACGTAACCTTAAAATAATGAACAGAACATTAAAAAATAAAAATAAAAACACTGTACTTGCCATAGAAATCCATTCCAAGTCACCCCAAAAGAATATAAAATCTCATAAGAAGAGTAAGTAAATGTAGTTTAAAGAATACTTAGCCTCCTGGGTCAGACATAATAGCCCTTAGAAATTATGGAGCTACTACTGTTGAAGGCCTTTGAGGTAGAAGGTTAGCATGTCGAGGGCTGTTGATAATGTGTCAGAGGGCTGCAGGGATAATAACAAAAAATTATTTTGTTATTAAGTAGTTTAAAAATTAAAGTGATTTTTTCCAGCATTTTAAATGGGGATGCTCCATTAAGAATTAGCATGATATCTATGAACTCCTGTCCTCTGTTAGTGTTTATTTTGCTGCACATGGAGGAATGGGAGAAATGACAAACCAGGGTTCAAGCTCTGAGGGCAGAGAGTGGCTTCTTTAGACAAATGAGTATTCTACATATGTACTAAAAGTTCTCAAATTTCATACTAACAAGGAATCACCCCAGGCTAGGTCCCACCTAATTCCTGGTTCTTATATCTTCCCAGCTGCTCGTTAGGTGCCCTGGGCTTGATTTTGACCTGCTTTCATGACTTCAGTGTTTTGAGTCTTGTCAGTATTTCAGTGTCTCTTGAGTAATAAGCCCTGGCAATATGCCTTGGGCCTTTCTTCCATTCTTGACTTGAAGTTTGATCCTTGCCCTCCTAGCTTAAGTCATTTGCTTTGTCCAGTGAGTTTCTACCCTCAACCCTTTCCCACCTCATTCCTTAACTGAATCTTTTATTGAAAACTCAATCCACCCTCACACTAAGGAAGAACTGGTGATACAATTTTAACTGTCACCACGGTCAAGAACCCAGGATCTGGAATAAAAAAAATAAATGGATTTTGTGTCCCAATTCTGTTACTTATTTAATGTTGGACTATGGGTGGGTTGGAAGGCTATTCCAAGTACATCTTTTTTTTTGCCTAAAACGAGCATGACAACAATGACCTTATAGAGTTATTGTCAAGATTAAATCATGTTGCATGTAAAGGCCTTATGATTATGTCTGGCATTTAGTAAGTATTCAACAAATGTTAATTGTTATTGCAGTTATTATTATGTTAATCCTTCTATTATTACTGTTACCATGAAGGATGGTCACTTTCAACCAAAGCCTATAGTTTATCCTCTCCACTAAGCACGGGAAGAATATTTTATGTTTTAGAAATAGGAAATAGAAATAGATATATTTAATTGTTCTTGCTACTTCCGACAATATTTGCAAACCACCGTTGGAGACTGAGTCAAGAAGAGAAATTACTGAGTGTGATGGAGGAATAGCACCCCAGTCTAGTGTGGAGCTTTTCTGGAGCAGAGGCTTAGAGAAAGCATAGTATTCATGGATCACTGGTGTTGGAAGAGATCTTGAAATTCATCTAGTGCAAACTCCTTATTTCACCACTGAGGGACTATGATCCAGAAACATTCAATACCATGTCTCAGGTCACACAGCATAGCTGAGACTAGAACCCTGCCTTGTGACTCCAAGTAAGGTAAGTGATCATTCTACAGCAGCATCAGCATCACTTGAGAATTGGTTAGAAATGCAAATTCTCAGGTTTCATTTCAGACCTACTGAATCAGAAACTTTATAAGTCAGGCACAGGAATCTCTGTTAAAACAAACCCACATTTCCTGCCCTTCAGTGATTCTGACGCATGATTGAATTTGAGAACCAATGCTATTCATTATGTTGGATTATCATGTTTTTAACCTGATTATGTATATTTCTGCAAAGCAAGGTAGGGATGTAAAAAAAAACCAAAAAAACAAAACGAAAAACAAAAACCATGAATATAAGGAAACACACAAAAGAAGAGAAAAACAAGGATCTTTTGATACTGACCAAGACATTCAGGCATATAGAATTTTTTTTCTTGGAAGACAAATATATATTTGTTTTATCATTTTTAGGTTTCACTTCTAAAAGAGCTACTCTCCTCTTGTGATTTATTACAAAGATACAAGTACATGTTTGGTTTCAGTATTACTGGTTAGATGCAGTAATAGCTGTTCCAAGCATGTAAACATAAACACATCAGAGAAGGCAGAAGTGAGCAAGGTGTGTGTGTGTGTGTGTGTGTGTGTGTATGTGTGTGTGTGAAATATGTGTGTGTGTTAAATATCATTTGGTCTAGTTATTTTGTCTACTTTATTATTTTTTCTCTGAAAATATGACAACATGAAAAACTAATGTGAAAGAGCCAATACATTTATGTTTCATTTATGTTTCATAGCAAATGTTTCAAACATTTATGTTTCATAGCAAAGCCAACAGTCTCTGAAATGCTTAACTAATATTATATAGAGCTGTCAATTCCTTTTCCCCATAATATCTGTGCATGGTATATAAAAGCAATTGTGTTTAATATAATAATAATTTTTCATGGATCTGTCTGCATAGATTTTTCTTACTCATCATCAAATGCTAAAAGTCCCTGGTGATGTTTTGCTCCTGGAGTATTTTGATATAAATGGTAGAACTTTATAGTAAAATCATTGAATAGGCTTCTAGACATCTTACAACAAAAGAATAAAATAATTGGATTATTTCTGGAGAAGTTTGAGATGAGAGTTGGTTTAAGACATTGATGGGTCCTGGAAAAATGTAAAAAAGTCAAAGTATCTTTTTAGATTCTGACAAAGCTGCAGTTGAGAACTCTATAGCTCCTATGTATATAGCCTTTATAATTCTGTGTATGTGGGCAACCATTGTAGCTTAAATTGGAGTCTTAATCTTCAAGGGGAATTGTGGATATGGATCATTGAATTATGGGAAGGATTGCACAGATATGAAGCCTCTTTTATGTTCTGGGCACTTTGATATTACTTACGCTTGTTCTTGTTCAAGATCATCATCAACATCAATAACATCATAACCGACATTTATTGAACATTAATGATGTGCGAGGCACTATAACAGGAATTTTTATGTATCAATTCATGTAATCCTCACTAGAACATTAGAGCTACATACCACCATTGTCCATTTTACAGACGAAGAGATTTAAATGAGAGGTTAAGTAACCTGCCCAGAATTACACAGCTAGTAAGAGATAGCTTCAGTAGACCACTCTCTTAACCTCTAGATAATGCTGCCTTCCCATAATTTAATCCCAACGCTGATGTTAAATCATGTTGGTTATTATTCCCTCCATACAGATGAGGATAATGAGGCTCAGAGAGAGGAAAAAAGCTTGCTAAGCTTGCTAAGGTAACAGGGTCAACAGTGGCCACGTTGGTCTGTGTGTGTCATTTGAACTTCCCATGCTGCCTTCTGCAGTACCTCATACATACTTTCAGGTGTCTTTATATTTTATTTTATTTTATTTTATTTTATTTTATTTACATTTTATTTGCATTTTGTCTTTGGTGCCAGTATATGATGTTGTTCACAACATTTGTCCAAGAACCTTTTAAAATACAGACCTTTTAAAATAAAGGAACAGAGAATGTAGATGAATACTTAGAATCTGCTAAGGGAAACAATGCAAAGCTTCTGATTCCATTAAAAATTATTTCGTAGATGTGCGAATGATGCTACAGAAGAAATAGAAGGCTCAGTTCCAATTTGAATCCCTGCTTCTTATTTCTGTGTGATAACAGCCTGATCATCAAACCAATAGGTTCTTAAATTAATATTGGCTGCTACCAGATACACTTTTAATATTATAGTAGTTGCCCCTTATCTGTGGGAGACAATGCTATAGTTCAAACTGAATCTTATATATACTAAAGTTTTTTCCTAGGTTAAAGTTTAGTTTATAAATTAGGCATAGTAAGAGATTAACAATAACTAATAATAAAATAGAATAATTATAACAATATAGTGTAATAAATGTTACATGAATGACTCTGGGTCCATTATAAGTAAGATAAAAGTGACTTGAACACAAGCACTGCAATAGTTAATCTGATAACCGAGACACTAAATGACTGATGGGCAGCTGGTGTATACAGTATGGAGATGCTGGACAAAGGAATGTGTCAGATCCAGAGTGGGATGGAGAGTGAAGATGCAGTGTTTTGTCAGCTACTTAGAACAGTGTGCAATTTATACCATATGATTTAACTTATATGAGGAAACTAAGAAACAAAAAGAACAAGCAAATCAAAAATAGACTCACAAATATAGAGGCATTATAGTGATGGCAGAGGGTTGGGGAGGGCTAGGAGAAGGGGTGAAGGATTAAAGAAATACAAATTAGTAGTTGATAGATGTCACGGGGGGATGGGAAGCACGGCATAGGAAATGCAGTTAATATTAATGTAATGGCTAAGTAGAGAACCAGAGGAGAGAAAGAGCAATTAGGAGAATCATTTTATAAACCACATAAACGTCTAACCAATGCATTGTATACTTGAAACTAATAACAAATTAAAATTAAAAAAATAAAATTTATATATTTTTTTTCTGTAATTTTCCATTTAATATTTTTGAACTACAGTTGACCTAGGGTAACTGAAACTGCAGAAAGCAAAACCACTTGTACTTTTTAAAAAAGTAGTAAATAAGAAAACTAAGTATTATCAATTAGTAGACATTCACAAATATGTATCAAATGATGTGATAACCTTTGACCATCCGCTTCAATCCTTTGAACCTAGATTTCCTAATCTGCAGAAAGAGAGATTTTTATAATTTTGCAGAAGTGCAGTGATTAGAGAGTGTTCACATAAATTTCTTACTTTACAAATTCTCAAACCCAGCTAACAATTCACCACTCTTCCCTATTACCTGGATAACTCTGACAAAGTGGGGTAGTGTGCCTTTGTTCTACAAGTGCACCTCTGAGTCCCACAGGATTGTTAGCTGAGCATTTTACTACATATAGTTTAGCATGGATTTTTGGAAAAGACAGAGACAGATATGGAAAGAGACAGAGATGGAAGAGACAATGATAGAAAGCAGTGCTTTTTATTTTGTACCCTAAAGTCTGAAGATCTAGAGGAGATTTAAGATGCTTGGAGAAGGGAGTTTATTACTAAGTTACTCTGGTGCTCTTGGGCTTTTCCCAGGAGGTTTTGAAATGAAACTCACTTTTGTTCAATTTTTCTAAACTTTCATTAAGTCCTTACCACTAAGCCAGTTTTCTCCAAAGTGGAGTATGTGTTTACATTCCAGGTGAATGTAAGACGGGCTACTGGATTAATCCATTATATTTGAATTTCTAATTTTTTTATTTAAGCAAAAGAAAAAAAAACTATTATTAATCTTTAATACTGGCACCCTCTCTCATAGCCTGTATGTTGGAAAATTTTTCACAAGCTGTCATTCCGTTTGCTTTTGATAAATAGTGACTGATGGTAGTTCACTTGGAACCAATCAAATGAGTTTGAGACTTTAGCTAATAATAACAGTACATATATATAATCTGTCAATAAATAAGTCAATACCCCCTGAGGACTAGTGTTAGTTCAGAGCTAATACATAATAACCATCTAAAGATATGAACATTTGTTCTTCACATAGTCATTCTTTAAAACAGCTAAAAGTTTCTCTGGGTAAAAAGTAGGGAAGATTTATTTTCTTGAAGCTATGGTTGAAGGTCCATCTCTAATGGTTCTCTGTCACCTTACTCACAGGGTTCAAAATATGTGAATCAACTTAGGAATGGATGTGGATTCATACTAGCACCTCAGCTAGTTCAGTTTTGTTTCTTTGTTTTTGTTTGTTTGTTTGTTTGTTTCTGGTCATTCAGACATAATAATTTCTGGATTATATTGATCAAGGAATATCTTAGTAGGTCGCCCACCTATTTCATTAATAGGGAGCCAGTATTAAACCTCGACAGATTTCTAAGTGTCGATAAACTCTGGTTAATACTGATTCCCTATTGTGTGTTATGTTCTTGGGCAACTTTGATTCTGATAGTTAAAGCTCACAACTGAGTCCCTGGCTCTCTGAGCTATTATTATTTCTATTGAATTAAGAGCATCCAAGTCAATGGCAAAATCTCTCATTATGGTCTCAAGGCTACATGGAACAGTTGCACAGAGCTCTTCAGGGATGCTGGGCTCCTCATTAATTTGCTTTGCCATGGGGAAATGTTAGGAAATAGTTATAAATCTTACATATAAGAGGTCCACTTTCATGTTTCCATCTCCTTAAACCTCTAGTTTTCTTTAATTACAATATGACAGAGAAGTTTCCATATCTCAGCTCATTGCTTGCGGGCCACCATGGGATCTAGGCTTCAGTTTACCAAACAAACAACTGTTAAAACCACTCCATGCTTTGTGAGCTGACATGATAAATCCCAAGTAGTGCGCTCTTTGATCTAATACCTTTAGAATATATTCTATAATTTTTTTTATATTTATGTGAGAATATATATTATATGAGATTTATGTAGGATATAAATAGAAGACAATACATCATATTTTATAATATATAATGCATTATATATTAAATACTAGAATATATATAAATATATATGTATATAATTACATATAATATCTATTAATATAAATCCTAGAGTAGTGATTAGACACCCAGAGACTAACACTAGAGTAACACTATTAACAACCATAGAACAACCATGGGACGAGGGTAATTGTTATGAGAGAGTAAATCATGGAAGGAGGATCACTTAGGGGCAGCAACTGCTATGAAAGAATATGACTACTTCCTGAGTACAAGAGTGAGCAGGGAATTCATACTCTGATCTCATTCTCCTCTATCTTTTGACCTTTGGGTGGTGTTATTCACTGACTGAAGCCAACAAGAAATAAGCTGGCACGAGAGCCCTGATCATATCCTCTGCGCAGGTCAGCCTTCCAGGACACAGAATGATATAGAAAAGGTTGGAGAATGTTCTATAGAGGGGTGGGTATGCAAATGTAAACTAACGAGAAATTCATTTAAAAAAAACCCACAAAATCAGTAGAAAAATCCCAAATTTAAAATTTAGAGGTTCATAAATGTTAATTCTCATTAGTGAAAATGAAACATTTTCGAAATTTGTCAAAATTTGCAAAGTTGCTCTCTGACTAAGGAAAATCTTTATTGTTTTATGGCCATAACTGAAGGTAGGACAAGGTATTCTCTCTGCTATAAATTTTCCAATTTACCACTCAATATACTGGGAAAACATTAATCTAGGCATTTGTATCCATTTTCATTTCCGATATGCTTACCAAGATGAAGGGATAAAGATAGATGTATCAAGAAAATTTTCATTTCCATGCTTTATTTATTTTTCTACTCTTTAAATTCATGCCTGCTAAAATTATATTTCTGAAAATGTCAAATTTTCATCTTTAATCAACTTGAGATTAAGAGGTATTTGTTTGTTAAGGGTAATTGACAGTTTATATTTATTTGAGCACCGCAATGTTTATAAATGCTATCAGCCCAAGGAACTTCTTTATTATTTAAACTGATATTATTTAAACTGATATTATTTAAAAACTTTGCAGGCATTCTACCATATCTACTTTGAAACTCCAGATTTACCTATGCTAATACTTCATCCATACAAGGCCTTGATATCATGGCCCTTTGGCAGCTTAGGCCACAACAAACATGGAAAATGTGCTGTTATAATAAGATATGTGCTTAGATACAATGACTATTTTTTAATCCTTTGTAGAGAATGCTGACACTTAATAAATAGAGGTATATATTGACATAGAAATTTATATAGACCATAATTATGAATATTTTTTCTTATATAAACATTATATATTAAATCAGGAATTTGGGGAAAATATAGAACACATAAGAGAACTAAAATATCACCCACAATTCTTCTGTAAGACATCTACAAATTAACATTTTTGTATATACAATTTTAGTGTTTTTCTATGTACCTACATTTATATTTCTATGAATAGCTAAAGTGTTAATCAATAGATCTTATCTATATTGACATATTATTTGATATAAAACTTGATAATCATACAATTTAGAAACCTTTATTTATGTAATGTATTATCTCTATATATTTTAGGTATTCTAAAATGTCATTTTTAATGATTTCATGGTATTCCATTGTTTTAATCAGTAATTTTCTAACCAGTTCTCTATTTTTAAAAACATATAAACAA
Organism: Pteropus medius; assembly: GCF_902729225.1. NCBI lineage: Eukaryota > Metazoa > Chordata > Mammalia > Chiroptera > Pteropodidae > Pteropus > Pteropus medius. The sequence goes on along the minus strand of NW_024350921.1, from coordinate 5,471,274 downwards.
CACTATAACAAGCCCCTTAATTTTAGAATACAATTCTGTGTTTAGAATAAATACTCTGAAGTGTAATTACTGACTGAAAAAAAATTACATAGATTATTTTTTTAAAGCTGCATATTTTAAATCTCAAATAAATGTCATCAATTATTTTGTCTGCATTCATCACAAATACTTTTGTATGCACTGAGAATGCAATGTTGTCAGAGGTTTGAAAACCTGATGGATTACTCTGGACAGAACATTTTCTTTTCTTGACAGAATGCTTGTCTTCCTGGTCCTGTCTCTCTGCTTCATTGGACGGGAGTGCCTGTTATGTTTGACTTCATCCATTTTGAAATTTCAAATGGTCACAGCCTGTAAGGCAGAGTAACAAAAGTCTATCAATCAACATAACTCTGTGCTCAGTCCATGCGTCGGCGTGATCCTCAGAATGTTAATTTGTCTTTCGTATCGACGGGCTAGTCCAGAAGCAGTAGGCCATGACGCACGATGGGGATTCTCACATCAAGTGCATTTTTTAAGCCTAAAATACACGTAAATAGAATTTTCAGAGTATTCTGTTTCCTGCAAGCAATGCTGGGCACTGGTTAGCAGATCAATATCATTCTTGAAAGAATTGATTTTCCATGGCCACAGAACAATCCCTGCATGCCTGCCAGTAGGGAGAAATGATACAGAGCTCCATTATTAATTTTCTTGTTGTTATTTTTAACATTATTACCTTTGAGCATCTGAAAGTTGATTTGGCTAATTGGCATTAAAATAAATGCCAAAAGAGTCTCCAGCTGGACCATAGGTTAGGCCATATTAGAAGAATCTTAAAAAGCTTTGTCTTAAATAAATGTAAAGGGGGAAAAAAAAAGATCTTTATTGCATACAATACTACCCATTCCTTCTAGGGGAAAATGTCTTTAGTTAGAGGTATCAGAGAGGGATGTATGACCATGTAAGCCCGTTATTGAGTTTCCCGAGGTGCTCCCTCCAAGCTGAGAGTAGGGCTTTTATCATGACTGACTTCCTTTTCTAAAAGAAGTAGTTTTGAGACAGCAGTTTCTCTCTCTCTCTATTCTCTCCTCTCCCCTCCCTCTTCATCCATTCCTTCTCCTTCTCTCTCATCCTTTCCCTTTTTATCTCCCTCCCTCATTCTTCTCTCTCTACTTCTTCCTTTCTTTTTTTCCTAATCCTATAGAAAATGTGGAAAATATAGAAACCCATAACAAAAGAAATTATCAAAATTATCTAGAATCTCATTTCTCAAAAAGAATGCTTAATGTTTGAAGTGAAAATGGGTGTGAGTATATGTGTGTATACACAGTCAGTAATGCACACATATAAGTACACACACATAGTCATGTAATACATAATTAACCAGAATATACAGTGTTAACTTTTGGTGTCTTATGAACAATTAAGCAGATTATTCTTAACTAGTTAATGGGATGTACTAATATCATTTACAAAAATAGCTGATACAATTTCTGAAGATATATTTCCATAGAGTGACATAGTCTTTCTTCCATTTTTAGTATTGTTTTGAGGAGGTGAGTGGGTAGGTTCTCAAAATTTCTGTCAATGAATTAGTTTGTGTCATCTTTGATCTCCCTTCTCCTTTGTCCTCCTTCCCCCACCACACCCTTCAGTGGGCAGATTCTGCTGGTATGGCTATGGAAAAGGCTCCAGGAAGGATATTAGGAAAGTTGGGGTTAAGATTAAGGATGTTTAAATGTTCTTCAAAAAATAAATTGATTTGGAGACTTCATTTGGAAGCATTTAAAATGTCTATAGACATGAAGACAGACTCTGAGCACTATAATGCCCCAAATCTGTGAGGACAGGGATGTTCCATAATAAACAGTGCCTCTTACAAGAACTACTCTGGTATCACAATCTCCCTCTCACCCTCAACAGTGTGCCAAGATAGGTGGAGCTGTGCACCGCCATGCTCTGTGTCATCTTATGCTATCTACATAAATAGAGAAGGAAAGCAGCCATTTGTATACACGGAGACATCAGAAGTTAAAATGCAGAAGTTCTTACAATGATCTTACTCTGGGCTCACCACATTTTTGCTTAATTATAAATACAAACAGGAGAGAAACTCCAGGACTCAAATAGTAAAATGGCTTCCAGGACTATTATTATTTTTTTTCTCAGTAGATGGCACTGTTTTGAATGAATAGGTTTTGGTTGAGTTAACTTGGAAAGATGGAATAGAGAAAGGCTTTTTTGAATGAAGTGGATTTTGTTGTCATAAATTCCAGTTTTGTTACAAAAGATAGAAATAGTATAGTAGCAAAAAAATTTTAATAGATGCTTTATCAGTATTATTTTATAGAAATATAATTCAAGCCACATATGTACTTTTAAAGTTTATAGTAGCAACACTGAACAAAAGAAAATAAAAAGTAAAATTAATTTTAATAAAATATTTTATTTAACCTGACATATAAATATACTAAAGCTTCAACATATGATAAATATAAAAATTATTAATGAGATGTTTTGCATTCAGATGAGCAATATTTCAATTCCTCAATAACTGGTAATTAATGGCTACTCTATTACACTATGCAGTGTGGCTGGTTTTCCTTCTTTTTCTCCCTTTCTTCCAGAAAGAGGGGTGATTTTCCAAAACAGTTGGCCTGAAAAGAATTTTCTTATGTTTGTTTAGGGTAAATTACAGTGTTGAATTTGATCATACCTAAAGTACAGTCTTTGTCCACGCAAAAGATATATTTATATATACTACTTTTTTCTCTTCTCTAGAAGGCTACAATGCCAGCATCCATGATAACTATTGGCAAGTACTCTTTCATTCACTAAACAAATATCTATTGACTTCCTAATATGTACCAGGCACTGTTCTAACAGCTAAGAGTAATTGTTGTATTTCTAAACAAGACCAGCATTAAATAAAGCATTTGAACAGACACAGTGGGACTTGCATCTTTTTCCATCCATTGCTCTTCAATCAGTTCATCTAATTAACATTTACTTAGTTCCAAACTTCTTCCAGGAAAGTTGCCAGGTGCTGACGGTGCACAATGAATAAAGTTGTTGCACAGAAGATCACAGCACAGTGAGGAAGTGGGAGAGAAAATAGGCAATTACATAAAACAGCAAAAATATTATGAAGAAAACATGCTTAGGATAATATGAAAGTTAAGCAGAGGAGCCCAGATCCAGGCTGGGGATGCTGTAGTGGAGGAGAAGTGAGCAAAGTTTCTTGAAGGGTTTGATATCTGGGAGGAATCCTAAGAAGCTGAGCAGGGCCAGCAGAGTGAGAAGATGGAGTGTGCAGATGACGATGCATAAGACAGGGGAGCAGCATAAGCGTTTGCTCAGAGGCGTGAGAGAGTGCACGGATGGAGAACTATAAGTGGTTGAGGTCTTCTGGAGTGAGGGGCTGAGAATAGGGTATAGAACAGCAATACTCAGATTATCAGTGTCCATTTCAACCTCTTTCATGTTACAGATGAGAAAACTAAAGTCCAGAGAGGGTAAGCAGACACCACTCACCTCTTTTATCTTGGTCCCTCACTTGGCAGCTGAATAGTCCACATACTGCTGAAATTAATATAGTCATTCACTTAGTGTTAATTTTAATGGGAATATAATACTAATGGTTGGCTGTAAGTCTACTCTTAATGAGTTTGCAGTCTTGGAGATGATATAGACCAATCTGAGGTAAATATAAAGCAAGAAGAGGCTGGAGCAAAATTTCTAATTCTAAGGGAGCATGAGGCTTACTGCCTTTGTTCAGCATGAACAGAGCTGAGCAAAGGCAGTGAAAATTACTGAGCCCGTTACCACTGGTGTAGATGTTTACAAAGCCTGCACTGGCTGAACAGTGGAAAAAACTGTTTTCATTGAGACCCTAACCCACCTGCTGTCCATGGCCCTGTCCACAGAAGCAAACAGAAAGTGACTGCCAACTGCAGGAGAACTATGGTAAGTGTTCAGTCAGGAGGCAGCCCATTCATTGGGAGACCAAAGCTGGCCCACATCTGACTTTCCTACTGTACAATGTTGGGTCCCAACCCCAGTTTAACTAAATGAGGGGAAGAGTGTAAGTACTTATTAGCCTTGGATGTCTAGGAAGGAATTTTAAAAAATATTTTAATATTTATATTTAACGTTTATACTTTAGGGGTCCTTGCTGACCACTTCTCACATTTCTCTTTCAGAATTTATTCTTCTTTAAAGATCTATAAATAATTGCATTCTTTCTAATAAAAGTACTATTTTTATTTTGGGGTAGAAAGTCAGAATACATTTTTATCTTTATATATGACTTTTAACAAAGCTGGTGCCCTACTGAGAAATAAAATGACCTCGGTGTCTCTTAAATTTACTGCTTCTCCTTTGTTGTTCTCTTTAATTCCAGAGCAGAAGAAAAAAGGTTTAGAGAAATATTCCTGCTGCCCTTTACAATTTAAAAAAAATTATTTTCTTAAACCTTAAAAGCCAGAAACTGGGTATGATTTTCATTGCTGGTGTGGGTTGCACATCTAATCTACCAGGTTGTTGAATTATTGATGCTGTATTTCTTTTTTAATTTTGTAACACTTCCCGTAAACTCAACTTTACTGTGGGGCTTTCATCCTGATTTCACATTATATTTTAACACATGACAAACTTTAAAAATTTAAAATCCAAAGTTACATGTTATCAATCTCCTTTAGAGATTTTCGAGGCAACATAGATCAAACTGAAATTTGCTCTGTATTCCTGGATGTTTATTACAGGAACATACAGATGCACTATTTGTCTGAAACTTAAGCACATGACCATATATCAAGATGGTTACCCAGTGTGCACATATGTTAAAGTACAGATTTAGTAGTGGTTGTTTTTTTCCCTATTGGCTTGAGTAAGTTTATTATGATAAAAATAGTCAAAGGGATTAGTGAGAAGGCTGCCTCGGAGAACTATGGCATGTTTGTACAGTCTCCAAATATGCCCCTCTGTAATCTAAAAGAAAACTGAAGAAAATTATGTCCATGCCCATCTCAAGGAGTAGTATGGCTGACGGCAATAATTGAACATGAGCATCTTTTTCCAACAGCTAGAGTAGATGATGGGCAATGGACATAGGGAATTGGGAGTATTTTCTTTTTTTTCCGCTGCAGTGGACCACAGGGGGAATATACATATAAAGGGAATTAGAGTTTCTGAATTTGAGGTAGCTCACTCTGATAGTTCTGCAAGCAAACAGCTTAAATTATTAAAATTTCTTATGTTGAACTTATAGATGCCAAAGAGCCAACAATAATTTCTTTCTTCCCTTTAACATCTACTCAAATGACCTGTATGTAGTTCTGAAAATAGAGTCACAAGGGTCCGTAATTGTATTCTAAGTGCAGTTGTGCACTGGAAGATTCTAATGTCAGAAAGCTAAGCTTACAGAATCAGGGAGGTTTGTTTTCTGTGGGAAGCCCTGCTGGGCACACTCACAAATGAGTTCAGCCTAGTTAGAACTGACTAAACTGCAAAAATAATTTCCCCCTTTCTGCTCCCTATGAATCACCAACTACAAGACTCAGAGAAGGGAAGAAAAAGCTTTTCTATTCATTGTTCCTTTTAGCTGGTAATAATGTACATGTGTTTGCATAGGTTGCAGTTAATAAAGGCCCCCTGTGTCGTGAAATCATCAGTATTTTGTCCAGGTCTTTTCAGAGGTAAGGAGACATCATTAGGGAACATGATGAGGGTAAGCATGCTGGCCTTTATTCACCAGTGCGTTCCTGGATCATGGTACAATGCCGGACGCAGAATGGACACTGAATACATTATGTCTTTTATTTAATGCATAAACAATTCCAGGGCATTTTTAACTCCATGCTATGGCTTGACTTAAATTGGAAATGTCTCCCACTGATTCCCAAGTACTTCCTTCCGGCTAGGTCTCAGAACCTTTCACCACAAAGCCAGTCTCTTACTTTCTGTATCTCCAATTTTTATTTACAAACTTGTTATGACCCTTAGCCACACCTTCTGAATTTCCTGAAGCTGGAAGGAAGTCAAACTATTTCTAATTGCTTGCTTTCTCCCTGTGGTTCTGCTTCTTGCCTCTTTCATTTAAGTACTTATATCAGCTTATGTCTTAGCTCCCCTTCCACCCTACTCTCCCTCCATTTCTAACTCTTTCTTTGCTTTCTAGAATGATGAAGGCCCCAGGAACTCATCATCAGCTTTATGTTCTGTATTTCAAAGTCTTGTTGGTTTAAGAAACATTGGTTCTTGAGATGTTAGAACTGGAAAGCGCTTTTGAGATGCTCCTTTAAATCTCTTCGGTATTCAACTGACTGTTATCTATGGGTTTGTCTCATTATGTTGAGGGATAATTGTTCCATAACCAATTTGTTGAGAGTTTTGTCATGAAAAGATGTTGACTATTTTAAATGCCATTTGTACATGTATTGAGATGATCATATTATTGTTATCTTTCTTTCTATTAATGTGCTGTATCACATGGATTGATTTGTATGTGTGAATCATTCTTGCATCCCAGGGATAAATCCCATTTGACCTGGTATATGATCTTTTAACATGCTGTTGAATTTAGTTCGTTAGTATTTTGTTGATAATTCTTGCATTTATATGCATCAGAAATACTAACATGTATGTATGTATGTATGTATGTACATATGTATGTATTTTCTTGGTGGATCCTTATCTGGCTGTAGTATCAGGATAGTTCTGGCCTTAAAAAATTATTTCGGGAGGGTTTCATTCTCTTCAATTTTTTTGCTAAAAGTTTAAGAAGGATTGGTATTCATTCATTCTTTACATGTTTGGTAGAAATCACCAGTGAAACCATCTAATACTGGGTTTTTCTTTCTTGAAAGGTAGTTGATTACTGATTCAATTTCCTTAATTATTACTTGGTGGGATTGTAAATTAGTGCAGGCACCATGGAAAAACATATCAAAATTTCATAAAAAAATAAAAATGGAGCTGTCATATAATTTAGCAATTCCACTCCTGAAAATCTTTCTAAAAAAACAAAACCCTAATTTGAAAAGATATATGCACACCTATATTCATTGCAGCATTACTAGTAATAACCAAGATATAGAAACAGCCTAGATGTCCATCAGCAGATGAATAAATAAGGAAGACATGGTATGTATGTGTATGTGTGTGTATTGTATAATATACATATATACAATAGAATATTATCCAACAATAAAAAGGAATAAAGTATTATTATTTGCAACAACATGAATGAACCTGGAGGGTATTAAGTGAAATGTCAGACAAGAAGACAGATACTGTATGATTTCACTTGTATGTGGAATCTAAGAAAACAAAACAAATGAATAAAACAAAATAGAATCAGACACATATATATATAGAAACAAACTGATGGTTGCCAAGGGAAGGGTGTGGAGATGGGAATAAAAAAAATAAAATATAAAGTGTTCATAATAAATCCTTTTGCAACATTTTGAGCCATCCTTTGGCTGGATAAAAGCCATCCTCTGGTAGATTCTTATGGAAGTACCCACGTATTTCCTGAATTCTGACAAATGAAAAAAGTTTTTCTATGTCCTTATCACTTTTAGAGAAGTTTGGCCTGATAAATATCCTTGGTTTTCTTTTCTTAATTTTCTTGAAAATTATACTCTCATGTTTGTTGTCGTTGTTGTTGTTGTTGTTATTTAGAGAAATCTCAGTCTGATTCTTCTGCCTTTGTACATTTTTTTCTTTTCCTCTCTCTCAACCTTTCTTCCTCCAATCTCTCTCTCTCTTTAGGCTTTTCTTTCTTCTCTTCTCTTCTCTTCTCTTCTCTTCTCTTCTCTTCTCTTCTCTTCTCTTCTCTTCTCTTCTTTTCTCTCCCTCCCTTCCTTCCTTCAGATACAAATGATTTTTTCTTGATTTCTAAAGTTTAATAGCTTTACAAAATATGTGTTGGGGGCACTTCTTTTATACTGGGGAGATTTTTTTTGGTTTTATAGTTTTAAATATTAGTCCTATTCAAAGGTTTTGATTTTCTTCCTAATTAAAGGCTCAACTTCATTTGCCTTTCTTCTATTTCTACCCACTTTACCATATCCCCAAATTTGTAACTAAAAATATTTAATACAATTTGAAGTTTTGTAGTACAGTTTTCTTTACTTTCGTGTTTAGCTCTTTTTGTCAAACCTTTTCATTAGCAGAATGTTTTTTTTGGGGGGGAGGGTAGATCAAACCATTCTGAGGGCCTTTGGGGAGGGCCTAAGGGCTAGGAGGACAAATAGATCCATCTTCAGTCTGGCTGGGATCTGTCCAGCTGCACAGCCTCTGAAAGCAGAAATGTTTTTTTTAGTTATGTTTTTTATTTATTTCCTCATGTTATATGAAGGTGATCTGCAATTCTTTATTCCTATTTGTTTTAAACAGCATTCCTAGTTTTACTGTGCCTCTTCTGTGTAGTTTATTTTATGGATGATGATGGTGTTGATGGTGGGTAAATGGGAGAAGGGTTGGCAGGTCTTTCATTTTTGAAAAATTCTAGTTTCTCCCTTTTGTTTCCTCCTTTCCTCATGGAGTTATATCCAAGGTGTATCAGCTCTGTATATATCTAAGTCTTCCTAAAAGCAATAATTCTTCTAAGCTGCCCCTTCTGGATCCTTTTCCCTATCTAAGGCTATAAAGTCCTGATGTGGGTTTCTTATTTTGGCATTTATTGTTGTAATTTCTCTTTCTGGAGGTAGTCTTCTGCTTTTTTACATGGAGTCTTTTAAGGCTTCCCTTCTCTATGTTTCATATCTAAAAAATTGCTGTGGCAAGAGCTCTGAGGTTCCCCCCCCCTTTCTTCTCGCCCCACCTCCCCCGCTAGTTGCAGGTAATTTGAAGGTTGCATTTCCTCAGTTTCCTAAATATGCTGAATTTATCTTCTTTGTTGATGTCATGTTTTGGGGGAGGAGTGAGTGATAGGGGATTAAAAGTCAAGCTTTTGCCATTGTTCTCAAGACCCGAAATTCCCCATGTATCCATCATCTTATATCTGATTTTCTTAACTCTTTTTTCTATCTTTACCTGTTGTGTATAATGCTGCAATTAACATAGAGGTGCATATATCTTTTTAAAATTAGTGTTTTTTTCTTTAGATAAATACCCATAAGAGGTATAAAAACAGACACATAGATCAATGAAACAGAATAGAGAGCTCAGAAATAAAACCAGGCGTAAATGGTCAATTAATCTAAAACCAAGGGGCAAGAATATGTGGTGGGGTAATAACAGTATATGCAATCACTGGTTTTGGAAAAAATGGATAGTTATATGCAAAAAAAAAAATAAATCTGGACCACTTTCTTACAACATATACAAAAAAAAAAACCTCGAAATGGATTAAGGACTTAAATGTAAGACTTAAAATAATAAAATTCCTAGAAGAAAACATAGACAGTAAATCTTTGACATTGGTCTTAACAATATTTTTTAGAAATCTCACCTCAGGTGAGGGTAACAAAAGCAAAAATAAACAAATGGGACTACGTCAAACTAAAAAGCTTTTGCACGGTGAAGAACAACCATGAATGAAATGAAAAGACATCCTATTGAACGGGAGAATATATTTACAAATAATATATTTAATAAGGGGTTAATATCTATAATAAATAAAGAATTCATATAACAACATCAAAAAAGCACAATTGATTAAAATTGGGCAGAGGACCTCAGGGACACACAGATATCAACAGATACATGAAAAAATGCTCAACATCTCTAATCATCAGGAAAATGGAAGTCAAACCACAATGAGGTATCACCTCACACTTGCTAGAAAGGCTAATATCAAAAAGTCACCAAATGATGAGTTTGCATTCTCAAATTCTTCTGTGACTTAAGGTTTTTGCAGGTTTTATTCCATCCCTTGGGTAATGTTTTCTTCCAAAACGAGTTCTTAGTTTCTCATTTTTCTTTTATCTTTTTCCTTCCTTCCTTCCTTCCTTCCTTCCTTCCTTCCTTCCTTCCTTCCTTCCTTCCTTCCTTTCCTTCCTTCCCTTCCTTCCTTCCTTCCTTCCTTTCTTCCTTCCTTCCTTCCTTCCTATTATTTTTCTTTTTTTGCTTATCTAGTTACTATCTTGATCATATTATAATTGAGAGTTCTCTCTAGACCTTTACTTTTCAATGATGTAATTAATATAGGCACCTTTGGCACCCTTCTTGCCTCTTCTAGGATGATTTGTGTTTCTGAGTATGTTAGATATTGTGCATCGATACTTAAAACATTCTCAAATCTTCTAAACTCTAACTAGTATCCTAATGGCTAGAAAACTAAAACTATATTTCCCATATTCATTTGATTGACCTACATTTTACCAATAAGAGTCACCTGAATGATATTTGGAGTGAAAAAGAGAGGGAAACCATCATTCTCTTTTGGCAGCAGCTGATAGATTGACCCATAGACAGATGATAATGTAAGGTTTGCAGTGACTTCTTAATGTTTGTGTGAATCACCTTATTTGATACTACAAGTAGATTATTTTCTTGTCTAAACACTTACTGATACACTTTGAAGGCTATAATGTAGTTTTGCATCCACTTTCATGAAACCTATGGTATGAGTCTATGGTATGGGGATGTCAGAAAACATTACATGTATTATCTTTGCTGAGAAACCTGAGCTTTCTTCAGAGAAGCCACTAACTATTCTAAATTTGGGACTGACTACTCCTTTTAGCCAGAGGTGTGCATGACTTCTATGAACATCAGTTATGCTAATCAGAGATAACTGTCTGATTAGTTCCAGGACTCCTATGTAAAAAATTTCAAGATGACAGATTCATAACTTGCTAGTAATAAAAAACAGGTCTTACATGGGTCTTCTCTGTGTCATTACTCAATTCTGAACATTTGATTGAGAATCTGACTGAATTTGGAAAATCCTAAGCCTTTATGGCTGCTTCTTTCTTTGACTGACTGATTTTTGAGAAAATGAGACTAGTTCAAAGTTAATAGAAACATTAACTTTATCTTGTATTTCTAAGTCAACTTGGGCTAACTTAAACTTAAATGACAAAATGGAGTTAATGTGATTCAATTTGGTTCCTCAGAGGTTTCCATGATCAAAGGAAAGCTGGTCAATAGCATAGCAGTGAGTAAAGAGTTAACTCAATTTGTAGTCGAACTTAAGATACAATAACCTTTAACCTAATATGGCACATATTTAGCCTTATGGAAGCATAAAACAGGAAACACAACATCCCATTTTTATTAGGCAGTACAGTGTTAAGTACTCTGGATCTTTAGTGCGCTCACCCATATGGGGCATATGTATCTGCTGTAGATGAGAGCCAAAACATGTGTGCCACCTTGACAGAAGAGCTGTGGCTAAGTTTCCCACCATTTTTATACTATTCTGTAACATAGGCCCAAGGCTCACTGGCTAATTCACATCCCTAAAGTTCAGGTACTATCCCGCACACACAAAAAAATTCATTGTAAACAAGACAGATGCAACATGTCATATTTAATTTCCTTTGCAAGTATTACTGTGAAAAGACAGATCAGTTCAGGCCTTATATGTACCCTTTTCACAGAATGAGTGCTATTTCAGCAACAGTAGCCCAGATTTTAATTTGAAGGATGTTAGTTCCCAAACAAAATTAGGTGGGAATATGGAATGCACTTTGTTCTGTCTTCTAGTGATAATCCTATGACCGTGGAGAATCTAGGATGCCTCCAGGAAGAGCTAAGGTAGCACCATTGTAAGACAACTTTTACTTGAGTTCTATAGATCTAAGCATAGGTTCTAATAAAAATCGGGTGAATCTAGGATCAGTCAATGCCAGTGACAATAGCTTAAACTGGTTTTCCATCAGAATAAGATGAAGTCTAATTATAATAGATAAAGTTAGAATTTTGCTTTGTTTTGTTTCTAGCTTCTCATCAAAAAAGCAACAAGAAAAATACTCTGCTTGATGCTTTTAATACCACTTGCAACTGAAGAATTAATCAGAAGAAATATTCTTGAGCTGTCTCTCTCCTGGTTTTGTAGTCCACGCCTGACTGGGTCTTTTACTGATCTTTCATTAGTGTTGATGAGCCCAGTGTGGAAAGGTACTTCTCTTTTTGTTCCTGAGAGAATCTCATCTCGTTTATTTCACACTTTTAATCATCGCTAATAGCTATTTTGGCACACATTCAGAGTAGACTCAGTTAGGAGCAGAAGAAATATTTTACATTGACTGTATTATTTTGTTTCCAGTCCTACAATGTTGCTTCAAGACAGAATGGATGGTTTCAGGAAAGATGGCTTGCTTTACCCAGCCTGTAAAGAAATAGCTCCTGTGATGCTAAACCATGTTGAATTCCACTTAGTTGTTCACTGGATATTGTGCTCCATTGGCTGTGGAGATGGGGACTGTGATTGTGCTGTGTTCATTGTGAGGCTAGTATATATCATGCTAGTACTGGTTATTGATGACAGAGGCTGGATAAAAATAAAACAAAAAAAAAACTGTGAAAACATGTTTTGATGATTTCTTTTCGATGTAAATTTAAATACTTCTGTTTTGGGTCCCTGTAGGTTTCCCCACACTATATTCAGAAGACTTTATATTGTTTATGAATGTTAAGACTGAGAATATGTATAGGTTGGGTTTGAAGCTTTTTACATGACCTGATTTGAGGAGCTTATGTCTTCCCAGTGCCCAAAGTACAACTGAAGTGGACATATCTAGGAGAGACAGGGATCTGAGGTCAGGCTGGTTCTGACTGGTTCTGAAAGCATAGAGTACAAAGATGTTCTGAAACAGCCCCAAAGGTAGCCTTTTGCCTAGATTCAGTATAACATAGTGGTTGAAGGGATAGATGAGGAGATCGGGATTGAAATCCTAGATATACTAGTTGTATATTTTTTGGCAAATTAATCAACATTTCTGAGACTCAATTTCACTAATCAGTAGAATGAAGGAAATAATATCAATCTGATAGGATTACTTTGAGGATGTAATGTGATAGTGTGTATGCATTATGTGCATATGTGTGCTTTCATTCATTTGTGCGTGCATATATGAGTGTGATTATGTGTGTATATGTGTAGAGCACTGTACCTACGCTTTAATGACTCAACAAATAACAGCTAGTATTATATACCAGGTTGGGACACTTTTATAAATATCCCAGCTTCCTCCAAGGCTGCTTCAGTTTCATAGTAGACTCTTAACTTTCTTACTGACAAAATCCTTGTTGAAAGTTGTCTTAGTAGGCTTGGGCTGCCATAATAAAATACCATAGACTGGGTGGCTTAAATAACAGAAATTTATTTTCTCATCTTTTTAGAGGCTGGAAAGTCCAAGATTAAGGCTCTGAAAGAGTTCAGTTCCTGGTGAGGCCTCTCTTCCTCGCTTGTCAAAGGCATCCTCTTGCTGTTTATTCACAAGGCAGAGAAAGAGAGAGACTTCTCCCTCTTCTTCTTCTTATAAGGCAATAGTCCTATCAGATTAGACTTCATGCTTATGACCTAATTTAATCTTAATTAACTTCTAAAGATCCTATTGAAATCATAGTCACACTGAGACTTAGAGTTTCAACATAAGCATTTTAAGGGGACACAATTCAGTACATAATGAAAGCCAAGCTCTCCCGGGAAAGAATATCTTTGATGAGGGCAGTGGGCCATCACTGATTCACAGAGACCTTTGATTCTGGTTTCTGATGTGTCTCTTCCTGTTTACTATTTGAGTCATTGACTTCTGTGTTCCACCAGTCAAGGAGATAAAAGGGAGTATTAGGACCTTGGATCTTGATATAAAATGATGCCCATATGCATATACATAATATATAAATTAGTTTCTTTAATCAAATTCTTTCTCTGAGGCTTGGGAAAATGGAACATGAGAAAAATTTTGAGTTGGTTGGGAAAGGTGACACATAATCACTTCATAAGTTTGGGTTTGGAAGATTAGATATATAGAGACTTATTTTATTATAAATTATTATTATTATTATTATTATTATTATTATTATTATTATTATTATTATTATTATGCTACTGGTTTGATGTCTAGAGAAGAGCTTTCACCAACTGGGTGCTAGCTTCATGTTAGACTCTGCTGTCAGATAGAGAGATCAGTTCTAAGCACAGAGAATTTTTCCTTTCTCCTGACTCTTTAAGCCAAAATGTCTTTTATGAATCAGTAAATATTTGGCTAATACATTTGAGCCCCTAAGAACAGTTGGTGTTCAAGGAAAGCAGTTTGGACAGCCCCCACCACTTACCTTTCCTCTTGCCTTCACTTTACCGCCTTTCTCATCTTCATCTTGTTTTCTATTCCCAATCCAGAGCCTCTCCCTCTGACTCCACCTCTGGTTTCTCCTGATTTGGTGATTTTATGTGCTCTACCAAGGACCTGAGCCTTCTTCTACAGGCTTAAGTTTTGCTTATTCATTAGGCTAAAGGTATCTTCACACTCGGTCAAGAATGGTCCACCTAAACCTTTCAGAACCAATGCTGGCTCCAGCTCCTGTCATGGTCAGACCAGCCTTGGTACTCTGATAGGTGCTGGAGAACAACCGAGAATAAAATATGAGAATAGAACATATCTAGCCAATTGGCATTAGTAAAAACTAACATGTTAACTTTTGGTGAAAATAATGAATATTATCTTCTCTCTATGTGATTTGAATGAAAGCTAAAGGATCAGGAGCTAAAGACATGTAGATACTTTTAAAAGATAGATCCTTTATTAATGAATTCAACTGTTATCAATGTCTGATGCACTAAGTATTGACTTACCCTTTTGTTTTCACAAAAAGTTTCATATTCTCCTACTCAGAGTATATGCAACACTCCTCACTCTCAGTTCCAGAACTTCCTCTCTCTGTGACCTGGGACAAATCTCTATGCCTCAGTTTCCTCATCTGGATATCATTAGAACATCTGTTAAATAGGGTTACTGCTAGAATGAAATGAGATAATATATAGAGAGGCTTAAAACAGTGTTGGCTAAACAGGGTTATATTCACTTTTCCAAATTTAAATTTTATTTCCTCAAATTGGAATTAAAATTCCCAAGAACTCTGCAGTGTGGTACAGCAGGAGGCGCTGCAATCGGAAGTCTGTAGATGCTTTAAGCGATGGGAGTGGGCCCACTGTAGAAGGAAGAGGGAAGGGGAAGGAACATTTTCAGTATCTCAGTATTGTGTCGGACATATATATCAACTCCAAACAGTCCAGTAAAAGTAGGCTGTGACTTATGATTTTGTAAATGAGAAAAGAAGGTAAAATCAGACTTTGATCACGGGTCTATGTGATCCCATTAAGGAGAAATGTATAACTGATTACTTCCATTTGAGTTCAGGCTAATAAAAAGCACAGCGACAAAATGAAAAGTTGTAAAATTTCTCAAATTCTTCTTTTCTTTGAGCACTGACTTTTCAGTGATTTATATTTTAATATAATTTTATGTTATAATAATTTTTCACAGTAGATGTTTTTGGCAAACACTATAGTTTCTAATTACTTTAGCTTTGAGTACGCTGTACATAAATGTACATATTTTTATGGTTAATTATCTCTGAAACTTTTTGGAAATAGGGGAAATACAAATATAAATATAAAAAATAAAATAAAATCTAATGTAGGAAATGATCAGTGCTAAGCAGACCCAGCCCACCTGCAGGGCAAGGTATAAAGAGCACAAGTGGAGGCACATGTACCACATATCTGAACGTTTAAAAGTTATAAATTATCTTTACACAACAAAATATGTGTATATACTGAAAGCTTGAAAAATATCGAGGAGAACTGAATTTAACTATTTTTAATTACACATACCTGAGTGTTCTATTGATGAGTCAGCAATTTTTAGATGAGTAATAAAATGAAAAATGAAGACATACGTGATTTACACACTACTATATTTATAATATAACATTTATTTTTCTTATCTTTATTTGAATAAGGTCACTATGTTATAACTAAGACTTCATGTAACTTATTGAAAGTAATAAATTAAAAATATAATTGTATTGAAAGCATATAAATATATTTTTATAAAAATGTAAATTAAAGTAAATGTAAAAATTAACATTTTTGTGTATGCTCCTCAAAAAAGGTATTTTTAAGTACATAAAATAACCATAAAATTAAAAGGTAAAATTTAAATTACAGTTATCTTCTACTAAAATTTTAAATGAAATTGTTTTAGAAATCTTGTATATAATGTTTTGAATATTTTAATCAAATATTATTAGTTTATAAGATTTTTATAAGACTGTGTACATTCATAAAAGTAAACTAAAATGTATTGTTCAATATCCATCTAGTTGCCAATACAAAGAATCAATATTATTCTTTGCATAATATATCTAGAGCTGCATATATATATGTGTATATGTAATGTAATTTTTAAGAGTTATATTACTTTTTAATATTGAAAGATGTTCCTAGGCTGCCATGTGTAACTGGTGTGACTACTTTGGTAATTTATGAGTATTTCTGGGAACACGAAGAGAAGCAAAATGATGGGTGCTCAGTGTCCCTGGCCAGAGGACCCTGACTTCATCCTATCTGAAAAGAAAGGTTTGGCAAGTTAAAGTCCTTTCTTTTCCTGTCTTACCTTGTTCAAACCACTGTTTCATTGTGGAGTGTGTCTGTCTGTGATGGTCACATATCAACAGGCCTTCTCAATACACAGGCACAGTGACACAGAGACACAGGGCACATAATGTGGAGCAGTGCTGGTTACTTGAGTGGATTGTTAGGCTTATGAATAGAGATGAAAGCACAGATTACTCAATTCCAAGTGACCAATATGCCCAGGAGTTCTTTAACCCAGGAGCCCCCAACACCCAAGCTGTGGACCTGTTCCGGTCCGTGGCTTGTTAGGAACCGGGCCACACAGCAGAAGATGAGCAGCGAGCTCGTGAAGCTTCATGTGTATTTGCAGCTGCTCCCCAGCGCTAGCATCACTGCCTCAGCTCCTCCTCAGATCATTAGTCAATAGATTCTCGTAGAAGCACCATTCCCTGGTGCCAAAAAGTTTGGGAACTGCTCCTTTAATCCATTTATTTTTCATTAGTTTTGTCCTATAAAGTGTGGCTTCTAAAGTGTGGGCCTGGTGTGGGGACCTCTCTTGCCTCAAAAGAAGCTTTGTCCACTACAGTGCTTCTAATGACATCCACTGTTGTCTGTGAGATGTTCCGTTGAACAAACCTACACCTGAGTTGCCCATTTCTCCAACATACCTTGTGGAAATGGCTTCATGGAGGAAGATGTTTACCATATAAATTGGAGTAGCAAAATGTTGGCAACAGCCTAAATTGTGTTTTTGCAATCTTGGTTATGGGTGAATGTAAAAAATGTAGATAAAAAGAGATGAAGTAAACCTGTTTATTGACCTGGAGAAGCTTCCAAAATATATTTTTGAGTTAAAAAAAAGCAAGCTACAAAATGACATGTGTAATTTAATTTTTTTCGAAAAGCAAAACTAAATGAGATATCTAAATATACATATATAAGTGCAGCAAATTTCCTGGAAGAGTACCAAATCACTGCGAGTCTTTGATAAAAAGTGATAACTTTCTCTGGGCAGCTACAGTCTCACATCAGGGCACATACCTTGGTGTCTGGGCATAAGCTGGATTTCTTCCCCCACTCCCCAAGCATCTGCAGAGGCCTGGAAAGGTAGTAATCTGATCACAAAGGTGACCCCCTAGGGAGATTCCTGAAATGTGAGGGAAGACATTTAAGGAGTCTTTGTGCTTTAATGTTATTATTTGAATATTTTTATTAACTATTTGTATAGTTTAGATAAAATGAAAAAAATCATTGTGATTTTCCCAAGGGCTAGGGAAATCTGTGACAGAATAGGCTTAAAGAAGCTTAGAATTCCCAGGCATTATTTTCCCACTCCCCCTTGATTCTCTTTTACCACTAATTCTCCTTTCTGCTTTTCTTCTTTCTCTATTTGTCACAGAGGCTTGACTTTTCTCTCTTATGTAGTTAGTCTCCCTGTCTCAGAGAAAAAGAGACTCTGTAGTCCCCTCCTTTTGCTGCACCTGAGAAGGTCTGAGCTGGTGGGGCCATTCTATCATGGCTATTATCTCAACAGATTCTAGAATCCTGGCTCTGGTCTCACAGATTTGATTTACAAGGCTGCAGATTAATTAGTTGGTACTGATTTACATTGTTCCTGTCTCTAAGATGTTCCTAGAATTCAGAATGGCTGATAGAAGTTGTCCTTGTTATTTAATAGAACTCAACTGAATACATTTTATGTATCCTGGAAAAAACCTCTCAAAGTATCTGACCACTGATGATTCAAGTATGTTCTGGGTAAGTAGAGACTGAGGCCAATATATCTGTACAACCTACACAGCAACTAGGAATATAAGTCTTGAAATGATACGGTCTGATTCCTTTATTTCAGCAAAGATGCATGTTCCATCAAAGCAGATGTATGAGATGTGGAAAAGATTTTCTTGTGGATAAAGCTCAGTATTTCCAGACACAGTTCACTAAACAAAACTCCTTTGTTTCATATCTTTAAGAACACAGAAATCAAACAGTCTTTGATGAATGCGGGTAGTGTCTGGTTAAAGAACTACAAAATCTCCTTCCATCTAACAAATGTTGTCTGTAGCAGTCTGTCCACCAGATTTATCATTCATACTCAGGGGTAATGACCATTTCTATAAATGCTCCTTTCAGAATGAAGTCTGTATCCAGTGTTTACTTTAAGCACCCAGCTGCTATTCTACGCAGTTCTTTTCTGCTGCAGCCTGGGCCAGATGAGGCCAGATTACACATGTTCTAATTACTCTCGTCCTGTTGACTAGTATTTTATTTGTTAAAGATATATTTGCTAAGTAAAAAACTAACAACCCTGGTGCCATGAGAACTAGAAGCCTCCCCTGTAAGGACAAACGTACACTCCAAAGTGACTCTCCAGACAGGAGCCTAAGCTGCATAATTTGGATTCATCTCCATTAAATACTCCTCCACTCTGTCCCATAATGTAATTAACACTGCAGGTCTCATGGCTCTTTTTAAGAGAATTAGAAGCCATGAGTCATTTGGGCATCATCAGAACAAGCTCTTCTAATGCAAAATGACTCAATCGCAGAGATTGCTATCTGGCAGCACTCCGAGATAGCAAGACCTGAAAGCCAGCACTTAGTCTGATTTAGGGCCTCTTAAAATATTCTTCAAATTTGACTACACATTGTTCTGGTGGAAAAGATAGAGAATTATTTTAGGAACCAACCATCATCTGAACTGTCTTAGCTGTGTTATTGATTCCTTTTAAGTAATTGCATTTAATTTGGAAACCTACGGACAAACAAGCTAATGAAGATATATGACTATGCTAAGTAAAATAGGACTAAGTGTGTGGGGGCAAAGATAATATAAAAATAGAAATCTTTGAATAGTGTTCCTAATGTTGGGACTTCCTCTATTAATCTATGTAACTACGTTTTCATGGTGATTTTATTAACATTGAAAATAAAATCTTAACAGGCATCATGCTAGTATTCTAAGGGCTTATGAGAGTTGGCCCATCAAAGCGATAGCCCTTTCAGAATGGAAAGTTGGTGTAGATGTAAAATATTATTTTAATAATTAAAATGTTTCCAATGTGTTGATGTATCTTGTTGGTTTAAGTTATTCCCAAACTGAAGAATCTTAATGTAACAGCAGTATGGCTTATGATTAGTTTTGGTAGAACAGGTCATGGGGCAAATTTACAAAACCCTCAAACAGCGATGGTAATGAACAAATGAATCGAATCTCCAAGTTTTATTAGGAAATAGTGATAATACTCCAAATTTCTCAACCAGCATTAATAGTGACTTTCAACGTTTATTTCAAATCTTAGCAGAATGTTTAAACTGTTATCTTTGCACATCAAATCATGTTTCAATTTGAGTAGGATTTTTAATTCCACAGTCATTTATTGAGCACCTACTACATGCAAATTCCCTATTTATTTCCCAAGCAGATTCCTCCTTTGGATTCCATAAGATCAACTTTAATTCTCCCTATTCCACATTATGAAGATCTTTGTCGCCAGGATGTAGAAGCCACAGAAAGAGCTTGTGTTAAAAAGTGATGTATGGCATAACAAAACTCTTTTACTAGGTAGTTATAAAGAAGAGGTGCTACAACATTTATCCCCAAATATCTTATCTGTTGCTACATTTAATATTTTTTGAGACAGAAAAAAGAACAAAGTTAAAATTACAAATCAATGATCTCTTTTCCTTTGGCTTTTGGACAATAGACTCAAAGACCTGAACTGATATTAACAGATAAGTTTTTGGAGGAAGTGAAAGGAAGGAGAGCCATAATGTCAGAAGACAGGCAAAACAACTCGTTCAGCATACAGATTGGAAGACGAATACTTCTGGAAAATGTGACTGACATTTTTATTTTGGCAAGCTCTATCACTTGCCAAAATAATGTGTTGCTTGACTATGACTATTAATGTGGATCCACATACCGATAATTCCAAGACCTGGTCATAACCACTTAAGGAGCTATGAATTTATTTGCCGGCAGATACCCCTAATCCAGAAGATTTTGAGATAGTAAACAGAAAGTATAGTTGGTGTAAGAGACTTGTTTGCATATAAAATAGTTTCCAAAATTTTTTACATTTTTTTTTTAATAGGTTTAATCCTTAGGTTGAACATAAAAATTTCTTCTTTTCTGTTTATAATATTTATTAATTGGGATTAGGTTTTTATTATAGGACATAAAACTATCTGGATTGAAAATTGTTATAATGATAATTCACATTAAAATCAAAACATTAAACTAGCTATAAGACACTTGAATGTTGCTGAACTCTAGTTGATGGTAGAATTATTTAAAACCATGAGTATGATTTTTAGATGATTTATTTGGCTACTATAAAGTAGAAAGGGAAGGGAATTTAGAAACTTAATCTAAAATACCCTACTTTAAGAGATTGATGACCAAGGAATTAAGTGACTTGCCAAGACTACATTGTCATTTAGTACCAGTTTCAAGATTAAAACCCAAGAATTCTTTCCCTGGCCCACTGTTCTTTATTTCACATCCATTTTCTTTTACCTTAACAGATAACATATGACCCATAGCTATATTTGGAATTAGAATCAGCTAGAAGTTGTTAACAAATAACTAGGTGTATAGGTACTTTTCAGAAGTGCCTGTGGTACTTCTGTTCAAAAGGAAAGGGGGTAGAATGCAAGTTGGTCTTCATGTGGCATTTATTTCCTTTTCAGTAGGGAAAGAAAGGCCCTACGAGATTCTGTGGGCCAGAGAAAGGAGAGTCCTGGTCATCCTGAGAAATAGCCAGGGTATGCTCGAGACCTGTGAAATGCTTTGCAGAATCTTTGAAGAATCTTTGAAGAATCTTTGAGGCTTTATGATGAGAGCAATGACACTCTTAAGTAGCTCTCGGTTCTACAAGTAGAGCAACAGACCCCTGTCACTGATGCCCCTCTCACCCTCCTCAGTGCTTTCTTCTCCCTCTCTCCCCTTATCTCCTCACTCCTTCTCCACCTTCTCACCACCACCCTCAGGAGTCTCAATTTGAATATAATTTAAAGAGCTTTCGACCGTTCTCTTTCCCTTTGGTAGTTAGAATTTTCTTTAGAATCGTATGTATTTCTAATTCAGGATATGGCATCGTGGCCTCTATCCTACATGAGAGCCAGGCAGATGTAGAGACTAGACTGCCAAATGTCATTTTGATGTGTGCTTGTGGGACCACATCATCAGGAAATTATAACATAACTCTTGGCATGAGCTCAGGCCTAGTGAGGACATATTCTGCTTTTGGGAATCACTGTAACTGTCCAAACTGCAAAAAGATTTCAAATAAATATAATTTTCCACCTGCTAGATTTAAAATTTGATTGCCCACCTGTTGCCCCTAGGCTCTGCAACCATTAGGTGGCTGCCTCAGCTTCTGGTAACAGATGCTTTTCTGTTACTGCTTTTTCTTCCTAGAAAATAATTACCAGCGGGGCTATTAAGATTATACCCAAAGGGAAGATTGTGACTCAAAGATCAGCATGAAATAACAATTCCAACAAATGACATCTTAAGGAGCTATGAATTTATTTGCCGGCAGATACCCCTAATCCAGAAGATTTTGAGATAGTAAACAGAAAGTATAGTTGGTGTAAGAGACTTGTTTGCATATAAAATAGTTTCCAAAATGTTTATTCAGCAATTAGTTAATTTTTAACATACCATTGTTTCTAATAAAGCTGTTTCTCTCTAAGGACAAAGAAACTGATGCAAACGAAATCAGGAACTATTTTTATGGCAATGTTTTAATGAAGTTATTCAAGGTCTGAAGGATTGAAACAGATGGACCCAATGTGTCTGTCCTCCTAGGGAGCGGGCAGGGAGTGGTTATGACCAGGTCTTGGAATTATCGGTATGTGGATCCACATTAATAGTCATAGTCAAGCAACACATTTACTCGATTTGCTTTATCTCAAGTCTGTCTCACATGATATTTATTCTAGCATGTATTTATCAAGCACTGTCTTGTTTTCAGCACAGATCTAGGTACATTTATCAGAGGAAGAGAGGTTTTTTTGATCTTTCCTTGGGACATAAGAACTTTATAAAATAAACAGACACAAACTTACTAGAGATTAATCCTGAAGCACCAAATAGGCAAATCTGGAGAATGGATGGGTTAAATATGATTTATTAATCAAATTCAAAGTAAGGAAATTTTATTTGGAGGGTACAGGCAATCAGAAAAGGCTGCCTGGGATTTACCACTTTTTCACTCCCAGAGCTGCCACAGTGCTAATGTAGGGTCAGCTATAGCCAGTATAAGTATACTAAGTATCTAATATATTAATAATCCTCCCAAACTGGGATACAGTTAAGATGGTATAAATAGGAATTCATAGCCACCGGAGTCTGTCATGAGATAAGCTGAGGGAAGATGTAAGTATAACAAATAATGTCTTAGACATCTTGTATTTCCCTTTGGCATAGGCATTGATTATTACATTTTTGGCTGTCTTCCTCATCCTTCCCCCTCCTCATTCCACTTAGCATTTGCTAAGTACTTATTGGATTGAAGTGAGTTAAACTAGATATGCAGAGTCTCTCATATGTAAAGAGATGAGATAAGAAAGCTCTATTTTTTTCTCTGATACTTATTGTTGGAAACCAAGCTTACATGGTTCTAAAATGTCTTTCCTTTATTTGAGATTGTACATCTAGCTAAGAAGTAGTAATTACTTGTTTTCAGTAAAACCTATTGAGGTATTTGAGCATGGCACAGTGGTGCATAAAATTCAATTTGCACGTTAGAGACAAAGACAATAAAATATTAAACATATATAAATTCTGTCTCATTTAAAAAGTGAAATTAGCAACAATGTTTCCTGTAATTGGCTATATTCTTTTAGGATAATATCAATTTTATTTATTGGATTTCCTGCCATATACTAGTCACTAATACTAGACTTCTCTTCTGAGAATTATTAGAGTCATAGTTGACATTAAGAAACTAAGACACCTTTAAAAATTGTAGTAAAGTGACAACCATTTTCTATAGCACAGGTATCTGTGACTGTGGCTATGTCGATGCAACCTACATGTATTTTAAAATGCAAACAGTGGTTTGCCTCAATAGTCCTTAGTCCCCTTAAAAAAAGAAGCCCCTTATTAGCCTCTTATAAACTTTATTTATAACACTAATCATGTTTGTTATAATTCTGTTTATTTATTTATTGTGTGTCTCTACCTTTTGGGTTGTAAGCTCCATAAGGAAAGAAACTGTCTATTTTTTGCACTTCAATATCAGAATGGAAAATTTAATAGATGTATTTTCCTGGAGTTACTCATTTTGATCTGTTTAATGTGTTTTCTTCTTTTAAAAAGTTAATCAGGGAGAGAAACAACAGACTCTTTGGCCTCAGCTGTAAATCTGATCTTGCCATCGACAGGGTTAAATTTCATAGGTGGGTTCAAGTAGTTATTTTACTGTTGCAATTTTGAAAATCCCATGATTTACCACTTTTTCACTCCCGGAGCTGCCACAGTGCTAATGTAGGGTCAGCTATAGCCAGTATAAGACTTTATGCTTAGTCAAACACCTGGTCCCACTCAGCTAGTGTGAGGATGTCCACAGGTGGATCATGTTAAGCCTACAAAGCCAGGGTTATTTATTGACAGCCTAGCAGTAGTGATTTGGAGCTCAGAACAGCTTCCCCTCAGGAGACCTAATGTACGCCAACAAATCCCCAGTCTAAACAATTCTTCCATTTGAGATGTTGCATGCCTTATTGATTGCACACAGCTCTGCCCTCTTAGACTACTTTAAAAATATATTTGCTTTCATGACAGAGTTAATACATATTCATTATGGAAAAAATCAGAAAATACACATATTTAACATAAGATGATCTACCATCCAGAAGTAATCAGCTATCTATCACATTGGTGTAAATACAGAGGTGTGCAAACACACATTTCAAAATGACACAATTGGGTTATTGTTCTCGAAGATACTTTTAAAATAAAATTTAAAAATACATAATTGATATCTTTCTGTTCAACAAATATTTCCAAGATATTATTTTTAATGACTGTACAACATTCTATTGTATGGATGTGGCACATTTATGTAATCAATCTCATTTTTATATACTTTGGTCATTTTCTTGGACTATTTTTGAAAATACAAACATTTATTTCATTCTAGAAATGATTTTAGAATAGAAACATATTTTATTAATTTTTTTATTAAAGTATAGTTGGATACAGGGGAATGGAATAGAAACATGATTTTTAAAATATTAGTTGCCATGAATGAGTTTTGTATCCCTGTTTATTAAAAAATAATGATGCTTTATTTCAAGTGTTAACTCCTTTTTGAGTACAGCTCATCTACACAGCAGATTTCTTCCTCAGTGGGAAGCACACCTTTAATAACCTCATTGTCCCTAATATATTCCTATTCTTCTTTTACTGGGATTCATTTTTTTTTTTTTTTTTTACTTTAGCCAAAAAGAACATGGTCATTATGTCTTTCTTTCTGCACCCACTCTTGGGGAATATCTCCTGAGCCTCTTGGTGAGAATTAGCTTTCAGAAGAAGAAACTTTAAAGATGTTTTCTCAATGTGGGCATGCTTGAGAAACAGCCCTTTAGAGCTTTAGATGTCTTTGAAAATTTGTACTGGAAAGTCCATTTCCCATGGTTAATTGGTGCTAATCGTTTCCTCCAAGATTTGTGGAGGGACTGGTGTGCTGACTTCCTTTTTATTAAAAAAGATGCTAAAATTCATTCCCAGGGAAGGTAATTTGTGTGTTTTTTTTTTTTTATTTTCTACTAGGGCTTTCCCTGGAGGAATTAAAGTTTTATCTATTTAGAAGCACACCATTAAGGTTGATCTCCAGCTACAGATAAAGAGAGCTAACAAAACGAGAGAGAGAGAGAAAGAGAGAAATTTAGCCCACAGGCTTGGGCTAAATTTGGCCTGCAGCTGAACCCCTCTCAGGACTGTGCCACTGGACACCTACTTCACAAATCCATACTAATAAGACCAGGAAAATTAGGAGCTTTGCTTAGTACATAGAAGCAGACATGGAAAGGCAGCCAAAATGGAAAGACAAAGAAGCAGAAACCATATGAGAGAACAGAACAGAGATTCAGATATAATGGAATCAAGTAATCTAATAGATGCAAAGTTCAAAACACTGGTTATAAAGATGCTCAATGAACTTTTGGGAAGTGTAAATAAATTCAGTGAGAACTTCAACAAAGAAATATAAAACATAAAAATGAAAATAGGAATTATAAAAGGGAACCAGTCTGAAATGAACAACACATTATCTGAGATGAGAAGTATATTAAATGAAATAAACAGAGTGAATAAAGAAGAGGATCAAATGCCTTATCTAGAGGATGGGAAAGCCAAGGACACTCAATCAGAATGTCAAGAGATAAGAGGCTAAGACTATAAAAATAATTTAAGGAGCTTATGGACACTATTAAATGTCAAAATATTCATGTCAAGGGGTTCCTGAAGGAAAACAATATGTTGAACAGCTGTTTGAAGAAATAATAATGGAAAACTTCCCTAACCTGGTGAAAGAAATAGACATACAACTCCAGGAAACTCAGAGAATCCCCAAAACCAGGAATCCAAAGAGGCCCACACCAAGACGCATAATAATTAAAATGCCAAAGGTTAAATATTGAGAAAGAATATTAAAAGCAGCAAGAGGAAAACAGATAGTTGCCTCCAATGTAATACCCATAAGACTGACAGCTGATTTCTCAAAAGAAACTATGCAGAAGGGCTTGGCAAAAAATATTCGACAGGATGAAGACCCAGAATCTACAACCAAGAATAATTCATCCACCAAAGCTATCATTTAGAGTTAAAGGACAGATAAAGAGCTTTCCAGACAAAAATAAGCTGAAAGAATTTATCACCACCAAGCCCATAATATAGGAAATATTGGAGGGACTTCTTTAAGAAGAAAGAACATGGTAACAACTACATTCCTATCAATAAGTACCTCAAATGGAAAAGAATTAAGTGCCCCAACAAAAAGAGTGGATGAATGGAAAGGAAAACAAGAACCCTACATGTTGCCTATAAGAGACTCACTTCAGATTAAAAGACAGACTAAAAGAAAAGGGATGGAAAAACATATTGCTTTGATGGACCTAGAAGATATTTAAGTCAGACAGGGAAAGATAAACACTATGTGATTTCATTTATATGTAGAATAATAAGAACAAACTAATCAAACACAGACTCACAAATATAGTGGACAATTTGGTGATGAACAGAGGGGAGGGGGTTTGAGGGGCTGTGAGAATGGGGTGAAGGGTTAAAGAAGTGCAAATTAGTAGTTGATAGATGGTCACTGTGATGGGAGCATGGCATAGAATGAGTCAAGGGAGGGAGGGAGCAAATGGAGGGATCATTTTACGAACTATATAGATGTCTAACCAATGTACTCTATACTGCAACTAATTAAAATAATTTTTTTTAAAAAGTAAAACATAAAAAATAAATAAAATAAAATAAAATAAGCACAGTGATGTATCTTTATCATAGGGTTAATATGATGATTAAATGATATAGTCCATGTAAAGTGTTTACAAAAGTATCTAGCACATAGGAAATGTTTGCTAATTATTTTCATTAATAGTTATTGTTATTAATATTAAACTAAACATTTTCTAACCAGTAATAAGTAAGATTACTTGTTAGCTTTAAATTCTACAATATAGTTGCTCACGAAATGAAAGTTGAAGGTCATGTATATTTTCCATTAGAAAATAAGTTGAAAATAGGCCATACGGTTGCTAAATTATACTGGATTTTTCTCCAGATCACCATGCCTGGAGCCCTGTAAGTACTAAGTATATAGAATTGTTCATTTGTTTGTTTTCTTTTTTTCTGATGATAGCAGTGACTGTGATACTTTATGTCCATGACTTTGCCAGTAGACTTTATACATTTAGAGAAAACATTACAATGGATGAGTGGGTCCAAGGTTGTTCTAATTTTAACAAATTCTGGTATTCTGTCAGACAAATTTTGCAGTAATAGAATAACCATAGTCTTTTTATTGTTAATAAATGGGGCTGAAGAAATTAATCTCTATAATTTGGCATGGCTCTTATGCTCATAATGTTTCATTTTTCTCGGAATTTGAAGGACAAAAACTATAAATTCATGTTTTCTCCTCTGATTCTCATGCTACCCATTAGGACCTGCTGAGAAATGAATAGCTTATTTGCCCTCCCTTCTATCTAATTTGAAATGTTCAAATGATGCTTTAAGCACTTCCGGTCACAAAAAAAAAAATGTGTCTGCTTGAGGCCCACTGTTGAGACATTTTTAGCACCAGAATAATTAATGTCTTAGCTTGGACACTCATCCCATATTGCTTCTGGCTGCGAATTTTGATTAGATGGATGTTAAGACAAGAGGATTTTATTAGCAGTTCACCAGAGATATTGTTATTCAATTGCTACAAAACCAAATAAGTTACTTATGGCTGAATGTGATTGCTGCAGGACTGTTTTTTTTTTCCCCTTTTGACCCAGCAGGTTGGTTGCTAGTATAATAAAAAATAATGTCATTCAGTCACTTTAGTAGCAGACGTGATTAGGTCATAAAGGTTATAAGCTTATGTCATCAGATTCTCTTGGCACTTTGCCTTCCACTCTGAAATTACTAATCAAATTACTGGAAAAGACTCTTCCCTTGATTTATTATTGCATAAAGATTCCATTCTTTAGTTCTTAAAGAAATTATCCATCACAGCTTGTTCGTTTTTGGTTTCCTTGAGCAAAGTCAAAATAGACCCCAAATGAAGACTAAACAAAATTGAATTCTCCTCCAGGTCACAAATTATTTCATCAAAACTATTATTTCCCTTACTTTTCTGTGTTAAACTTTGTTTCATAATATTACCTCAGTAGCATATGTAAAAGTGAAATGAGTTATTATAAGGCCAGACTCCACAATGCATACTCTATAAAAAGGTGTGGAGAATGTATAGTCTAAACTGTGTCTCTCTTCAGAGAAAGCTGTGTATAAAGAAGGAATTTTAGGCTATAAGTTTATATTTATGTATATTTTATTAATATACATTTTGTTGATTGTCTAAATCTACTTGTGCATATAACAGTACTTTTAGGTTGTACTATTACAATTCAAGAGTAGTTTTAAGAGTTTTTGTTTCTTAAGCCTTTATAACACTCCTGGTTTATGAGAACCACAGTTTGAGTTCATTTTGTTTTTCTCTGAAGATGGTAGTAGGCAAGAAATGTGACGAGGAGGATGATGGTTGATTTTTGTTATGATATTCATTTCTACCTATAGGGAAAGTTTGAACAATCCATTTACTTAGTCATGACAATTAATCAACCTACTTTTTATGTGGCCAGTTCCAGAGTTCTCTATTCCAAGCTGGTACATAAAGGTAAGAAGAACCTATACATTCAGACTCAAGAAGAGCTTCAACTCATCCAATAATGTAGAAGTTTATATCAGTTTGATAAGGAAAGTTAATACTAGAAGAAACAGATGGAGCAACAATGAGGAAAACTGTAAATAAATAATAATAATAGGTAAGACTTGCATGCCTATTGTGAAACTACAATGTACCAGTACTATGATAAATACTCTACCTGCATTTTATCACCAAACCACACAATAAATCTTCAGGCAGGTTTAATTTTTATATGAGCACAATTTGACCATAGTGTGGGAATGACTGGCTTGCTTTATTCCAATCAATACACATAGTATATCTCTCCACTCATTTAATCTTTGATATCTCTTAGCAGTGTTCTGTAGTTCTTCATGTAGAAGACTTTCATATCTTTTTTTTTCAGATTTATTCTTAAGTATTTATTGCTTTTGCCATTACTATAAATTAATCGATATTCTAATTTCAATGACTAATTGTTTGCTTTTAATATATAAAAATGTAATATAGTTTTCAGTATTAACCTTGTTTCCAGTGACCATCCTAAATTCGTTAAGTACATATACATTCCTGAGGATTTTTTTAAATAAACAAACATACTATCTACAAGTGGAGACAGTTTTACTTATCATCAGATCATAATGCATTTTATTTTCTTGCATATTACAGCGGTTAACAATGGGGGTGATCCTTGTCCCCAACAGACACTTGCCACTATCTTATTTTGGGGTTTTTACCACTGGGAGGGGTATTACTGGCATGTAATCAACAGAAACCAGGGATACTACTAAATATTGTACAATTATCTAGTCAAATATATTTGGTTTGGAAATTTTGCATCTATGACTCTTAGGGATATTGACATGTAGTTTTCTTATAATACTTTTGGTGGCAATATTAAAGTAATGTTGGCCTCATAGCACACTAGTTGAGGAGTGTTCTATTCTTTTCTATCTTCTGAAAGTGTTTCAGTAGAATTGGCATTTTTTCTTACTTAAACTTTGGGTAGAAATCACTAGTACAGCCATTTGAGCCTGGAGATTTTTATGGTAAAATTTTAATTGTAAACAACTTCTTTAATAGATATAAAGCCTTGGATGAAACTTGAGGCAATGTGGGTGGTACTTTGCTAAAGAAGATCCCCTGTGAAGATAGCAGCTTTGTCTGGAGGAAAAGGAAGGAACTAGGGACTTTAGGCTGCTCAAATATTTCAGGTGAAATGTGAGTAGGTTTCACACGTTCAGGGTCTTAACCTCGTTTTCCTATAAGATGGCCTTTATTTAATTGATATCAGCCTGGATATTATAACATTATGCTTATAAACATTTAAATATAAGATGCACAGTGATAATGGGTTACTCTCTTTGTGGGGGAAGCACTGCTGATGTCTTCAATCTGAAAAACTGGTGGAGCCCTTGATGATCATAAGAAATGAAATTCTCCAGTTCAAAGCTTGAAAAGGTCAGGCTGATGTAAAGAATATCTTCCTTTCTCTGTCTCCCATTTGGCTTATTGCCAATACAAGAAATATTGCCTACTCTAATTGTGTAAGTTAATTGAAATGAATGTGCTAAAGCTATGTAATAAAGTTAATAACTGATTTAAATTATTCAATATTTATTCTCAGTTTTCTTATGTTTGACCATTTCTATATGAATGCTTTTTTCAAGGAAGGTAATGTGGACTCATAACTAATTCTGAGGTTTAGCTTTATATACATTCTCTCACATACGTATATGTATATATTATGTATAAATATATGCAGACATATGTATGTTATAAACATATGAACATAT
The DNA here is from genome assembly GCF_902729225.1 of Pteropus medius. Classification (NCBI taxonomy): domain Eukaryota; kingdom Metazoa; phylum Chordata; class Mammalia; order Chiroptera; family Pteropodidae; genus Pteropus; species Pteropus medius. The sequence continues at coordinate 5,440,541 of NW_024350921.1, read as the reverse complement.
ATTTTTAGATTATAAGAGAACAATTATCTGCCCCTTCATACCACGAAATGCTTGTTATCTGTAAGGATATATGTTTCTGCAATTTTTCTAGTCAGAAAAAATCAGACTACATTCAATGAAAATAATCATTGAGATGAGAATGTTACTTGTTTTTGTAGTGATCTGAGCACATATAAGGACACCTTAGTAACATGATGCAAGCAGGGTGTGAATAAACTTGACATGATTAGAGGAGAAAAAAACAGAAGTAGAGGTAAAGCCCAGAGCCCAAAGATTACTGGCAATATGGCCATAGTGAAAAGTTCAGTTTATTAACTTGCTACAACAAGATAGGACACAAATCACAAACATCTCAGCAAGAGGAAGCAACTATAGATATATTGCCGGGTTGAACTTGTATTAGTTGGTTTGGGAGAAGGTTTAAAGAAGCAAAAGTTGACTCCAGATTGGGTGCTGCAAGAAACAGATGTAATTTGATAAGAGTATCTTTTCTCCACTTCCTTGAATTTTTAAAAATGTTGTATTGAAATATAATTCACATTAAAGATAATTCAACCATGTAAAGTATACATTAAATGACTTTTAGTGTATTCGTAGACAATGGCCAGAACATGTATAAAAATAGATCTCTAACCCACAATCTGCAACAACCAGCCCAGGAAGCCAGCCTACTCTCTCTGTCAGACTTATAAGAAATCAGATCACTATCTCTACTGAAAGGTGCAGAAAGCCAAATAACGCTTATAAAAATCAGCCTCAAAAGATTAGAAATTAATAACTACAGCTTCTCTAATTTGAATCCCTTCTTCCAACTCATCAAAAATCAGGGAGAGCCAAACATGCACCACAACCAATCACTTAGGATGCTTCATTGCTAATTAGCTTACCTAGAGCTTCCCCATGCCAGCAACCTCCCTGCAGGTCATATCTGAAGGCTTTACTTTTTTTCCACTATAAAGCTTTTTCAATCTCTGACAACTTTTGAGTCTCTGCCAAATGTAAGTGATGGAGGCTGACTCCATCATTTTGCTATAACGAGCTCTGAATAAGTAACTTTTGTCTGTTCTCATCCAATTAGTTTTCATTTACTTTCACAACAGATATGTACACCTATCACCATGATCAATTTTAGATCATTTTAATTACACCCCAAAGAAACCCTATACCCTTAGTTATCATCACCATACCTTCATCTCTCCTTGAGACCTATGCAACCACTGATATACTTTCTGTCTCTACAAATCTCCCTATTCTGAACTTTCATATGAATGGAATCATATACTATGTGGTCTTTTGTGTGTGGTATCTTTTGCTTAGCATAATTTTCAAGGTTCATCTATGTTGTAGTATGTCGGTACTTTCTTTTATTGTGTGGATAAACCACATTTTATTTATCCTTTTCTCTTTTAATAGACATTTGGGTTGTTTCCAGCTTTTGGCTGTATGAGTAATGCTATTATAAAGATTAGACTCTCTTAATTTTTATTTAAGAGCTAAAATAAATAAAGTGAGGCTAGAGTTGTCAGTGATAAAGAAGTGATAAGTTATGTGAGCAGGGAGAGAGGAGTGTTTGGTTGCTTTGTGTTAGCATAGCATCCTTGCCTGTTTTATGTTCAGACATGAATATGGAGTTGTTTTGTTTTCGACTTTTTCCATTTTTGGTCACAGAGTGACCTTTCTGTTTATTGTTGGGAATGTTTATGTTCATTATAAAAGACTATAGCCTAGCTCCTAATTGCTAGCTTTCATGGCAGATTTTCTACTTTCTTTCTTGTTCTCAGAGGTAAGTGGTCTCGCAAGCATGATACGTAAGGAGCAGTCAAAGGAAGTATAGATAGTACCTAGAAAAGATATCAGTGAAAAATAAACATGGAAGCTGCACTGTGACAAAGAAATGATACAGGATCTGTATGACACACTAGTGTGTAACTAGAAACAGGTAAGTGGAAGTTGCAGGTGATCCATATTTCAGCTCAGTACCAGGCAGTCTTGTTTAACCGCTCGACTACCTGAAAATAGAGTTGACTGTCTAGGAAGCAAACAAATTTCTTACCTCTAGACATTTTTAAGCTATTTTTCCACCTGGTGATATACAAAAAGATATCATGCCAATGGTAGAATCTTATCTCAAGATCTCTTCGAAGATGTTATAGAGTCTTATACTCTGAAGTTACTTCTCAAGAGGTTCTCAGTTCTTTTCACCCTCATAGCAGAGAAAAGACAGCCTTTGTGATATCTCACTGGCCTAGGCCCTTGTGGATTTAAAGCTAAAATAATAGAAACACCCCTCATTTCTGTGCATGATAGATGAATTATTTCTTTAATATCTTCTGGCATATATTACAAGATATTAAAGAGAAACACAGTAACAAAGCACTAGAGAAGGTGAGCAACCTCCGAATATCACTGATCACTTGAGCAATAGTTATTTTCTAGAGCAGCTGTCCAAGACAAATTGCTCAGAGTTGACATGTTCTTCTGGTTTCCATTACCTCCATCTCTACTACCATGGACAAACCTGGAAACACCTGAGCATATGTATTTGTTTTGTTCAAAGTTCTTTTTAGATGCAAATTAAATAAAGTTAGTTTGACTCTGTGTACTTATTTGTTTTTCTGCATGACTGAACTGACCATTTGATCTACTTTGTGGCATCTTTCAGTAAAGACTTCAGAGGGAATCTCTTGATTATGACCAGATTTCAGATGCAAATGCATCTCATTACATTTTTAAACCACTCCATATTTCCTTTTACAGTTATAACAGATTTTTATTGAACACCTTAAAATATTTTTAAAAACTTTTTACATATAAACACATGATAACCATGCCTTCTGCTGGCCAGAAAGGCAGATGAGGTATAAAAGGAGAAGGGCAGTAGCTATTTAATAAATATTTCCCTCATCATGTCAAATGTTAAAATGAAGTTGAAGGAAGTAGATACCAGATTGGAACTGTTTTGGAATTCTTTCCTTTAGAATGATTGCCATTATCTCTTTAGCCTCAGGTCACTAGATGTGTTCTCTTTAGTTGTTTGCCAAATACATCAGAAGAGATGCTTTTTTTAAAAACTTACATTTGGAGACAGCATAATAAATATTTATGAGGCTACGGCATTTGACTGACATTGAGTTCAGTCTTTTGCTCTCTGTCGATTGGTATTCACGTTTTTTTCTCCCCTCTGATACTTTACTTGATTGAGCTAAAACAGAAAACTATAAACAATTTATTTTAACATTGGGCAAATTTTACCTTTACATCTTTCCACGGGTTTGTTTGTCTTGCTGTGACCTTGGGTAGAAGGAAATATTCCCATTTATCAAGTAGGAATGTCAGGAAGCCATTTGATGATAATACTCAGAAGGAAAATGTATAATCTGTTATATGATTAGAAAAGAGACACCTCAAAAGTATTTTATTACTAGCTTGCGATTTCCTGCTTATTAAAGTAAGCATTAATACGTTCACTTTTATATATAGTTAGTTGTGATAAGTAGAAACATATTTTGATCACAAAACTTATTATTAAATTTAAACGTTGTTAACCTCAGAGAGTGCTGAACAGTGTGCCCTTCTCTTCAAGCATGATATTTCCCATAAGTATAGCATTCATATTAAATTATTATTCTTCTCTCCTCTCCTACTGGTCTGTGCATTTATTCAGTTCCCAAAACAACTGCTATTGAAATTGACAGGTCTGGAGACAGATTTACAAACCTTTTGTTTCTGCCCTGACAATTAACATTTCCTTTGAATTAACTGTTGTCCAGGGCACTCCTCTTTAAAGAACCAAATCAATTTGCAGCATGTGTTAATGTCCACCAAAATGCTTATTAGATAGGATTGGAGAGTGACCTGAGACTGGTCTAATTAAACTTCAAAAGAAGAAAGGGCAGACAATTCAGGAATGCCATTTCCTTACAGCTCTGAGAATTATTCTTTCAGTTCTTTAAACTGGAATGGAACAAATAAATCTTGATTAGCAAATAAAGTGAAGTATTTGTCTTAAAATATTAAAGTCATTGGCAAGTCTAACATTTTTTGTGTGAAACTTTCCACAAGTAACATTCTGGAGGTGTATCAACATTGCTTCAGGATAGATTTTATAAGTATAATTTACCTGAAAAAATAAACATTTCATTACGATCATTCTATTGCACTTCTAATTTATGTTTAATTTTGCTTGAATGCATCTTAGACTCCTAGCATTTGAAGAACAGTGATGGATCACCGAATAGTTATGCCACTTACACTGGGAAGAATACTTGGTGTTTTGTTTTCCAAGGAAACCTTAACTTGCCAACTGATCTGTACCTTTCTGTGGGGAAGTAGAATTTGTTTGGTTAATGTTTACAGATTCAAAGGAATTCATTTTTTACAGCTAAACTTGTCACTCAGTATTTGAATTAACACTTTAATTTGTGTGTCTTCAGTTATTAGGCTAAATCTCAGTGCCTTAGGGATCTCCCTCTAGTCTACCCTCTGTTTATCCTACTGTTACTTTAATGTTGCTGAGGAGGTCATCACACCTCATCACACCTTAATGACATTGTTCTCCCTGGCTTCCTCCACATGAGGATATAGCACAGATAGGAATCTTCAACTCTTTAGAAGCAGACCCCATCAATCTAGTCTAGTTTTGCTTTAGAGACAGCATAAAAATTTCTACCCCAGAGAGTTTGTCTTTATAGTGCTGCTATTATGTGTGCACACAGGTGAGAAGTTTCTAAGCTAGTGAGGCAAAACTAGAAAAGCAGACATGTTACTGTGGAATTAATAGGAAAGCCTGGGGCACTTTACTAAGAATCTGAAAATGGATTAGATTTATAACCTGCCTACAGTTATTTAAAACTACACACACAGCTCACACAGATCGATATTCTTGAAACACAACCTGGTTAGTGTTCTCTCTTCTCTAAAAGGAGGCTAGATTGATGGAGAGCCCATTACTTCCAAATTTAATCACCTCAAGGCAATTAAAGCAATTTTGTGTTTTCTACTTTAGTGCTCCCCTGAAACAGCAACATCTGGACAACTTTAATTACCATTTCAATTCAGTAAAATGCACAAAAGTGGAAAGTTTGGTAACTAACGATGGCTCTTTGCCCTACTGTTTTTCTGATTTCTTAACTGGAGGGTTTGCTTTATTTTCTATTAGTGCTAGGGGAAGTAACAACACGTTTGAAGCTGCTTGTGCTCCCAGGGAATGTGGAGACAAGAATCCTAAAGGAAGGCCACATGAAGAAGCTGGATTGACAGACATTTGTCTTTAATGTACACAGCGTGTCTTGGATTCTTTCTCTGACATAATTCTTGACAACATGACTCTAGCTGGCTCTCTAGTCCCCTGTTCATATTAATCTCAGAACTAAGTGGTATGCAACTAGACTCCAGTAGAGACTAAGTACCTGATTTTGGATATTAAGTGACTAGGTCACTGGAACTGTCCATCATGAACTGTGTCTTGCTATTCACCAGGCCATAATGTTGAGTGAGCTCAGCAGCAGTCCATCATATATTGAAAACAGTGTATCATGGATCATGTCTAAGCAGGTCCAAGGGGTATGAGTAAGTTACATAAATAGGTCATGCAGTAAGAGCCCAGACTTCCACGTCACAGCTCTCATTCCACTGACACTTCTCCCTTAGCTCACACCTGTGGTCCCATGAAAGATCTCCTATAACTAACTGATAGAGGATTAAAAAAATGTCATACTTATTTCATAAATATGATGTAATAAATATTGCTGCCATATTACACCGCTACGAGAGTAGCTTCGAGAGAACATGGACAGTGTACATCCTCTCAATGGGCAGAACTTGGAGCAATAAACCAGGTCATAAATTTGATATAAAGAAAGATATAACCCGATGTAAGGATTTACAAGGACTCCCCCATACAGCTAATGACTTGACTTGTTGGTCAAGGGATGGGAAAGAATAGTAGTGGAAGCATAGAGATAAAGAAATCTGGGTATGAAGTATGTGAATCAATCAATGGGAATGGATATGAAGCATGCAAATTTTTGTGTCTCATGCCAATACCAGCTAGAGGGTATTTACCCTAGAGGGGGTATTACACAACCAAGTAAACAGATGACTTGTTCAAAGGATGGGCACCAGTCTCTGTAACTGAACACCTTCATGCAGGCCCAATAGTCCTATTGTGTGAATGCATACCTCTATAATCATGATCAGGTAGGGTAGCTACTACTTAATGTGGGCGGGTAGAAGTGTGAAGGAACATAGATGATTCAATGGGGGTACTTGTACTTCTATTCCCAGTAAAAGCCACAAATGGGCAATTGTTCCAGTTATTGCCTGACAAGGACATGGTAAGATGAATGGTAAAAGAGGAAAGTATTGAATATAAATTATCATTTAGGGAGCAATTGTGGTAGCAGGGATGAGAACTCATGACAATAACTCTTTTGTTGTAAATTATGCAATTTTTTTTTTATCAGAAACTGTAACTGCTCATGATATTGGAAAATCAAGAACAGGACAAAATAACCTTAATGTGGTACACAAGTGGATCTGAGCAGTGCAAAAGTATACCATAGTGAATATTATGGGTGCCTCGCTGATATCTAGTTAGGGTTTTCATTCCTATTGAAGGTATTTTCCTGCAAGCACAAAATTTCCTGACTAACATGTTCTTCGGTAAAGGGAACATATTTGATCTATATACAAGGCAGGCCAGAATTATAAGGAGTTAATAGTCCCTGGTGCATCCTTCAACCAATGATAAAAAGGAGCAGGTGTATAAATTCCCTTGGGTCTTGGATTTTGAGAAGGCCCTCTTTTAGCATATTCTACACTCTACCCCAGAAGTTTTACATGGGATTTATCTCCAGATGCTGATGGTGGTAACCTGCTCGATACCAATTCCTATTTTTCTTTTCCTGTTTTTTTTTTTTTTTGTCCCCACATTGCCCTATTAGTGCTTTTTGGGATCATCTCTCAAAATGATTTGCACTTAGTCTTCGTCTCGAGGTGCATTTTTCTAAGGGAACTCAACCTAATACAATCACTATTTGCCTCTGCCTGCTCCAGCTTTGATTGGCATATCTAATACTCCCTATACCAATTAAAGAGTATGTAGAAAGTGATGATGGTTCAGCCGTAATTGATGAATTCTACTTTATTCTCTGAGTTTCTGTGTTGCCAAGCTCTCACGTTTTCAATCTAGGTTCCACACTCTCCTACCTCACCATGCTTCACCTTATACTGTAGAACTGGTTTTCTGTCTTTCTTTAGCTCTGACCAGTTGCCCTGATGAGCATTCCTGCCTTCTCTAAGACTGGAGTCCTTCTTAGTTCAGGTTGTTATAACAAAGTAGCATACACGTAGTGGCTTATAAACAACAGAAACTTTTTTCTCACAGATCTAGAGGCTGGAACTTTGTGACCAGGGTGCCAGTATGGTAGAGTTCTGGTTAGGGCCCTCTTCTGAGATATAGACCTCTGACTTCCTGTTGTATCCTCACATGGAAAAATGAACTAGCTCTGTGTCCTCTTCTTATAAGGGCACTAATTCCACTTGCAAGGGCTCCAACTCTCACAACTTAATTCCCCCCAAAGGCCCCCATCTCCAAGTACCATCATATTGGCAAGTATATTTCAACATATGAATTTTGGGGGTTGGGACACAAATATTCGGTCAATAACTCCTTCACTGAAGCACCCATCCACTAAAAGCTCTGATGCCTTGTGTCGCTCCTGCTGATTGTCTTCCTTTCACCGGATTCTGGTCTCATACCTCTGATGCCCACAGGTATATTTTCCAGATGATATTCTTCCACCTGACTATGTGCACAGTCCTCTGCTCAAACACCCAATCATTGTCTTTCATGCTTCCATTGGAAGTCCAGTGCTCACTTATCCAACCTGGAGAACCTGCAACTGGGCAATATCTCCCATCTCAGTCTCATCCAAGTATTTAGTGATCAAACCAGATACTCTCTACTACCTGTCCATGTTTTACAAAGAGAAACTATAAATCTCCCACCACTTTAAAGACCAACATAAGAGTAATCCAAAAGATTCTTTCTACATGAAGACTTATAGTTTCTTTTCATGGAAGTAATTTTACTCTCTTTTGAATTATTTAACAAACTTTGTATTGTGTTTGTGAAGTTTTTCCTTTATGCCTTGATTTGTAGTTATTCTTGTATGAATCGTATTTCTTTTATATTTTATAAAGTTGTACATTTAGTCCTATGATCCATGTTGTGTTAATTTTTGTTTACTATGAGTTAAGGGTTAATGTTCTTTTTTTCTCCTCACAAAAATATCCAGTAGTTCCCCCGCAAAAAAATTGCTGAAAAGATGTTTCACGGTGAATTTTCTTGGAATCTTTGTAGAAAATCATTTAACCATAATAAATTCTGAGTTACTTGAAGACAGAAGTTGTGTCTAAATTATATTTTTATTATTCCCAGCATCCAGCCCAATGTCTTAAATGTAGAATGTGCTCAAGAAAATAGTATATGTGCCTAAATGTTTGTCAAAATTATATACATCTGTCATTTCCCTTGCCATTATAATTAGAACAACTCACTTTATCATTCTTTAACTCTGTATCAGTGCTGCATATTGCTCAAATGATCTATGATCTGTCTCTGGACATTTGATCACACTCAGTACTACCATGTCTCATCTAGAAAGGTCTCTACTTGACTGGAAGTATTCTCAGCTTTTCACAGAAATAACCTGGAAATGATGAGTGACTATAGCTGTCTGCTTTTTGGAAAGCTGCTATGTCATGGAACTCCACCTTCATTGGCCATATGAATCTCACTCTTCCTGGGCTACATGAGTTTTATTATGTTTAAGAATGTGATTCTCTGCATTCATATACATTTTTATACTGAGGCAAATCCCTTTCGTGCTTCTGACTTGAGTCTTCCCCAAACACCATTATTCATTATTTCTTCCAAATGAATAACGAAGTACCATCGTTGATGTCTTTCTAATCACAACAAAATGGCTGCAGCTAAACTCACTGCTCTCTGAATCCTTCTGAGACATTGCTTACTCTATTTCTCTCTTTGTAAATTTGAACAACTTTATTCTAGAAAGCTTCAATAAGTAACAATGGAGCAAAATGATGACAAGAATACATAAAACTTACATCTTCTGCCATCTCTCAGATTGTGAGCTGTATAATGAGAGACTACAAAAGTCATTTAATAAGTAGTAATGGATTAGACATATTTAATTATCAGGCACAGATATTCATAAGCTGTGAATATTCACAGATATTCACCCAACAAGGGTGACAAACTAAAGTTAGTTAACTAAACAATAAAACTTTCACCAATGTTATGTAGTTTTCAGAGTAGATGTTTTTAAATCTTTTATTAAGTATTTTTCTAGACACTACTAAAATGGAATTTTCAAATTCTATGTTTTATTGTTTGCTGCTAATATAATATACTATAATTAGTTTCTATATATTAGCCTTTATTCTGTGTCCTGATAAATTTACTACTAGTTTCTTTAGGTGTTTTATTGATTTCTAAAGATTTTCAGTGTAAACAAACATGTAATTTACAACAAATACAACATTATATCTTATTTCTTAGTCTTTATGATTTTTTTTTTGTCTTATTGTGCTGTCTTGGACTTCAGTACAATGCTAAATAAGTGAAGACAGTGTTCTTTCTTAATGTGTTTCCAATCATAGAGTAAATGGTCAATATTTCAACATTACATATCATGAAACTTAAGGGTTTTTTTTGGTAGATGCTCTTTAGCTGATCGATTAAATTTCCTTCTATTCCTATTTCTTAAAAAGAGGGAAATTCATATTTACCTGTAATTAGATAATTAAATTTAGAAATCACTTTCTTTGTATGTATGTAGATCATCATATTTATATTTTCTCTCTGCCTTATGTTTTTTTTTTTTTTTTTTTATTAATCTAGCTGGGTGTTCACTTTTGTCTCTCTTTCCAAAGAATCAGATTTTGGCTTTGTTAATTTTCTCTGTTGTATGATTTTCTTTTTACTTGATTTTATCACTTATTTTTATTATTAGTTTTCTTCTAGAGATACCCGAGGCTCTGTGTGTGTGTGTGTTTTTTTTTAATTATTTTTTCTCTCTTCCTTATTTAGTTTGGATAATTTTTATTGATCTGATTTCAAGTTCACTGGTTTTTCCTTCATCATCTCTTTTCATTTATTAAACACATTCAGCGAACTCTCTTTAGATATTTTAATCTTATGTTCTAAAACATTTGGCTCTTTAAAAATTTTCTTATTTCTCTGCTAAGACTTTTCTTCTTTTCATTTAATATATATGAAATATAAATATATATATATAGCTATATATACAACAGTAGATGTATACAATATGTGTGCTGTATAAAATATGCAGCCATGTATGTATATATTTACATATAGTTCACATAGTTTTTACCTCATTGAGCATAGTTCTAATAGCTGCTTTAAAGTCTTTGATAATTACAACATCTGATTGATCTTAAATTGGTATTAATTGGTTTTTCTTTTAAAGTTGTCTTATAATTTTCCATTGTAAAATTGTACTTATGTATCAAGTAGCTCAAGATTGCATTTTTGATGTTATAAATGTCATGTTGTGGAAGTTATGAATTTTCTCACTCTTCTGGGAATGTTGATGTTTTGTTTTAGAAAGGAATTAACTTAGATCCAAGCTGCACCCTTTCACAGCTGTGAAAGACAGTGGGGTTTGCACTGGAATTTTAGACATCATTGTGTTGCCACCATGGTGACTGTGTTTGCCCTTAGAGCAAAGCTGCAAAAATTGGGGAATTTATGCCATGACCAGTTGCTTGCTCCAAATTTAGACTCCCCTTCAAAATCTCTCATTTTTATGAATCAGAGTCCAGATTCCTCGGGTTGTTGCTTTTCTGTATTTCGTTTAGAGGTTAAGCTGTTATTTGCAGAAAAATCAATGAGAAAAGCCTAGGCTCTTCTATAAGGTTAGGTTTCTAACTGTACTTATACTTTCTTAGTCTCCTTTCCACAGTAGTTTCTAATGCACCTTGTGGCTTTCAGTGTTTGCCCTTGCCTGGAGCTTCCATCTCTCTACCCACGGCTGCCTGCCAACCACTTTACAGCAGGGATTCAGAACTATTTACATTTCCTAGAAAGGATGCACTCAGTCCAAAATATTGAGACATATGAAACAATAATTTTCTTGAGGATTTTATAGTTGAAATTGGGGAAACATAAATATCATAGATTGCTTAATAAAAACACTCTTCTTCTGACATATTTTCTTTCTCAATTCCCCCCTTGGATGCTGCCATTAGTCCTTCTCCTTCTGACTTTCCCCATGCAGACCTTCTTAAGTACTCTTTCCTCTAGCTTTGGAATATTACTCTTGCCTTTCAACACTTGCCTAATTCTTTTAAATTTTAATTAAAAATGTCCAATATGTAAAAAATTAGAGAGAATACTGTCATGAACCCCATATATACATCTCTCAATGTCAACAATTATCATTTGTGGCCAGTCTCCTTTAATCTATAACCCCATTTACTTACTTTTTCACACCAGTTTATTTTGAGCTAACTCAAGACATCATATTATTTTACTAATAAAAATTTCTTTAAAGAACTCTTTTAAAAATACAATACTATTATAACACTACAAAAAACAATAATTTCTTATTATCACCAAATATCTATTACTCTGCATTGATCTCCTGAATGTCTCATAGATATTTCAAATTTATCTTAAGATCTAAAATAAAAGTCTATATATTACAATTAATTAATATGTTGTAACTTTTTGGCTATTTGAAAAAGTTTATATTTTCATTCTATTGTTTACCTTTATGTTAATACTTTTAATGATATTATTGTTATCTTCCTTTGCATCTATAGCTTATGGGTTCCATACTAAATCAATATTGATATTAACTAGTAACCTCATTTTCTTCTTTTTCCCACCTTTTATCCAACTTCCTTCCCCAAATTCTTCCAAATACTTTTTTGGCACTCTCTGCCTTCCTTGACAATGCCCTTTCATTAGATTCTTACTCATTGTCTAGTCCCAGTCCTATTGACATTTACGACCTCTTTATACTTCGCCTTCCTAGTCCTGTATTCAGTTTCCAAGCTGATACCCAGTTATTCTATCAAAGGACAAAATTATGACTCTAAAAACAGAGTTTAAAGACAACATCTTAAGCCAGTGCTTCTCAAACTGGAGTATAGCTTCTTAATGCAGGCTATTTGAAGTCATAGGATAAATATAATCCACATTTATGATTTGTTAAGGTTATTTTGTGATGAGTAATTTTAAATGACATACACATATTTTGTAGATTTTTTTGCATATGTATGGCTATGTTATAGAGTATCATCTTTAATTCACATTAAATTTTATGTTGGTAGTGGAAATAGTTGCATTCTTTTCTGCCATTAGTTATGCTTTTATTGAGAAGTTATTGTTCTAACTTTATTGAGATAAAATTAACATATAACATTATAAGTTTAAGATGTAAAATTGTGACAATTTAATGCATGTATATATTGCAAAATGATTACCATGATAAAGTTAGTTAACACATTTATCACTTCACATAATTACATTGTTTTTGTAGTGAAAACATTTGAGACTTACTCTCTTAGCAACTTTTAAATGTATAATACAGTATTGTTAACTATAGTTATCATGTTCTACTTTAGATCTCTAGAACTTATTCATCTTATAACTGGAAGTTTGTATTCTTTAACAAATATCTCCCCATTTCCCTCACCTCCTTGTGCCTGGCAACTACTATTTTACTCTGTTTCTTTAAATTTGGCTTTTATTTTTTTTTAAGATTCACATATAAGTGATATCATATTGTATTTGTCTTTTTCTGTCTGACTTATTTCACTTAAAAAAAGTTTGTTTTAAACTCAAATGAGACTATGAGCTAGTATAAACAACTTTGATACACAGGTCTTTGTGGTGACCTTCAAATCACAGAGATATATATCTGCTTCTTTTTATGCTATTAAACTCAAATGAACTGTTGGTAAACCACATCCAACACAGCTGACAAACATGTATTTATACGACAGTAAATTCAAATCTTTAAATTAGTAAAAATATTTAACTGAAGAATGAAAAATATCTGATAATATAGCCTCTTGTGGCCATTTTATAACTTTATGTACACATCAAAATTGCTTTTATTCATTAAAAATTAATGAGATTCTGGCTAGATAGAAGCCATGTTATTCTTGGCTCTTTGACATTTAAGAAGCTTACTTTAAATTCAGGAAGTACTTTTATTTCCTTTGAAGCCTTATCATCTGTCAGTAACCTTCTATATTTTGTTTTCTAGTGATACACGACTCCATATCATTTATTTCTATATGCCTCTTCTAGTTTTTCTGTCTTAAATTCCTACACACTCATAAACATGTGGAAGATTTCAAGTCTGGAATCAAAAGTCACTTTCTGTGTGTGGCATTCCTTAGTTTCTCCCAAAAGGAATGAATTCTTCCTTCTCTGTGTTTCCTTTAGAAGCTGTTTATTCTGTTACAAATATTTCTAACTCTTTATTTTCTTACTTGTGAAATGGAAATAATAATGCTGTCTATTTTATAGGGTAGTTGTTAGGCTTAAATGAGATAACTTATACAGATTGCTTATTCTAGCTCTTGAGATATAATAGGTATGTGGTACATGCTAGCTGTTATTGTTATTACATTGGAATATATATATATATATATATATATATATATATATATATAATTAATTAATTTGGGGAGGTGACATAGATTAACAAAATCTAATAAGTGATATGTTCCTTCAGTACTATCCAGATTATAATTTTGGGGGGAGCAAGGACCATTTCTTATTCAATTAACCATGTTATCCAACATATAGTCTTGCACACATTTGAATAGTAGGTATTCAGTAGAGTTTTGCTAAATAAATTATTTAACAAATGACTTCATTACCAGTTATCACTGTTCTATTGAACAAGTTCATCATGAAATTAAAATAATTTTCTTAACAACCATTGGTATCATAGAATATTATTTTGGTTTAATATACATATTTTACTCATGAATATATTCTGAAGTTTTAAGATTGCTATCAGACTGGAAAATTATATCATAGATTTGATTTTTAAGTGCTTAAAAAGACATATATAAGGAAAAAGAAACAATGATGGATATTGATAATTTCAAAAGGAAATTAACAGTGAGGTTGAGTTCACTTGGTGGTTAGCAGAGAGAACTAGAGGCTTATACAACGATAAAATGTCTGGAAGAAATGTCTCTTTTAAAAAAGGAGTGTAGGAAAAATACAGACTATCATCCCAGCTTCTGCAGCATCAAGATAAGTAATTTTCAGTAGAAGCTCTGGAAGCCAAAGGAAGCTACTGCCAATGGCGTGTGTTATGTTCCTTCTCTTCTGCCTTCCAGAATTATGTATACATCTCTTATAGACTAATTCTAGAGGCCACAGAATTCTGGGAAATGAAGTTTCAGTTTTCTCTCCTGAAATACAGAAGCTAATGCATTGCTAACTTGCACCAGATAATCCACATTCAACACATTTTATAAAGTAAAAAAATATATAAAGTGGAAAGCTAAACTATTTGAAAATAGTTAACCATTAAACAATGTGGGTTTGAACTGTGCTGATCCACTTATACGCAGATTTTTTTTCCAATTAATACAGTTGGCCTTGATATCTGTGGGTTTCACATCTGTAGATTCAGTCAACACAAATGGAAAACACTGTTTTGATCTCCCTTCAGTTGAATCTGTGAATGAGAAGTGCTAACTGTAGAGTCAAAAGTTATACCTGCATTTTTAACTATGCAGAGGATGGGCACCCATAAGCCCCACATTGTTCAAGTGTCATCTGTAATGAATTATCCTGTGGAAGGTTATACTTCATTGCCAGGTGGGTTCCATTTGTTTTTCATGAACCAGCCTCTTCTTTCTGCTTCTATTTTAGGTGTTCCTATTGCTCCTAGGATCTTAGTGCATGCTCACTGCTCGGAGATTACCTGGCATATTATAACGAGATTACGTTGGTCATATTATAACTTAAAATGCTGCCTACTCTCAGTGATTTTCCATATTTGCATGTCAAAAAAAGTGACTATGTTTATCTCAAATGTGTAGTATTTAAAGAGCAGAAGGTAAATAAACATCATTGATTTCTGTCAGATGGTTCTATTTCTGGAATTCATCTTCTTCTCATCTCCATACTCTTAGGCCAAACAGTTACCAGGCTGGACTGCTGTTGAAATTTTGAAACTTTGTACATGCATCTACTTTGTATATACACATCTGCTAGAGTAAATTTTTGAATATGCAAATCTCATCATTTCACTTTAATGCATAAAATAACTTTTTAATTTATTTCTTTTTAAAATATAAAATGAAATTACTTTTTTCCACTATAAAATGAACACAGGCTATTAAGAAAACATATACAAAATTATAAAGAAGAAAACAAAATTTATATGAAAAAAATGTCCATTACTAAAGCGGTAGTGTATACATTTTTAGATGTTTTTTCTATGTAGACACAAGCATATGCACACATTTCTAAATTAGGCAATAGTTAACATACTCCTTGAGAAAGTCAATCTATTTTTTTTAAACATAACAATTTATTATGAACATCTACTATGTCAAAAACTTATAGGATTATCACAATGCTTGATAGCTATATACCACATACTGTGCAAATGTACATAATAATAAATAAACATGATATTGAAGAATTGCTGGTAATGTGTATATAATTTCATTATGCTTTATGAAAGGTAGAATTAGGAAATTTGATAAAACTAGAAAAAATAAGTTGTAACAGAATAGTGAAAATTTTAAAATTAAAATTAAAGAATATAAAATTAAAAGAATATAAAATTAAAGAATATAAAAAGTTCTGAGTTTGGTTTATGTTAATCCTGGTTGTAATTTTCCCACAAAATGTAACTGTACAATTTTTTCATACCATTTTCTCTTATTTTAAGTTTGTTATAATTTTACTCATGAAAACTTTCTATAGAGGTGAAATTTACATAAAACAAAATTAACTATTTTAAAGTACACAATATAATTCATTGACATTTAGCACATTGACAATGTTAAGCAACCACCACTTACATAAAATTCTAAAATATTTCATCGCACCCTAGAAAACTCCAAATGCATTGCTGTTCCCAGTTGATTCCTATTCCCTCTAATCCCTAGCCCTTTGAAACTACCAATCAGCTTTCTTTCTCTGTGGATGTTTCTATTCTGGATATTTCACATAAATGGAATCATATAATATGTAACTTTTAGTGTCTGACCTCTTAAACTTAGCATAATATTTCCAAGATTCATTGATGTTGTAGCATATATCAGTACTTGGTTTGTTTTAATGTATAAATAATATTCCATTTTATGTATATACCACAATTTGTTTATCCAGCCACCTGTTGAGTGGAATTGATGGATTATATGGCAATTCTACGTTTAAGTTTTTGAGAAACCACCAAGCTGTTCTGTACAGTGACTGAAACATTTTACATTCTTGCCAGTAATATAAGAAGGTTTCATTTCTCCATAACCTTAGGTTATCCCACCATACTTTTTAAAATTGTAGCCATTCTAGTGGAGTGGAGTGTATCTCATTGTGGTTTTTATCTTCCTAATAATTCATGTTACTGAGCATTTTTTCAAGGACTTGGTAGCCATTTATGCATTTTCTTTAGAGAAATGTCTATTCAAGATTTTGCTTATTTCTAATTGGGTTGTTTGTAGTTGAGTTCCAAGAGTCCTTATATATTCTGCACATTAGACCCTTATCAAATATATGAATTGCAATTATTCTCTCCCATTCTGGAGAGTGTCTTGATTCTTTCACTTTCTTGATAATGTCCTCTAATGCACAAAAATTTTAAATGTTGATGAAGTGCAATATACAATTTTTTTCTATTGTTCTTGCTTTTTGGTATCATATTAAAAATCCATGGCCAATCTAGGGTCATTAAGATTTGCCATGTGCTTTCTTCTAGGAGTTTAATAGTTTTTGCTCTTACATTTAGGGTATTAGTTCATTCTAAGTTAATTTTTATAGACAATGTAAGGTAGGGTTCAAATGCATTCTTTTGCTTGTGGATATCCAGTTGTCCCAGCACCATTTGTTGAAGAGACTATTCTTTCCTTCTTGTATGATCTTAGCACCCTTGTCTAAAATCATATGGCCAATGATGGGTTTTGCATTTATTTGGGGATTCTCATTTTATTCCATTGGTCTACATACCTATCCTCACACCAGTAACACATTGTTTGATCTCTATAGCTTTGTAGTAAGTTTTTAAATCAGGAAGTATGAGTCCTTCGTCTTGATTCTTTTTTTCTAAAATTATTTTGGCTCTTTGGGGCCCTTTGCCATTTGAGAATTGGCTTTTTATTTCTACAAAAAGGTCATTGGAATTTTAATTATACCTGTAGATTTCTTATGGTAGTATTGTGATCTTAAACAACATTAAGTCTTTCAAATCATAAACACCAGAGGTCTTACACTATTTAGGTCTTCTTTAATTTATTTCAGCAATAAATGATCTGTAAGGTGGTTTTTAGTGCTAAGCATTAGACACAGCATATAGAAGATAATTTGATAGTACATTAAGTGCTCAATTTTTCTCTGCTCATCTTCTATCAAAGCATTTATGCACTATTATCAGAGCTAATATAAAGGGGATGCTTTTTTAAACTACTGTGAAACTGAAAAATTCATGACTTTTATCTTTGTGCCACAGAATAAAAAGATTAGAACTAAAAACCACCTTACAGATCATTTAATTCTCCCTCTTTAATTTACAAATGAGAAAATTGAGCCTTAGACTGATTAGTGATTAACTGAAGTCAGGGATCTGGCAACTTAATTCCAAACTTTTAAAACCCACAAGAGGCCTTATTCAATTAGAGCATATTGATACCATAGTATCTCTTGATTAATTTTATGCAGACTTATAAAAAAACTTATCATTATTATGTTAAATTACGAAGGAGTTGTATGGATTGCACAATGCTGAGAGACACTGGAGATCTGACAAGCCATAGTGAACCCCATGGGCATTTAATTGAGCTTCCAGCAAAGCCAGAGGACAGGGCTGTTCTGGCCCTAGAATAAGAAATGTTCCAGTCCCGACTAACAAAAACTAAAAATAAGCAGTAATAGAATGAAGCTCATTGGTCAGTAAAATAATAAAATAAAGTTCTATAGTCTGCTAAGGAAGTTAACATAAAATAAACTTTACAACATAAAATCTATGATTTTCAGAAAGCCATAGAAAATAACCATACCATTCAGACACCCTATGCTTACTTAAACAAAGACTTCAAAACAAAACAAAGACTTCAAAACAAAGGCTATAACAAGAGACAAAGAAGGACCCAGTAATCCCACTTCTGAGTATTTATCTGAAGAAACTCAAAACATTACTTCGAAGGGACATGTGTATCGATATGTTTATTGCAACATAGTTTATTGACTATTTACAATACTCAAGATATAAAAGCAACCTGGGGATCCATCAAAAGGTGAATGGATAAAGAATGGAATATTACTGAACTATAAAAAAAGAATGAAATCTTGCCATCTGCATCAACATGGATAGACCTAGAGAGTATTGTGGTTAGTGGAGTAAGTCAGACAGAGAAAGACAAATGCCATACGATTTCACTTACATATGGAATCCAGACAAAATAAATGAGCAAACAGAACAGAAAAAAACTCATAAATGCAGAGTACAGTTTGATTGTTGCCAATGGAAAGGGGTTGGGGGAGTTGGGTGAAAAATGTGAAGAGATTAAGAAGTACAAATTAGTAGTTACGAAATAGTAATGGTAATGCAAAGTATAGCATGGGAAATAGAGTCAATAATATTATAATTATTTGTAGTGTCAGATGAGTACTAAATTTATTGGAGTAATCACTTCATAAATTATATAAATGTCTAAATATTGCACACCTGAAACTAATAATACTGTATGGCAACCATTTCACTTAAATGTAGAATCAAGGAACAAAAATAACAAACTAATCAAAAATAGATTCACAAATATGGAGGACAATCTGGTGATAGCCAGAGGGGAGGGGAATTGGGAGGCTGGGAGAATGGAGTGAAGATTTAAAGAAGTACAAATTAGTAAATGATAGATGGTCACGGGGATGGGGAGCACGGCATAGGGAATACAATTAGCATTAATGAAATGGCTAGGTGGAGAGCTAGAGGAGAGAAAGAGCAATTAGGGGGATCATTTTATAAATTATGTAAATGTCTAACCAATGTACTGTATACTTGAAAGTAATAATAAAATTAAATTGTAAAAAAAGAAAGAAAAAGAAAATGTATATAAAAAGATAATTACCATACCAAGAAATATTAGCTTATATAATAAGGGCTTTAATACAGTTATTGTAAATATATTCAAGGATTTAGGGGGAAAAGAGGCAAAAAGAAAAGATGGAGACTCCACATAGAAATTAATACTGTAGAAAAAGAACTAAATGAAAATTCTACATCTGCAAAGCACAATATCTGAATTAAAACTTTTTAGCTGATAGACTTAAGAGCAGATTAACAGAAGAAAGATTAATAGGTTTTGAGATAGGGTAATGAAAACTAAAACATAGCAGAAAAAATGACTTGAGAGGGTTAACATAGCCTCAATGGCATGTGGTTTAACCTACATATGATTGGGATGCCAGAAAGAGAGAGGAGAGAACTTGGGTTAGACAAAAAATATTTGAAGAAATAATAGCTGAAAAATATCAGATTTAATGAAAAATATCCTACAGATTTAAAAAGCAGAATAAACACAGAGCAAACTACATCATTTCAAATTGATGCAAATCAAAGATAAAGTCTTAAAAGCAGTCAGAGAAAATAGGAGAAACGATAAAAAAAATAACTGCTGAATTTTTATCAGTAACAAAGCAATTCAGAAAAAGTAGAATACCTTCAAAATGATGAAAGGGAAAAGTCATTATTAACCTAGAATTCTATATTTAGCAAAAATAACTTTCAAAAGTAAAGGCAAAATAAGAACAGTTCAGATAAACAAAAGCTGAGATTATTTGTCTTTGGGAGACCCACACTACAAGAAATCTAAAAAGAATTTCACCAGTGAAGAAGATGCCCTAGGGCTGGAGGATGATAATCCAGGTTCCGTAGGTCCCAGTTCTGTGGTCCCATTAATATGTCACTGGTTTTGAGACTTTAGTGCCCTAGTCCTTGCTGCGTGATAGCCAACAATAAGATATTTCTTATCTGAGTTATCTTTGTTAGACCCAGCAGGGAGGTACTTCAATTTGTATTTGCCAAGTGAATGTTTAATGTTAACTCAATTAAGTGCAAGTGCCATTAAATGTGGAAACTTCTGGAAGCAAAGTCTCTGAGGAAGATACCTGTGAGCAAGAGTCTAAGGCTTCTCCAGTCATACTGGTAGGTAAATTTTTCATCTATTCATAAAGTGGTCCTGATCTTACTAGTCTAAATATGGGCATCTTTACATCTGAGGCTAACACACTTGCAGTTCTAGTCTTCTGCATGGGCTCAGGGGGACTCTGGAGGTGAAGGGATGCACCAGGATGACTCCATAGCTTTTATGTCCAAGTGGAAATGGCCCCGATTATGTGCCCCTTTACATAAGGGCCCAAGGTTTTAGACTCGGAAGACATTTTGTGAGAAGGATAGGAAGTTCTTCTTGAGGTAGCCCTGATCCCCATGACTCATCATGAAAATTCCATCTGGGGGAAGGTACATCTTGTTTGTCTGAAAACTAAGCACTAAAGGAGCTTTAAATTGTAATGCTGTCCTACAGAGAAATATTGGTGGCAACACTTCACATGAAAATGGAAAATACTGCTATATGAAATGAAATATCAAGAAGGCAAATGATATAGGAAAACACATTAGACTAAGAGTTTAAGAATGTGACCTTGAAGCTTTTTTGGCTGACTTTTGACAAGTTCCTTCATCTCTTTGAGAAAATTCCTCACTTTCTTCATTGGCAAAGCAAGACATAAGTCTTGATTACCTTTTAGGACTCTTTCAAGTCTGTGGGTTAATAATTCAATAAAACATATCATTTGACTCATAAATTAACAATTAAAACTCAGCTCTATTTGACAACATACAAAACAGTTTATTAAGTGACTATGGGATATCTGGCATGTTAGGTCAGTTTTATTCTATTCCTAAATTGAATTTAACACTGTTTAAGTGATGAAATAAATTTCTGATTATGTTTTTATCCAGTGTTTTTCCCCAAAAAATAATTTTAGAAGGAGGGAGAGGGTTGAGGGTATTTTGCAAACCTTAAAACTGACTTATATTTTGGCACTGTGGGACTTTCTCTAGCCTGTTATGAGAAATCGTTTAATATAAGGAGAACCTCCGGGCACATTACAGTGTATGGGACTATGTCTCTGTAACCTATTTGCACTGAAGCTCAGAAGTTGTGTTTAAAGAAACCTACACATGTCCTATCCTGTGAGAAAGAACTACACTGAGACCCTTGAGGCTGGGGAGTCTTCCCCAGGTTTACACACCTTCAAGCCTATTGCTTCCTTGCTCTGGAGCTTCCCTGACACTACGGCCATGGGTGCCCTTAGGCTTCTATGTGTGTGCCACTATGGGGTCACCACTGACTCACTGACTAATGAGGCAGACCCTGATAACAAATTTCCTATTCTTACCCTCAGGGCAGGGAACCTGAGACATACTTTATATAGTTATAAAATGGAGCAACCTGTAGCAGGAAACAATTCCATTATGCATTCTTGTATTAGTTTTACCTCTTTCGATATTTCAATTCCCTCTGTGCCTTATTTCTGCTCCCTGCAATTATTTTCCTGAATATCTTACATTGATAAAAATTTTCCTCTTGGGATCTGTCCTTGTGGGAAACCTGAGCTAAGACAAACCTCAATGTTATTAAAAATCTAAAATATGTCAGAGACACAAGCATATTTATTGAAGCATTCTAAATGTCCATCTAAAATGTTTGATTTTACTTCAGCCCTGATATTGATTAAAAAATGAAACCTGTGTCAACTGAGACAATGGCATTTCATGGTGGTCCTGTCAGGGTTAGGGAGTAGGGTGGAGCGCGCAGGGAGGATTGGAAAGGCCTTAGAAAGGTACGGAAGTGAACTGGTCACCTCAGGATAAAAAATAAAAATGGTTCATGAGAAGTGGAGAATAAATTGGGGCAAGGTTCTGAGTTAATCCACATTTACTTTTCCAATTTTTCTACATCATCTTTTATATCTTCTTTATCCTCATATTCAGATACTTGCTAATTTAGTAGTTTAATTTATTTTTTTATTATCTTAATGAATAAAATTATTTTTTAATCAATTTCCTTTGCCTTATTCCCCATCATTTATTTAATTCAATTAAGTGATGGTTACTGTCTTAGTCACAAACTTAAAATGAAGATTGGAATTTGTTCTTTATAAGGTCTTTCTATGACATTTTATTCAGAATATGAACTTGAGTGTCTATAAGTAAGAAGCAAAAAAATTTCACCATTAAATATGAAGGCTAAATGCTATTCATACTAAATTAAGAATTAACAAATATCTGTTTTGTCATTTTCTCCTAGATTCTTTTTAAGTAAAATATATAAAATATTGTAATGAAAAGATAAAAATAATAGAATTATACAAATGTGAGTAAATTATATAAATTTTGAGAAGACAAATTATGTATATATGGATATAAATATGTATGTATGTATGTAAATATATAGTAAAAACATCAGTCTCTTAAAATAAGATATATCAAACCAGAAAATTCTGTATTATATACCCAAATAATTTCCCCATATTAAATTGTAATTTTTTGAAATTGTCTTTGTTATATTTTTATTTATTATGGGATATTAAAATTCCTTTTCAATGAATTGAGCCATTTTTTAAAATCTTTATATTGGTGGATATTTTGAAGTCCTAGATAACAATTATTGTTACCTGAGCAAAAAAATTGTACAAATACACATATTTGTGTGTGTGTGTGTGTGTGTGTGTGTGTGTGTGTGTGTATGATACGAGGATTGGCAAATATCACCCATGGGCCAAATCTAGTCTGCTGACTGTTTTCGTATGATCCCCAAACTAAGAATGATAGATTTGAGAAGTACATTCACAATCAATGTGGTAATAGAAAACACTAGCTTTGAATTCCAATTAAATTAACTATCTCTCTTCCTCCCTCAAAAATCATTTTTTTCATTAGTAGATCTATACAAGAAAAGTCTACTCAATTATATTTATTACATGTATATTTGTGGAAATTTGCCTTCTCTTGTTATATAACAATCCCTACATATAGCCTTGATATTGCCTTTTGGCTTTCAAAGTCGAAAATATTTACTTCCATCTCTTTATCAAAACAGTTTGCCAAACCCTAGTGTAATACATCTTTTAAGATGAAGCATTTTCTGTTTATAGTTAATATGCTTTGCACAATCAAAATATATTGAGCAGAAACCTTATTTCTTTACCTTTGGGTGTTACCTCCAACCAAGATCTGGCAGATATGGCACCAGCATGCCCAAATACCTCACTTACTATTTCAGGTAAACAAGCAGTTTGGTACCATACAAATACAACTTTAAAAGCAGTCCCTGAATTCTGTATCAGATTTACTGAAATGAGTGTACATATTTTTGTCCCTTTATAGATGTAATCTAGTATTTTTGAGGATCCAAATAGTTCCTATGTATCAAGAACTGACATTATTAACTAAACGGGAAAGTATAATTAATGATTTTATCCATGAGAGTAAAAATAGTTTCAACGATGACTTTTATCTTGCAAAGTGCAGTGGTAGTTTTTGAGGATCCCTTAACACTTAACATTGATCTCTTTATCTTCCCTGAAGGTCACTTATTCCTTTACAACTTGTCTTCCTGTTTTCTTCCTGTCTCACTGTCAATCCATTCTCAGCCTTCTTTGTTGGATTATCAGCTTTTACCAAATTTTCAAATGTTGGAGTTACCCCAGGCTCAGTCATTAGAAACCTCTCTCACTCCACATTCTCCCTAGTTTATTTCAGTCACACCCAAAGTTTTCATCTACTATTTGATAACTCCCAGATAAATATCTCTAGATTTTTACCTTAGATCCAGACTACTGAAGCTTTCCCGAAGCTCCAACTACTTAGTAAGTACCATTATTAGGAAGACACACAGGCCCTCCAACCTCACATGTTCATACCTTTCTCCTGATTTTTCACCTCACAAACCTACATTCTCTTCCTGGTTCTTGTCTCAGCGAAAGGTCACGTTGTTCAAACTGCAGACTTGGAATCACTCTTTAGCTAGTGAAGGCCCATAACTTACAGCCGCTCTTCCTATCAGGTGTTATCGATTTTATTTTCATTCAAGTCTACACCATAACTATCTCATGTCACAGGCCCAGACCTTAAGATTGTTTAATCTTTTCCTAAAAATTCAGTCACCAGAATTTTTTTTTTTTTTAAATAACGTAAAACAAATCTGACCATGTTATTTCCGCTGATGGCATTCTATTTCTTCGAAGTGTGGTGACCACCTGTCCTAGTGTCTGAGAGGATTCCCAACATATGGATCTTTCAATTTTAAAATTAGGACAGTCTTGGGAAAAGTCCCCGTATGCTTGAGAAAGGGGTTTCCTGGGATGTAGTACTCTCAGTGCTGAAACTGGGAAAATCAGAGGCAAAATGGAGCAAGATGGTCATCTTAGTTTTAGGACAAATTGGTTAAAGTCCCTGGGTACCCTATTCCTCTTTCCTTTGTTCTCTGAGTTCCAACCACATTGGCATTCTTTCTGTTCTATGGACATGCCATCCTGCTTTTTGCTTCAGAGTTTTTATATGTGTTCTTTCTGTTGCTCTTCCTTTTTTAAAAAAATTGATTACATCTTCTCAACTACCAGATTTTAGCTAAACATCATTTTCTCAGGAAAATTTCTTTGATTTCCCAAATCAGGGCAGATGTCTCTGTGGTATTCCTTCTCGTTATTTCACACGTTTTTTTTTTTTTTTTAGTACTCATCAGAATAGTTATCATGTTAATGTCTACCTCTCTTGCTAGGATGTAAACTCCATGAAGGCAGGGCCCATGTGCAGTTCTTCAACATGCTCTCCAGCACTTAGCATAGTGCTTGCCACGGAGTAAGTGTGTAGTGAGTATTTGTTAAACAAATGAACTTTAATTACTTCTTTTATCATCCTGTAATTATACTGTCCATTTCCATGGTAAAAATATTTCTATAGCAAAATAGATGGCTCTATTTTTCTGTAACTCATATATTTAACCAAATCATATTACAAGTTCCTGGAGTAAGTGATCACTTCCAATTGTATTAAAATAGTCTTTTAACAAATCAAACTGACTAAAAAGTACAGTCCTCTCTTCCAAGGATTACATTCTAGAGAAAACTATGAACACAAAAATGTCTGCATTCATATGAGCCAGTGCCTGTTAGCCAACCTTCATTTTATTCTGTGTGAATTTTGAATCTAGATTACGCATTTCGAGAAATCTGATAAATAGATCCAACTCTGTCATATATCACTAAATTAATATTTTACTGAAGATGTCATGGAGACACAAGGAAGAAAAGTCACATTGCAACCACATAGCAGTAATTCAATGAATTATTCCAAGAGATGGCTCTGGTCTTCTCCTTAGGTGTCCCTCTCTTGATGCCATTTCTCTCACCCCTTTCACCCTTCACCATGGTCTCTAATGTGTTTTTGTTGTTTCAGGGCAACTCAGTCCCTTCCCGTAGATGAATAACCCCCAGAACAAAGCAAAAACCCATCAGGGCCAACATGTTGGTTTCCTGTTTCTTAAGCATACCCTGAAAATATCTCATTTTATTTCCTTTCCACATCACTTCTTTTTGGGAATCTAACCTTTTTTCCATTGATAACACATAAGCCCACAAGGAGACTTAAGTTAATAATTATATAATTAGAAAAGACAACAAGTATCTATGAAGAAAACATAGGCAGAGATTTGGGGTTATTATTTTTGTCAGAATTTTTTAAAAATCCAAAGAAAATTGCAATAAAGTTTTGGTCAATAAAATTCTGATAGCAATTTCTTTGCTGTGAATGATTTTGCTCTCATGAGTACACAGTGCTTTACCACATGCTGTTCAAATGAAGCCTGGCGTACCCCTGTGCAATGGAGCAGAAGCCAAAAGGTGGTTTTGCAAGATGAGTCTAGACTTCCTGTCATCTTCCCTACTTGCAGTTGTGCTTCAGAGGCCTCAGCTGGAGAGAACTGGCTGCAGGTTCTCAGGGCCCAGCTGAGCTAATGGAGCGAAGAGTGGTAGAAGGGCTACTGAAGACATAAAGCACTGCAAAAAAGATGGACAGAGCACAACTCTATTACAGCATCTGTAAGGAAAGCCCTGTGCACAGGGAAACACACTGTAAGTGGTTGACTGACATCACAACATAACAGATTCTCCTCCCATGGTTAACTTTGCTCCTTTTTGTGACTGACTAAAAATAACCAGTCTTGGAAGAATCCTAGAATGTCGGAGCTGAAAATGAACTGAGAAATAATCTGGTTCCTCCCCTTAACTCTTCAAATGATGAAACTTAGGTGTAGAGTGTTTTATGTGACTTGCTGAAAGTTACTTGGTTAATTTCAGATAATGAAAATGACCAGTTCTCCCAGTTTCTAGTTAACTGAGATCCAATTTGAATGCTGCTCAAATTAGGAATTTCCCCTAATAATATATATGTATTTATAGTCTGGAAAAACAGCACATCAATGGTGTC
Organism: Pteropus medius; assembly: GCF_902729225.1. Lineage (NCBI taxonomy): Eukaryota > Metazoa > Chordata > Mammalia > Chiroptera > Pteropodidae > Pteropus > Pteropus medius. The sequence continues at coordinate 5,413,734 of NW_024350921.1, read as the reverse complement.
CATTTTTTAAAACAAAAATCAAGGCTAAATGAATTTTTTAATGAAGAGCTGGTTAAAAATACACTCTGTAGAAATAGTTATAATCATTATTCTTCTGTTAATGGCTTGAAACCTTAAAGTGATTTTTAGTCATTTGTTATTTTCCCAAAGGTTTTTATTCTCATCTTTAAATAAACAGCAAGATTTAATCAGTGGAGTTAGTTGGGCAATTTCTCTCTTGAGAACTAGCACAGTATTAAAGTTCATTGGGTTTTAGTTACAAAATGCAGCCTGTTTCAATGATCCTCATATCCCTCTAGGCAATTGTTGATATCCATACATGTGATCATAATTCAGACTATTAAAGTAGAATTTGAAATATGTTGACATCCTTTTAAAAGTGTAAGAGAGCATATTGATCCCATGAGAACATACATTGCAGAACTCTAATCTTTTATGCAGCTGCTCTGTTGAAATCATTCCATACCGGGGCAGCCATATTAGAGTGTGCTAGAACCAGAACAACAAATCAAATTAACTTAGCATGGGAAGAGAGTTTATATTAAGTGTACATTTTTAGAAAATAACATCTTTTATTTCTTCAAAGATTCTGAGGACCTTTAACAGCTCTGATTCTTACTGTTGTTTGATTTAAAATTCTTCTGGGAATAGGGCAAGCCCACACTACATATGGGCTATTGGATCAGAGATCTGCAATTTAGTGTGTTTTAGAGTTTATATAGATTCTCTTATTCAGTCTTCATAATAATCCTGAGGTGAAACAAAAAGAGTGTTATCACCATGTTATAAATGAAGTCATAGATACAGAGAGATTAGTTGTCAATGCCAAGCTTTAAGGCTTGCACACAGGGTTACTGATCTCTCTGAATTATCATGACATCAATCAAAAAAGGAGGTGGTAGGGGTTTTACTTTATATTATTGAGTGGGAGATTAGCTGCTAAAATTGTTTGGGTATTGGCAAAAACTGAGAAAAACAGTCTGTATTCTTTTGTACTTTCTTTTTTTCTCAGAGACAAGAGAGTCTTTGCAAATGACAATCTCACCAGTGATACTGTGTCATGTATCTCCTGGCTATTCTAGTCTATGGAACTTGAAGTGTCTGTCCTCAGCTTGCAAACCTAGGGGGCAAGGTTCTAGGTTCTTCCGTATAATGCCAGGAGACTAAGACTGATTTTCCAAGCAACCAGTTGAACTTTATGTCTCTAACTATTTCTTCATCTTTAAAATCTTATGAGCTCTGATACTTCTTTTTTCCCTTTGGCTCATGGTCTCAGACACCCGGGGGTCACCTGCTGGTCTCCTGGAATGAGAATAAAGTGTTCTGATTTGAGGAACTGTGCCATTTTGAAATTCTACAATTAGTGTGCTTGAGTATAGCTTAATAACCGAAATGGAATCTAGGTTTAAAGCAAGCTCTGCCACTTACTAGCCCTGTGAATAAAGGAAGGTTAGTTATCTTCTCTAAGTTTTCTTTTTTATATATATTAAAGATGCCAAATAAGGTTGCTGAGAGAATTAAATGAGAAATACGAAAAATGGTGTGCACATATAGAGAAATTACAAATGTTAACCATGGTAGTTATTAATGCAATTGCTGGTATTCTTATTCTCAGTTTATGTTTAGCAGAAGAAGGAACATATGGCTAAAATTCCCTGAAATCTTTCTGGACATTAAAGAGGACTGAAAACACAAAGTGCATACTCTTTAATGGAGATAGACAGAAATCAATTCTTTCTCTCTTGGTCCTGGTTAGTGCTGCCACAAAAAGTGAAATCAATTATAGGTGGAGTAAACGTCAGCTTGGCTGGACACTCTTTGGCTATGGCCCATCAACCACTGATAGCCTGGAATCCAAGTCTTCATGGAAGGAGCACTGAGTCTTAGCATGCTCATCTCCCAGGTATGTATCTTAACCTTCCTGATATGTAAGATGGGGGTCGGATGTGGGTCAGACAGGATTATACAGCTTAAATGGAGAGAGAAAGAAAGAGGTGGAGAGGGAGAGGGAGGTAGAGGAGGGGAGGGAAGAGAGAGAGAGAGACCGACTGGCACAATCTGCTCCTTTAGGTCAAATCTGCACATTTTTCCCTCTTCCTCAGTGTGGAGGCTGACCTCTTCGAACTGCATCAACCTGTCAAACAAAAGTGATGACCAAATAGCACACATATCATGCACTCACTGGGGAAAACTCGGGCAATAGGATCAGTGTGGCTCTCTCATTTCTCTTTCATTCTAGAGTGATATACAGAGGACTGGTAGAACTGGATGTTGTTATGAGAGCATGGGCTGTGGCATTTTAAGCTGCATGATTAGGGAAGCACAGATCTCTGGCTATGATTAGGGGCCACACAATTCAGTAAAACATGGCAAACACGTTGACTTTAGCTTCTTCCTTTCAGCTGAGTGTGAGTGCAAAGGGAGTGCCAAGTTTGGGGGCCCAAGCCTAGAGGTCGTCTGGGATTTATGACCTTAAGAGCTGGACTGTAGCTAGTTTCCGTGGAGCTTTATAGGTAGCCAGCTTTTTTTCTTTAAAATTAACCTTGCCTCTTACTTGTCAACAATGAGAGGTACAAGCAAGAGACTGGAGAGTGAACAGGCAAAAAAGAGAGGGCATTTCTTCCCTATCCTGATTCTGGCCAAGGCATGGCCCACTTTTCTCTACATAGCCCTATCCTACAGTGACAGCCCATTCCCATAACAGCTTCTTTCCCTCTCCCATTATAGTAAGTTTCACCACCCCTTTCTTAGACCTAAATGAGCCCACACTTTTGTGAGAATCCCTGTCATTGACCTTTCTTTAGTTATTATATTTGAATAGACTTTCTGTTCCCTGCTGCAACCCTACCTGGTACAATGTGGAAAAATGTTTAATTTATTTAAGATATAAATATTGCTCATTTAAATCATTTGGATCATATGTGCCTTTAAAACATCACACTTTCTCAATATTTTCAAATGTGTCATTTTATCTAAAGAAGAGAAAATAAGGAGGAATTTGAACTTAAGTTAGAAAGATAAATGATTAAAAATGTTCTCCTTTGTTCTCTTCTGTTTTAATATCTTAAGAGTAATGAAAAACTGTTATTAGAATTCCATAGCTCGTTGTGTAATCAAAGCAAATGTAGAAATAGGAAAGTTCCATTATTAGAGCAAAATCTCTCCAGTGGTTTCATTCCAAAAATGATTCATTTAAACTTGTCACTATTCTTTGTTTTGTACAATGCTCTAAGCAAGCACAAATAAAAATAAGCCAGGAGAAAGCTTATGTATACGCTCTGGTACTAGGGTTTTTCCATAGGAAATTGATTTATTCTTCACAAGTCTATAAATTCAATTTATCTCCATGACTTCCTGTATTGAAATAAATGCTATGGATTCAGGAAAGTCTTAAGCAGACGTGTCTGGTAAACATCTCCCATTTTTCTTTCTCAATTAGATGAGCTAAATTGCATTACAGACTACTCTGCTCCGAAAGCCCATAAATATATCTAATGCCCACTGTCTGGAGAAATGTAAAACTGTGCAGGCAGCTGCCCTCCTGACCTCAGCTTGTAATTCTCTAACATCTTCCAGTGAAGCCACAGTTTTCCCTGCAGCACTGTTAGCTAAGATCTGAAGAGACTGCCCTTTGGTTTCTCTTTATTTATATGGATTAAAAAGTGGTTGATTTTCTTATATCCACTCATATTTTAGTGGTTTAGAGTGTGAATCTAAATAATAAAGTTTCAACATGGCTTGATGAGCTTATGGTAACTCAGTTTCAAAGCTGATTTTGGAGAAATCATTCATTTATTTATCACTCGCTCATTCATTGTCAGGCACATCCTATGAACATAATAGCTTCCCTTAATGTGACTGAAAAGGAAATTAAAGAAGACGAAGTAAAAAATATATATAATCTATTTCTAAACATTCGAGAATTTACCAAATATTGTGCTTTGTGCTTTGTTGGGAAACAAGTGGTACAAAAAGAAATGAGATCTGTATCTCTATATGGAGGGGCTGGGTATCCAGTGGGAGAGTGAAAAGTTAGAAAAAGAATAAAATGCCACTAATCAAAATTTTGGTTTTATTCCAATAAACATACAAAATAATTCTTAGTGATTTCGTTATTTAAAATCATGTTGCTTTTCCTCTGTCGATTGTAGTAATTTCTAGAACTCCTGGGCAGAAAGTTAGCTCTACTCAGTGTTTTTATGACTAGACATCTTCACACTGGCATAAGACTCTACCTGGCATAACGAAAGTTTGTTACAGTGGAATTGCTAACAGGCTCTTGATTAGTATATCAGGTACTCATTGTGCTTCACTGAGGGTACCAGCCTAGAGGGTCTTTAAAAGGAGAGAGGAGAACACAATACCTGAAAGCACAGGTTCTAGAATCAGACATCCTGGGAATGAAAGCTGCTCTTATCACATGTAATTGTATGGCCTTTGGGAAATTACTTAACTTTTCTGGGATTTGGTTTCTTAGTATTAAAACTGTAAATAGTAATAGGACCTATGTGATAGCATATAAAGCACTTAATATGGCCAGAGAAAATGGTCACTGAATTTTAGCTGTTACTGATTATTAACACTTTCTCTCTCTTCAGAACTCTGAAGAGTAGCTGAAAATCGGATAGTGCTGCTAATTTATTTTTTTAATATGCACTGAGATATCTCTACAAATTATTATGAACATTTAGTCTTATTTAGGATATGAATGTATTTATCTTCACATTACCAGAAAGAAAAAAAATACAGTGTAATGAGACTATAATATAATTTCCCAAATAGTAAGTCAGTGGACAGGAAAAAGAATGAGAGAGACAATAGTCTAGAGTGGGAATCTGTAAAGAAATATTCATGGGACCTGACATAAATAAGCTCACGCAGGAGCATGAGGAGATTTCTAGACATGCTCTATAACATTACACTGAAGAAATGACAAATAAAAATTTAGAAAAACCGCCAGCAGTTACTCCTGAAATTTACTATTTTCAATAATCTCTTGTTTGATTAAAAATGAGTAATTTTAAATAGATATTTTTAATAAAATAAATGCCAATGCTTCTCATTTATTCATCTTCAAATAACATACTAAGTACATGATGTGTGTCAAGCTCTGCACTAGGAACAGTAGAAGCAAAAATTTATAAGCTGTGTTCTCAAAATGGCCTAGCAACGTGGAAAGAGACAATATGTAAATACATAGGTCAAGTATTGGTCTCCAAAGTAAGGAGTTTTAGAAAAGTATACAATATATTAATTTATATCTAGAAAACAAAGGTAATTTATATAAATTATGTAAAATATTAAAACTATGTTTTGACAATGGCATTCTCAGTTGGTTCATATGTCCAACAGTTACATGTATGCATTATATCTCAAGGGAAAAGTGGAAGTTCTATAATGCACAGAGTAATCAATGATATTATCATACATCTTATGTACAATTGTCAGTGCTGCCACCAGTTTAATGTTGACAGGCATCTGCAGTCTCAGGTGCAAAAAGAGAAGAAACTATTCAAGTGAACAGTTTGCAAACTGGGGAACACACTGCCTCCTGTGGAAATTGAGTGTGCTCTGCAGAGACAAAGGGTAGGCTGATTTTTATAGAGAAAGTTCCCTCTCTATAATTCACAGTCGGTCCATTTTTATGCAAATGAGGCATCCAAATTTGCACAGTCTGCCTCATCCAAATAGCACTATCCTGATGGGTTGGCTTCTCATGTTCTGAATAGTTGTTATGGAGCCCCTCTGATTGGTCAGTATAAATGCAAATAAGAATATAGTTTTGCAGTTCCGATTGGATGAATCAGGTCTCACTCAGTTGATTGGTTGAAATACAATACGAAGAATTCTTTTATGAGGGTTGACTTACCTGGCAGGAGCACAATGCAGGAGGCTGAAGATTCAATTTGTAACTTGTCCCGGAAATGCAGCATATGTAAGAGGCCTGTCAGCAATGGCTGCTGGACTCTGGTTATGAATTCATGCCCAGTTAACCACAAGGAATCCTTCTTGACAGACATATTCCTTCTCAGGGTCTATACTATGTATTAATATACCGTAATATGTATGCATTATAATATGCATATGTCTAATAAAACTTTTTTGTGAATTGTATTGCCTATATTTGATTAAACTAACCTTCATAAGATGAATGAGGCTTGTGGGAGATTGCTGCAAGAAAATTGCTCACTGGGGATAGTACTAAAATTGCCAGCAAAACAGCACAAGCAAACAACAAAAACATGGCAGCACTGTGCCTCCTCCCACTCTTTCTAGGACACTTCATCAGCTTCATTCTGATTAAAAACTGTGATGATCTAGCAGAGTCTGGTAAGATGCAGATTATTTCTAAATAATAAAAAAGACTGCTTGCTAGGTGTATTTATATTCAATATTGCTATTGATGAACCTCACCTCAAGTGTATATTAGGTCTTAAGATTTGGGTTAATGACAGTATACATGTATAATTATAAATGCTTAAATCTTAGTGTGCACTCTAACCTTCTTATTAATGATAAGGGTGTGTCAACAGTTTGAGACCACTGGATTTACATATTAGAAATACAGGGGCAGCAAAATAAGACAGATTTTATTTTCAATATTCTTTTAAGCTGCTTTCAATTCTATGTAATTTAAAACAATGCTACCCTCTTGGTGCACCTCACCCCATTTGCACATTTGCATTTTGGGAGGTTGTGTTTTTTTTTGTTTTTTTGTTTTTTTAAATAGTAATCATGGAAGGACTACTCAATAACATCCCATTCAAGTGTAAAGATGCATTTTACTTCTTAGAGATGAGACATTATTCTTAATCATAGTGCATTGCTCATTGCACATTGACAAACTGCTACTGTCAGAAGACTAAGAAGGTACTGCCCTTGCAAAATAGAAGTTGTCGGATTTTGTATTCTTTTGAATTTAGATCTTATTGTTAAGGTAAAAATTCTGGAGACTTAGAAAATGCATCTTAAAATTTCTGAATAAAAGTATCACCTTTTAATAATTAATAATGATTTAATTAAATTTTGTACCCTTGTTTCTGAGAGCTTGTGCATCTTTTTTGAGTCTAACACAGGGACTCTCTTGTCCTTTTATTTTAATAGCATTTACACTTCTCAAAACACCACATGCACATCATCTTGCTTGATCACCTTAGAAATGCAGAGGGCTCTGTGGTGAGGTGAATGTGCCTACAGATCTAGTCCTTGCCTGTAGAAACCCTGGGCTATGGACAGCTCCCCTCAGCCTCAAGGGTAACCACTTTCACTTCCCAGCATGATTTCAAGGATCAAAATTTTTCATGTCTCTGAAATGCCATTTATTAGAATCCATTTAACAAGTATTTCCTCTTCTCCTTGTGACCTAGAGAGGCTAGTGAGTATGAAGAAAGGCTTGTCTACCTTTCGTACAGAGTATGAACAAAACCAAGGGAGAATAAAAGTGACAGGAATAGGAGCCCAGGAGATGGAAAATATTTGTATAATATATTCCTTTTAATCTTTCCCCTCTCCCTAGTGAACAGAATGCATGCTGTTGTATAAAATATGGAAATTATAGAAAATAGAAAAAAGGTAAAAATTAACTACTATGCAAAGGCTTTTCATTATTAATATTTTGGTGTTTGAACACACTGTACAAAAAATTGTGTTCTGCCATTTCATTGAACATTATAACATATAAATGTAGTCAATTTAAAAAATTCTTTAGAAATATTAATTTTTCAACTGCAGAGCACTTATCATACAGATATATCATGCCATATCAAACTTATGCAGCCTATTACTATTTTTCACTATTCTAAATAGCAGTGAAATGTCCATTTTGTGCCTAAATTATTCTTTATTTTCTGAAGTTATTTTTTTTAAATGATTTTCCTTAAATGAAATTGATGCAAGTCAGGGTGAACTGCCTTGAATGGGAATTCAAATCCTACATTGAGAGACAGAGAAAGAGAGAGAGAGAAAGAGAGAGAGAGAGAGAGAGAGAGAGAGAGAGACAAAGACACAGAGAGAAACAGAGACAGAGAACAGATAGTCGGTGAGAGTCCTGACTGTGCACAAAAAAGAATTCAAGTGACACCAGAGTTAGAGTCAAATGGAAAGTTTATTAGAGAAGGAATAACACTCAGTAGACAGAGTATATTTTCCTCTCAGAGGCAGAGTATGAGAGAGACCCTAGTGTTTGAGAAATTCAGTTTAAATCTGTTTTCCTTTCCGAGGATGGGTACGCAGTTGTTGGGAACTTCAGCAGGTATTGTCCTGTAGGTTCCCTGTTTTCTGGCCCCGTGCTGACCTGCCAGGTTCTGAATGCAACTTGGCTTAATATTTAGTTCTTATGCCTCTTCTCTATTTCAGAATTACTGGGTCAAAGGACATGGACTTCAGCCATGGAATTTCAAACTTATAGCAATTGAAAATGGCCTCCTTACTTTCAAATACTAGTATTTCAAGGTAGATATGAGCCTACAGTTTAGTACTTTAACTGGATTTATCATATTCACAGATAATTTTAATTATCCTTAAAGGAAGCATTTTTTTCCTATTCATTTCATACAAGTCTCTTTTTAAAAATTAAAACATACAAATAATCATCATCAGGAAAAAAATTATTTTACTCTGATTTTTAGTAAACAAATAGGTATTCTATATATTCAGAGAGAGAATATGTCAGATGATATTTAATAAATACTACAATTAATCTTATAGTAGTTATTTTATTATGTTAAATATTTCTTTATTTACTGTAGTTTTAGTAAGCCAGTTATAATCTGAATATATAATAAGGCTGATATTTTAGTGGCCTTCACATTAGAAATAAGAATGACAAGTGAAAATATTTCCATTATGGTGATCGGAGTTCCAATAACACACCTCTCAGTCCTTATCACTGATGAAAAAATGAATTTCAACTCAGTAAATTATGAGAAGTATTTGTTTATTAAGGGCATATTATGAGGTAGAAGATGGGTAAAGCCTAAACTGGCTAACCACATGGAAATGAGGATACATTGGGCAATGGAGGCAAAGCTTACAGCCAGGAAAGATAGAGCTGTAATCCTGCGGGATGGGGAGTTGGGGGAGGTGGGAGAGGGAGGGGAAGGGGAATGGTGGGGGAGGGAGAGGCCTGAATTATATTAGGGCCAGGATGGGTGCTTACAAAAGTGTTCTTAGGTGATTGGTACATGAGGTCATTTTGATTGATGTTTGGCTGTTATATAACTTGGCCTAGTGCACATGAGCTTACCTAGAATTGTCTGTTACAATTAGATTCATGAACTTCTGGTCAAAAAGATGGTATTGTAATGATGGTATAATGAGGCTTAGATTATGGGCAGGTTAAGGTAGTACCTTCCGCGCAGGCCTCTGTGGTCAGATTAAACCAGCTATAGAGTATGGCCCTCCTGTCCATTATCTCTGGGGATGCAGGAAGGATTCTCTAACTACCAACAAGGTGTTCTTTGGGCCGTCTCTAGACTGAGCCTCCATTCCTTTGTTCCTCTGTCACTTTTGTCTGACTAGCTACCTAACAAAAAGAATAGTTTTACTTTATCAAGAGTATTGTTCCAAAAAGCATTTAGGCCAATTTAAAACAAGAAGCAGGATTATACAGTTAGTTAACAGCAGAGTAGGGTCCGCAAAGACTTCAGTACTGTTATTCCTGAGAGAATATGCATTTTTGTTTTCAAGTCTAGTTTCTTCTCCTTACTAGATAATAAGATGTTTAATGCTAAGGACTTGGGTGTGGCAAGCACTGTTCTAAGGCTTTATGTGTATCTTCAATCTTTGAAGAGGTAGACACTATTTTTACTTGCCCCCATTTTACCTCCCAGAAAACTGAGGCACAGAGAGGAGAACTCTGAGTTATCACTCTGCTGGGAGCTAGTCAAGCCAGTCCTGGAGCTCAGGCAGTCCAACTCTAGATCTCAGCTCCTGATCATTTTTAATCATGTTGGCCTCTTGCATGTTACTTATCTCATTAAAGCTTCTTTTCACCCACTTGTAAAATAGAGATAATAATAATATATGCTCTGTGTATGTTGGATATTTGTTTTGAGAATCACAAATGGAAATATAAGTAAAAATGTTTTCTGCACTGATGTGCTATAAAATGTTAGTAACTTTCTAATTAATAAAATCAACAATGGATCTATCTCATCATACCAATTACTCTTCTTCAGCAAATAATACGGTTGTGGTCTGATTTGGAGACTTCTCTTCTTGTTTGGTTTGATTCTCTTTACTTTCCCTGGTAGTGTTTATTGGCTGATGATAACCAGACATCAGTTTTAGAGCTGGAGGGAGCTTAGTAGGTATCTAGTTCACATAAACCTTCCCTTTTACCTAAGAAAGGCTGAAATTCATTGTAGTTAAGGTTACTGAGATATCACAGATGACTAGAAAAAATAAAGACATACATCTTGTGCCTGCAGACAAACAACTCATGCTGGTGCTGCTCCTATTTTTCTGTGTGAAATAGGTTGCTGTCTAGGCCATCCCATTATTTACATTTGGACCTAAATGAGTTCCCAGGACTCTAAAGATTTTAGTACTAAAAGTTCTACAACATGAGAAACCCTTTAGTAGCAGACCAAGTGGGACTGTGAGTCGCTCTGGGAGATGGGGAACTATGGCTCTGTCTCCTTTCGGGAGCTTTTCTGGTTGGGCTAGACTGTCAGTGAGAGAAAGCAGTAATTTGTGGCTTTCAGAGAGAGCATAAGAAAGCTTACACAGGTTTAAGCTGCACCTTACAAACCTGCCTGCTCTCTGTTCCAATGAAAACAAGATTTTACTTGATTTTCATTTCTAAACCATACATTATTAAATGTATACTGTTATTCACTTGACACAAACTATACTTTAAAGTTATAAAAGTACCTGGAAGAAAGCAAAAGTAAAGCTGAAATTAGGTACAGACATATTATACAATAGATGCCACTTTGTGTTCAACAATTTAACAGTATTATCTTTCTGTGGAGGTTTAAATATAGAACAATTGCAGGTGAGATTTTACTAAAACTCCACTGAGATTAGATGTAATCTAAAAAGAACTGCCCAGTGAAAATAGACTATTTAATAAATAGGAAGTAATTTTCATTAATACTATGCAGCCAAATCCCAAAGTTACCTGCCGGCTGAGTTCACAAAGCATATTGTTGTGAAGAAAGAGCACACCCACATGCATGGTATCCTGAGGTCCCCCATATCTCTCATGTGTAAGGTTGCTTTCCATATCTAAGGAAAGAGATCCCCAACCTGAACACCAAAGCTGCAGCCACAAACCCTGGAAGGTCCCTTCTCCTGGACTAATGCAAATGAAGTTGCTCTCCTCAGGCTTCCTTAGGAAGCCCAGGAAAATCAACCTAAACAATAGGAGCTTCATTTGTTTAAATAATAATTTTATTTAATTAATGGACTCTGACAATTCCTATGCTTTCATAAACCAGTTTGTGAACTACTCTTTTAATCTGATTTTCCTTGAAAACTGTTAGATCGCATAAAAAAATTAGACCAAATCAACCAAGAATTTCCAAAGATTTTATGCTGAGAATACTGTTGGAAAACAGATCAGTCCTCCAAAGGTGGCCTTATTTCTTTGGGGATTGTTAAACTATGGAGAGGGCTGTTAGGCGGGATTGAGCAGTAGGTGGCCCTTCTCACTTTCAGAACTAAGATGGTACAGTTTCAGGCCAACTTTGCTGCACAGGAAGAGACTTTGCCGAATTTCTGGACAAACTACTTATGCAGTTCTAAAATTGCTTATCCGCATTATAATCACATAATCTAAATTCTGAGGCCAACTTAATTCATATAGCGAATGTGGTAGGTTGTGTCTGCGACCAATCTGGGGTTTAATCAGATCCAGATTCTGTGTGAAGCAGTTGAATCTACAATACCCTTCCATACGCCTCCTAGCCCACTTCCTGGATTCATTGCTGCAGGGCCCACTCAATGCAGATGTTCTTTTTGGAACACTGCCTATCCCGTTTCTGACAGACTTCAGGTTCACAAATCTTATTAGGCAGCTTCTCACATTTTCTAGGTCTATGCTAGTCCTGGACTAGTAATTAACTACCCTCCATCTCTCTGAACTTTGACTTGTGCAGCCCTTGCTAACTAACTCTGCACTCAGAAACAACTCCGAATCCTTGAGGTGGTACTCTGGAGAGTGACTGCCAGGCTGTCAGGATGGCTGCCAGCAAGTACTCCTGTGCCCTCTTAGCTCCAGTTCTGCCCCAGTTATTTTCCTTCCTATCAATGGGGTTGTAGGTAACTAATTGCTTTTCTTTTACTGCTTTTAAGATTCTCTGTTTGTCTTTAATCTTTGGCATTTTAATTATGATGTATGTGTCTTGGTGTGAACCTCTTTGAGTTCATTTTTCTTGGGATTCTTCGCTTCCTAGGTGTGTAGGTCTATTTCTTTCACCAGTTAGGGATGTTCTCCATCATTATTTCTTTAAATAGGTTTCCAATTCTTGTTCTCTCACTTCTTCTGTTACCCTATTAATGTAGGGAGGAGGCAAGGGAATTAAAAACGTTAATCAAGCCACATTCAGAGACTGTAATGTGCTGATCTGCCCTGCACTCAGGGTAGGAAGACACCTTCAGAACAAAGGAAGATTTCTGCTGGATTACTATGGACCCATTCTCCACATCTGTGAAGGGGAAACAGGAACCAAGAGTCATTCCTTATGACTAAAACCATGGGGAATCTATGGATTAAAGGCTGGGAACCGCCAGAGGCCTTTCACTCTACATATTCTTACCTTTTCAGGCTACATATTCTTCCCCTTCCTCACTGTATGTCCATATCAAAGGAAATGGGAACTAAAGAATGGCATATAAACTGAATTTCCTGAACACTCAGGGTCCTGCTCAATGCCTTTACTCTGTCTCTTGTACTGTCCTTCTCACTCTCTGCCTCTGAGAGGAGACCACACTCTGTCTGTGGAGTGTTATCACTTTTCTAATAAACTTCTCTTTTTACTCCAACTTTGGCTTTTGTAGTGAAATGTTTCTACACTCTCCACCAAAGGACCGTTTTCTCTCTCTTGGTACAGGGCTTGGTCTCCCTGTCACTTGGGGAAATTTGCACTATAATGCGGATGTTGTTATTGATGTTGTCCCAGAGGCCCTTTAAACTGTCCTTATTTTTTTTTCTTTTTTGATTATTTTTTTCTCTTGGCCGTTCTGATGGGTTTTTCTGCTACTTTATCTTCTAAATCCCTATTCGCTCATCTGTTTTATCTAATCTACTGTTGATTCCTCCTAAGGTATTCTTTGTTTCAGTTAATGTAGTCTTCATTTCCAACCGGTTCTTTTTTATGTTTTCTATCTCTTTGCTAAAGTTCTCACTAGGTTCTTCTACTTTTCCCCTAACTTCATTGAGCATCCTTATAACCAGTGTTTTGAATTCTTCATCTGTAGATTGCTTGTCTCCATTTCATTTAGGTCTTTTTCTGGAACTTTGTTCTTTTCTTTCATTTGAGACTTGTTTTATTGTCTTTCCATTTTGGCCACCTCCCTGTTTTTCTTTCTATGCATTAGATAGGGTTGCTATGTTCCCTGATCTTTGCAGAGTGGAACCTGTGGGGCCTGGTGGCACAGCTCCCTGGTCACCAGAGCTGGGTGCTACAGATGTGTTCTTTGCATGGGTTGTGTGTGTCTTCTTGTTGTAGTTGAGCATTGGTTGCTATTTGCACATCAGTGGGAGAGACTGACTTGCAGACTGATTGGTTATGAGGACTGACTCACTGGTGACTACAGTGGAGGAGCTGTTGTTCAGGAGCTGATCCCATGGAGCAAGATTCACTTTAGCAGAGCTTTGGTGCCTGCCCAGTCTGCCCTTTGGTGCTTCAGCTCAGTCAGAAGCTGGCCCCTGGGTGGCCTGACCCTGGGGCCTCCTATGAAGGGCCCTGTCCCAGGCCAAGTTCAGCTGCGGTCTGTGGCTGAACTTGGCTCACAGCCCCTACTCAGGTCCGCCAGGCATGAGTCACCAAGCAATCTGCCACCCATGCTGTATTTGGAAGTGTCTAGAGAGGCCAAGCCAAGAACCAAGGCTGGTTGTCACTAATACCAAACTTGGAGTTACTCAACCAGAGGTATAAAGCACACAGAGACCAGTGCTGCTTATCTGGCTTTTGTGAACCTTTGAGAGATTTTAGGGAAGTCCACGGCATAAGCCAAGCTAGGTCGATTGTAGGGAAAAGCCACCGGAAGCAGCTTGAATAAGCCTGCAAGTTGGGAGAGGCAGGGGTCTCAGGGAATCATCAGGGCAACTTGACCAGTGTTAGCCAGGTTGATGGAGACTCAGATATGGTGGCCACCTGCATCTACATCAGGGAGGTGGCGGGGGAGCAGGGGAGGGTAGTTGGAGGGCTAAACAAAGAAACAATGGCTTCTACCAGCACTTCTGTCTGGAAGAAAGTTTGGCCCTTACCCTGAAGCCAGACAACTCAGTTCCTCCTCATGTCTCTGGTGCCCTTTGAGCCACTGCCCAAGCGTTGAAGCTCAGAGCACATGAGTCCATCAGTGAATACGTCCATACACGGGATGCCTGCAGCCCTCTGCCCCACTCAGCCACTATCTCCTCTGATTTTCACATGCAGATTTTGTGGGGACTTCTCTTCTTGGCACTGGAACCCTAAGCTGGGACACTTCACTTCTCTGGGAGGATCTCCACAGCAGAGATATTCTTCTCAATTTTCAACTGCCACACATGAGTGTGGGACTAGCCTGATACATGTCTCTGCCCCTCCTATCAGTATCAAAGTGACCTCTTCTATATGTCCTCAGCTGTAGGACTTCTGTTCAGCTAGACTTCAGGTGATTTTCAATGATGGTTGTTCTATAGTTTACTTGTATTTTTGATATGGTCATGAAAGGAGGCAAATACAACGGTTACCTACTCTGCCATCTTGACCAGAAATCATTTTTTTTTTAATATCACAAAAAATACGTTAAGAGAAACAACCACCACAAAGTATGCTCAATTTGGTGTAACTGAGCCAAGACCTCACCTTGCAGTAACCAACCTCCTAGGACCTTCTTACCACCTGTATGCATCTGTCAACTTTCTATTCTTATCAAGCTTGGATAGCACTGTTTCCCTCCATACATGTTTTCTAAATCTCCTGCTGTGGTTGATTGTGTCTTTTTTCTTGGTAATTTTAATTTGAAAACATGTCAGAAAGCAGAATCTCATTGTTCTCGTCCCAGGTTCTTTCACTGGGCTGTAACTTTCTAATCGTTCTGCCTCCTCCCCTTCTTCCTTCTCTCCCACTTTTGCTTGTATTTCCTCTGATTTAGAATTCCTAGTGCGAGTTTGGAAATAGTAGCCCTGTCTTAGTGCACAGTGAAGGATCAGGACAACAAAAAGAAGTCCCTAGATTTTGTGCCCTTCTTATTCTCATGCCCACCTCAGTGACACCCACCCCAAATATTCTATCCATACCACACTATGTCCTAAGCGCAAAGTTTTCTGCAGAGATGGTTGGTGAGGAAGGGGAGCGCTTCAGAGTGCCTGTACTTTTGTTCAGGCCTAAAGATTTCTTCCTTTTTTGATGCCATTCTATAAATCTGGTTAAAGGGCACACAAATTGCCATGAAGATTTAAAACACATGAGTTTAAGGCTAAACATTTAGCCGAGGATCTTCAAGTCATCAAGTGTTTCCAAGTATCAAGAACCTCAGAGATTTTGGGGCCTTTCCACAAAGTTATGGAATAAGACTAGTTATAAACTAAGATGAACCATAGGGTACCCCTAAATATGATTGGTAAAGCCTTACTTATCTGGTACTCCACAAAGGATATTTTGATGGCTTAAAATGTTATAGAAAATTCTGGCCTGCATGAATCCAGTTTCTTCTTTCCCCCAACTGCCTACTCTTGGTATTCCTTCCAGACGAGGGGCCCAAGTGCTCCCTTAGATCTCCTTCTACCCTCTGAGGCTTCTATAGCATCCCAGGGACCACTGGAAAGGTTCTTTCTGAAGTATCTGCCACCTTGTGTGTCCCAAGGGGAAGAAAGATACCAAGAGAGAAATAATTACCCTCTCCTGACTGCCCCACACCCAGGTGCCTCCTGAGAAGGCCCTTCTCAACAGTTTCAGGGAAGTCAAAGGTGGAGATCAGTCTGAGGTTGACTCAGTCTCTGAGGCTGATTGAATACCAACCTCCTGTGGATTTTCCTGCACAGAGAAGCTTCATGAGCAGGACCCACCCCTCGTGTTACAGGCCTTTCATTCTGCTCTGATCTCTCTAGATCCAGAAATCTGACATTCATTCCTGGTGCCATCTGCCCAGCCTTTTGAACTAACCTCTGGTTGGACTACGGGCCTGACTTTTGGATTTTTTATTGAGTTTTCCTCTTGCCATCACCCTCTTTCTTAATCCACAGTCAGTTCCTTCACAGGCTTTCACCAGCTGCCCTGGACTATGACTTTTTCCAAAGTATATGAGGTATCGGGCAACACTTTGGTCACACTACTTAATGTTTTGCCTTAGGTGAAGAATGCTGAATCTACTAAGTATGTTATCGATGGCTCCATTTCACAAAGTCTATATCTGAATGGATAGTGCCTCTAAGACTTCTAAATAATCATTTTGGCTACAGACTTCCGAGAGTAGTTATCTCCCACTTGTCTAATTAAATTCTACTTGGATTTCCAGTTTTAACAAGAAAAGATTTAATTTTCACCATTAAATATGATGTAAATTGTAAGGATTTTTTTTGAAGATGCCCTTTGTAAGATCGAGGAAATATTCTTCTATTTCTAGTTTGCTGAGAATTTTTATTATGAAAGTATATTGAATGTTGTCAGATGATTTTTGTATCTGTAAGATCTGAGATGATGTGATTTTTCTCTCTTTTCTTTATACTTAGTCATGTATCAAACTTAGTCATGATACATTCTCATGGTTATATTTTTATGAATTTGATTTTCCAATATTTTGTTGAATATTTTTATGTCTGTGTTTATGAGAGATATTGACCTTCTTTTGTATTAATTTTGTTTTTGGTGTCATTTTTTTGGCCTCAGAAAATGTGTTAGGTAGATATCACTTCCTCTATGTTCGAAAACAATTTGTGTAAGATTGGTAGTATTTTCCCCTTACGTGTTTGATGAAACCCACCAGTGAAACCTTCTGGCCTGGATTTTTCTTCACAGGAGTGTTGTTAATACCCATTAGTTTTCTTTAACAGTTTGCGCTGTTATAGTTGTCTATTTCTTTTTCTTTTTTGGTTAATTGTGTCTTTCAAGGAATTTATAAATTTTATATAAGTTTTTAAAATGTATTTGCATAAAGTTTTTACAATATTCTTTTGTTTTCTGTTTATTATCTATAGAATCTTTGTGAGCTCTCCTTTTTTATTCTTATAGTAATAATTTGCTTCTCTTTTTCTCTTGGTTAGTTTTTCTAGAGGTTTATTAATTTTATTGATCTTTTTGAAGAACAAAAAAACTTTTGATTTTATTTTCTCTATTTGTCTGTATTCTATTTAATTGATTTCCACTCATTTTTAGTATTCTCTATCTTTTTCTCGTTTGGTCTTTTTCCTCTTTTCCTAATTTATTAAGGTAGAATCACAGATAATTGACTTAAAATTTTCCTTACATTTATATTTGAACACTGCTTTTACTGAATCCCACAAATGTTAATATATTAGGTTTCTATTATCATTCAGTTCAAAATATTTTCTAATTTACTTATAATTTGTTATTTTACCCATGGATTATTGACAAAACTATTGCTTATTTTCTAAATGTTTGAAGCTTTTCTGATATTTCTTTTTAATTTAATTCAGTGTGGGCACAGAACAGACTCTGTACATTTTAAACCTTTGAGATTTATTGGTGCTTATATAATGAACATTGATATTTTTAAAAAATATTCCAGATGATTCTTATTTATGGTAAGGGTTGAGAATTACTGAGTTGATGCTCTTCAAGGTCCTTCTTAATCTAATGATCTATAACTTGGTCCTTTCTTTTATTAGAAGGGGTTTACCTTATTATTATTATTTTTTATTGTTTTATAAAGGTGTTTCAGACTGAGAAGTGATTTAAAAATCTGACTTATTCGTGGGCAGGCTCTGACCCAACAGAAACACCTCTGTGACCCCTATTTTACCAGGAGCCCCTGGTGCAGGACATCAGCTATCTCTCAGACATGACTCAGAGTCGTTTGTTCCAAGCTTATATGACAAGCTCCAGTTATTGTGATTCATATCCTTTTCTGTGCTGACTTATTTATAAGATGTGTTCAAATAAGAGGCAGAAACCAGCTCTACTAATAGATGTCTACATTGCTGAAATTCAACTTGTGCTGTTAATGAAAAAAGAGCACTTAATAAATGTGATTCATTTAGCAGTCTCACGGGGTGACATATCATCTGAAGAATATATTAATTGGGGGTATCGAAAAGTCTAAGAATGAATACCGATGTTATTAAAGACCTCGTGTCAAAATGACTTCCACTGCTAAGTCGTAAAACTAAGGCATTGGAGGGGGATGTTATATATATAGATCAAATCCATCTCAGACACTTGTAATGTTCATTTCCTTTTTGTTTGCATTATTTTGAAGTTAACTCTGCTGAAGCATCTATTTCAGCAGGAAAGCCATTGATGGTCCCACTATGACCCTTCTTTGACACTGCTATTCAGAGAAAAAATATGGGGAGGAAAATCTCATTCAAGTTTCTAAATTGGTGCCAGATGACTTCTCAGGGTCCTGTCCAAAGGAAGGCTCTGTGATCTCTAAAATGACCTATGAGTTATTTTTATGGTGATGATTGTGTAAGAATCTCAATGGCTGGGTTCTTTAGCTTTTCCTTACTTGTTTTCTTGACTTTCTAATTAAGGCATTTCATCACTTCCTATGAGTCTGCAGGTACAGGTTGCAAAAGATGAAAAAGTGATAGGCTGCAGAGGTTTTATTGAAAGAAAGAGAGTTTTTGTTATTGTTGTTGTTTATTATATTTTTATTGTTCTAGACACAGTTCAAAATTTTAAAAAATATTTTTATATTATATTTTCTTTACTTTAATTTGGACATAAACCTTGCAGAATGATATTATGATACATACTTTTACAGATAAGAAAACCAAGTCTTGAAAAAGTTAAACTGCCAAAGGTAATACTACAATGTCTATCTGACTCCAAGGTCTGTATTTTTTCCACATTGCTCTTAAAATAATGAATAAGGCTCTTGGGAACTTTTGATTTGTCAATGGCCATGGGGAACCTCTCATCCCTAGCCAACTTTTAGACTTTGTTCCACTCTGATTTTTCAAATTTTAGTTCTGAGATTACTTCCAGGCTGGCCAACTGCTTTCAGAGAAAATACTCTCTAAGTTTCATTCTCTCTAAGTAATACATGGCCTGTTACCCAATAATTTCATTCAAGTTAAGACTTTGATGGCTGCTTTTCACATACGCAAATGACACATAAGGACATAGACATTGTTCAATGAATTTATAGTCTTAGAGGTGACTAAGTTGCATAAGAAGAAAAGTAGGTAATGTACATAAGTGATGAGAGGAAATTTTATATAATTTAATAACTATATTTTCTAGAGAGAAAAATACAATTTTTAAAAATGGAATTTCTAATAATATTGATTTTTGTTTTATCTGGAGTAAAGTTTAAATGGTTTATTCTAGAAATGTTTGTTGATTCAGGAATGGTGAAAATGAGTGGGGATGATATTTCAAATAAAGGATAGTGCCTATATTTAGTCTCAAATAACATAAAACAAAACATAGACACAAATATTTTAGAGGCTATAAATGATTTAATGGGTTATGTTCCTTGATAATATTTTCAGGTTAACAGAAAGTTTTTGTAACTACAAACAAATTACTTAGTAGTGTGGAAATTTCAGATGGTCAGGCAGGGCTTGCAAAGAAGATACATTTGAACAAAAATAAGACTTGAGCAAAAGACACTTGGTAATGCCAGCATCAGGGGCAGACTGAGAAGGAGAGCAAACTAAGTCCAAATAGGACAGGGCTTGGGGAAGTGAACTGAGCTACAGCTGCATTCTGTCAAGTGCAGGTCAGGCTCAGGTCTAGTTTATATCATGAATGATGTGGTGGTGATGGGGAAAGGAGGTAGTGTAGGGCAAGAAAGACCCTACCATGTTGCGTGATAGAGTTACTAGAGCTTCCTTTCAGCCAAAAATAGTTTAAAAGCATCAGGCAAGATAGTGGAGCATGTTTACAGTTTCTAAGATGTTGGACCTGAGGCTAAGCCTGATGATATTACTTCCTGTAATGGTCAAGGAAGGCCAAGGGTTGAAGTGGGATTGCACCCACAGGTTGGTCATGACAACCCATGGTGGAATTGATCTACAAATTCAGGTAGCCTTACTCTTGGTTACAGAAACTGATCGCTAAACCAGGCTGCTTCCCAGATACCAAGTATGTATTCTCTGACCATAAATGAATTGATGCCCCTATCTTGCATAACTCCTTACATTTTGTGTACGACTACCCCAAGTGAATACTTAGGTTTCTTCTAAACTGGTATATTTTCTTTACTGGTCCTAAATTGTTCATTTATTTGGACTGCTATTGGTAGTGATTGATGTGATGTTTTATTTCCCTTTACAGTGATTTCTCATGTAATCTTCCCAAGTGAAAGGGCTTGTCAGAATTGCCCTTGTTTCTTTTATACGTAGTAATTAACAGTTGCTTAAAAATAGATTTTTGAATGAATGATAGGTCAGCTCATCCCCTTTCTGAGTGGGACATCAGATATATTGAAAGGAGTGGGCTCAAACTAACAATGGCTGTAAATATGGTTTCCCATGATGATTCTATAGTGTCCGAGGCAGTTAATCCATGTTTTCAAGTATCACATTGCTCTAAGCAATGGTCCTCACATTTAGTGTGCATGCAATTACCTAGAGAAATTAAAACCCAAATTTCTGGCCCTATGATCAGATTTTTTTGGTTCAGTTTCTGGGGTGAGGAATATCTAATATCTAATAAGTTTCTAACTGATGCTAATACTGTTTGGAGAACCACTGCTTTAGGAAATAAACTCAGCATGAGAAAATAGAAACTTGAGGTTGGAAAGCCAGTGGTTTAAAAGCTGATATGAAATCTTCTTGGGCTTCCTATAATAAGTTATGCATTTTATTATTGTCATTATTACTAAGGTATGTAATTGTTGTCTCACTGAAATAGATGACTTACCCTTTAGTGAACTGTAGAGGTGGATGATTAATTGTTAACTCAGTCTGAAACACGTTATGCTATTAGCAAAAGCCATCCCCACTCCTCATCAACCTGCACTGATGACAATCTCTTTTAGACAGAGGTAATCACAAATAATGTATGAATAGTATTAATTAAAGTTATGGTTGTAATTTAGGACAGGCAGTAGTGCATCCAGCCAGAAGTAATTATATCTATAATTCTACTGAGTAGCATGAACTCGGATAGAGAACTAGCTGCAAATAGCTTCTCTAGATTCACTCTAGCTTCTTTGCTTCCCTGTGTCATTATTTACCCATCTGTATCTGTCTGCTCTGTCTACTATAACAAAATACCAAGGACTGGGTCACTTAAACAACAGAAATTTATTTCCTACAGTTCTGGAGGACGAGAAGTCCAAGATTAACATGTCAGCATGGTAGGTTTCATTCCTATGAAACATACCAGGCCTATTTTCTTGGCTTGTAGGCAGCTGCCATCTCACTGCATGCTCACCTGGCAGAGAGAGAAATTGAGTAATCTCTCTGGTATCTTTTCTTATAAAGGCACTAATCCCATCACAAGGGGCCTAATGACCTCCCAAAATCTCCAACTCCAAATACCATCACATTGGGGGCTAGGGCTTCAGCATATGGATATTGAGGGAGACACAAACATTTAGTCCATAGCACCATCTGAATTATCACCAGTGCTAAAGGATCACAAATTTGGACATGGTGGGGCAAGTGGCCAGCCTGATGTAGTGTCAGTTCTGAGTTATAGAAATCTTAAGGAATGCAATATAACATGCAATAACCAGTGCTACATCAATCCAATAGGCATGTCAGTTGGATTGAAGCATATCAATGTTCATACCACGACCTTGAAATCATCTTCTGTTAAAGAGGTGAAACTTTTTCACTCATCTCAATAACATTATTGATCTGTTTAATGCCTCTATTTATTCCTGTATACAATTATCATCTACTTCCAAATCATGGCATCAGGATAAGTATATTTTATTATTTTTCAATATTTCTAATTTCTGAGTTTGCTATCTTTTCTGAGACTTTTAACTTGTCCTAATGTTACAGATTATAAATATCAAGTAATAAAATAAAAATGACATAATGAATGACAATACTTTTTGTTATCTCTCATGTTAGACATATAAGTACTTTCTAGTAATTGGCCAGAGTATAATTCCAAATTTACTCTGTCCCAGAAGCTCCAATTGGCTTCATTCTGATTAAGAAGCCTTACATACTTTGTGAAACGTTTTTACAAAATGAGTATATACTCTACATATCTGGAACTTTTCCAAAATGCTACTCAATCTTGAGTTTAAATATGCTATTGATAAATGCAACTTTCAAAGCTCTTAAGTATTAGTCCTTAAGCACTAGATAAGCTGTTGTCCATGGGCAAATCATACTCTAAATTGGTAGTTTGGGGAGATCTCTAGTAGCCAATCATATGTGAATGTAAGTGCAAAAGGTGCCCATCTTCTTTTCTAGAACACCTCATAGCTCGTTGTTTGAAAAAACATAAGCATATAATTATATCTTTGGTTATTTGATGTAAAAAAATATATTTTGTGATTCTTAGAGACCCCAACTGTTTGAGGAACTGGATTTTGATGTGTTTTTCTTTTCCAGGATGGATCTGCAGCGTTAAAAGTGTAGGGGAGTAGTTGTTAGGAATCTCAGTAGGAACCTTCCTATAAGTTACCCATGGTCTGGCCATATGTGGATCATCCAGGTTCCCATGCCTAGCAGCACATAGCAGATTCTGGTTTAATATTTAGTCATTTTGTATAGTATTCATGCCTCTTTCCCACTCTCCCCCACAGTCAGTTAACTGCAGATGGCCATTATGTGATCATACTCTGAGGGTACTTCACTGTGTAGGCAAAGTTAGTCAACTGAGAATATTCCTATTCTCCAAGTCCCCACGGCCCAGACACATGGCTTTGCATCCATAGGAACACACTGCATGGGCCCTAGCCGGAAGTAGGAGGTTCAGAGGGAGGAATAGAGAATTCATGCTTGAGGTAGGAGAGCCAGAAGGAAAACAAAGAAATCTTTTGTGTATCAAAACTAGACCTTCTGTTTCTCCTTGAACTCGATTTTTATCCCGCTGCTCACTTGGCCTTTCTTCCAAGTATATTTTGGTTGCATAACTTAATAATATTGCTTCCTTTTGATGCAGGATGGCAAATTTACCCCAAGTGATGGGATGACCAAGCCCTGTACCAAGAGAAAAAGAGAGTCCTTTGGTGGAGAGTGTAGGAAAAACTCAACACACATGCCAAAGTTGGAGTCAACAGGAAAGTTTATTGGAAAAGGCGTAACACTCCACAGACAGAGTGTGGTCTCCTCTCAGAGGCAGAGAGTGAGAGGGACAGTGCAAGAGACAAAGTAAAGGCACTGAAAGAGACTCTGAATGTTCAGGGAATTCAGTTTATATGTCATTCTTTAGTTCTCATTTTCTTCGATATGGACATACAGTGAGGAAGGGGAAGAGTATGTAGTTTGAAAGGGTAAAAATATGTAGAATGAAAGGCCTGCCAGCAGTTTGCAGTCTTTAATCCACAGGGTCCCCATCGTTTTAGTCATATAGAATGACTCTTCATTTCTGTTTCCCCTTTACACATGAGGGGAATGAGCTGCTAGCAATCCCAGCAGAAATCTTCCTTAGTTCTGAAGGTGTCCTCCTGGCCTGGTTGCAGGGCTGATGAGCATGTTGCAATCTCTGAAGTGGCTTGATTAACATTTTTAATTCTCTTGCCTCCACCCTACCTTACTTTTGCTTCTTTTGCCTGCTGTATTTCTTCTCTGAGCTTGGACTTCGATGTAGATCTTTCCTAGCAGATCCAAGTACCTAGGCAGAGACACACAACTCAGATACCTAAGTGCAGGTAACAGATCTGAGGGCATTATAGTAAGTGAAATAAATCAGACAGAGAAAGGCAAATACCATATGATCTCTTCTATATGTGGAATCTAAAAATAATAATAATAAAATAAATAAATAAAATAGAATAAAAACAAGCTCATAGTTATGGAAAACAGATTAGTGGTTGCCAGAGTCAGGGGTTGGAGTGGGAAAAATGGGCAAAGGGTGAAAGATTAAACAAATCATATTAAGTTTCAAAGTATAACAATATTATTGTAAGGTCAATGACTAAATATAAACTTTTCTGTTGTAAGGAGACATTTACGTTAAAATTTACCTAGGATTCATCTTACTCATTTCTGAAAACCAGGAAAGAAACTGAAATCCGTTTTGATTTATAACATACTGAGACTTTTACATACAATGATCTCACTTATTCCTTAAAATTACCTACGGACATAGATAGTATAGATTTATTATCCTCATGTTCCAGGTAAGTTATCTGAGTCTTAGGAAGGAAATATAGCTCAAAGGAGAAAAAAATAAATAAATGCCTGTCTTTTCTGCCTCTATTGGAGCTTAAATGAACTACACGAATGTGAATCTGTTTTTTAAAATTAAAAACCCTGTATACATGCAAAGAAGGATTAGAAATATTATCACTATTTTACGTGGACCTTGTAGAATAAGTAGGATTTGGCTTTCTGGAAATATAAATTTTATTTTTAAAAATAAAATTTAAAAAATGACCGGTGCCCATTCTCCACTCTCAGCGATTATGATTCATTCGGCCTAGAATGAGGCCTGGACGCTGATATTTTAACAAAATGTCTCATATTTAAGTTGTTCTAAT
The DNA here is from genome assembly GCF_902729225.1 of Pteropus medius. Taxonomy (NCBI): domain Eukaryota; kingdom Metazoa; phylum Chordata; class Mammalia; order Chiroptera; family Pteropodidae; genus Pteropus; species Pteropus medius. The sequence goes on along the minus strand of NW_024350921.1, from coordinate 5,388,777 downwards.
ATAGGAAAGAGGCATGAGAACTACACAAATTAACTGTGTATTAAACCAGGTTTTACTCAGAACCTGGCTGATCTGCATACAGCCAGACCATGGAGGACCTACAGGAAGATTCCTGCTGAGGTTTCTAACAACTACAACCTCTCTATCCCGACCTGCTCCCCAGGCCTTTAACGTTGCATAACCACACCATGAAAGGAAAATACATATAAACCCAATTTCTCAAACATTCCAGGTATCATTCTTTGGCTTCGAGAGGAGACCACATCTTTGTCTGTGGAGCATTATTTCTTCTCTAATAAACTTTTCTTTCATCTCTAACTCTAAGCTTGTGAGCATTTCAAAAGAAAGTTATTATTATTTTTTAATTTAAAAATGGGCTTGAGGAAAAGGATAACATTCTATCTTTGGCTTCTTAACACCACACACATAACTGTAGACCCAGGCAGTCCAAAAAGACCCTGAATGTATGCTATATAGTGGGTGACAGAGGACAAAGGTAGAATCACTTTATCTTTAAACACCTGGGGAAAGCAGGTCACAGGAAAGAAATGTATTCAGAATTCATATTATAAAGTCAAAATTCAATGTTTGTATCTTAGACAAAACTGACTAGAATATATATATAGATTATAAAATATTTTCATATGATTATTCTGAAGATAAATGTAGTATACATAAATGGGCATGATAAACTATGACACTGAAGACAAATATAAAACTAATTATTAATTTTGTAGTTCATGAAATATTAATGAAAATAACTATTTTTTTTCCCACAACTTTCACTAAGTTGTCTCAATCACCTTACTATTCACTACTGCTTTTTAAGAAAGGAATCAAGTACTTAAGAAGGAGCTATATTTGGATCTGTGAAGCATAAAACTGGAAAGTGCAAGGATGTAGTTCCCGTTCAGGCCTGTCAGTCAACACCTGTAGTAAGTTTTCTAAATGTTCCAGATCCAACTTAAAATGAGGATATTGAAATGAGTGATCTTTAAAAGACATCTTTTAACATACAATTTTTGTTATATTTCAGACATGGAAAGTTAATTATTTTAATCAATTAATTATCAAATCAAATAAACAACCCAAGTACATCAGATTTTTGAAGCTAATGAAAAAATAAAATATTAAAGCAAAACTTTGGAAAATAAGGAAAATAATGCTAATTTATTTGAATTAGTCAACTTCATATTTTAGTTTTATAGACAGTGAAGTCTTAGATTTAAATATCTTTGTGATAAGATAATCAAAAAGCAGCATAGATCTCATAAACTGAGTGGAGCAGTAAGCGTGATCTATGGCATCAAAGGGTGAAATGAAGCAAAGTAAAGGTAAAAATAGAAGAAAATCATCTTATCAAATGGAGTTTGTGGTTTCCATATGGTTCTGCAGTGGATCAAAATGTTTTCCTCTCTCAGTGCTAATTTTTCTCCTTGTACCCTCCTCCCCTACACTGGCAATTTTATCCATAGAATGAAGAATTTAGGCTAAAACTATGGATTCCCTGATGAATATGCTGGTATCATAGTATGTTTAAGAAGGAAGCAGAAGAGAAGGTTTATTTTTATTTTTTAAAGTTTTATCTTATTATTAGTTTCAAGTATTCTGTACATTGGTTAGACATTTATATAGTTTATAAAATGATACCCCTAATTGCTCCTTCTATCCTCTAACTCTCCACCTAGCCATCACATTAATGCTCACTGCATTAGGGAAGGTTTATTTTAAAATTAGATTTATAAAATAGCTCAGGTTATCCTGAATAATGCCTAGTACATTTCTTTGAAACATTCTTTGAAATTCTCCTAAATATAATTCTATCCTTTGTCTCCTTCAGAGAAACTGTCCATATGGTCTGCACCTCATGCAATAGACTCAAACCCTTTTATCACCACAGGTGAACTCAGGAATTTGCTTCTCTGATTACTGAAATACATTTGAGAATAACATAACAAAACAAAACAAAACAAAAAAGCTTCCTGTCTTGGCACTTGCAAGAGATGTTTGCATTTTAGGAAGTTTTGCAATCAGAGTGTATGACTGTTTGTTTACTCTGTCAGCTGGCAATCACCTTACATCCAGGAGCACAATCAGGAAGGTAGTATAAAGTACAAAGGAACCAGCTGTGTGATGAACTTCAGCACACCCATTGCCAGAGAGAGCCACATTTCAGGGAGCATTAATCATCACAGTTGAGTTTATTGCAGTCATCATCACCCCTGATTTAGTTTGAAATGTGCAAAAAAGAAAAGAAAAAAAAATCATCATAAAGATTTTCAAAAATCTAGTGACTGAGAATTATACTGGCAAGCGTTCTTGAAGGGCAAATAAGTCAGAAATCAAAACGACAGTGTTTTTTGATAATGCAGTTCTGATCACCTATCATGGTAGATCTCAAAGGTAAATAAATCGAAAGCTTTATTCATGCGCAGGAAAAGGAAACAACTCTAGGGTTATTGATATTTTTCTTTTTGAAGCAAAATTGTTGGAGGGAGAGACAATTGTGGGGATAGTTATGGAGGTAAGAAGAATCGGAAAAATTTTGAAACGTCTTGAGAAGAGAATGAGATGTCCTGATGTAAGATTCTATGAGGCTGGGCATAATCATTTCTAGCCTAGACAAGAAAAAAATAAGTAGAGTCAGAAATTTCTGCGTTGGAATCTTGGATATGACCCTAGACAAGTTTCTTAACATTTACAAATCTTATTTCTCTCATTTACAAAACAAGGATAATAATAGTATCTAAGTTATCAGATGGTTGTAAATTATAAAGTACACAGAAAAGGGTTTATCATACTGCCAGATGTGTAGAAAGCATGCCCAATGTTAATAATTATTATTATTACAAAAAGGATTGCTTATGGGCTATAGGGAGAAGGAGAAAATGTACTTTTGGTGGTGGATTGGATTTGGCACTTCAGAAGGAACTGCAGTTCCCAGAATATACCTCTCTCTCCAGCCTCAAAGCCAAGCCTTAGAATCTGCTGTCTTATACTCTCTGTCCAAATTTCCCTCATTTCACATATTATTGACTAGCTCACTGCTTCTGAAATCACTGCTGGGGAAGGACCAAATTTCCAATTCATTGAAGACTAATACTTTCAATCAAATACAATAAAAAAGAATTATTAGAAAATAACAAACAAACAAAAAGGCATAAAACATTGGTCTACTGATCACATGCTTGGAAGTCATAGTAACGCAAATTGCTCTAAAAGCTTCTTAATGCTTACTCTCAATTTTGTACTTATCTCGCCATGATAACAGACAGTGACCGACAGCAGTGTGTGGTCCTTGTTTGAGGAGCACTGGCATGACTTGTCCATAACTTCTACTTTTCCTTTAGTTCTCAACCGAGATGTCTTTTGCCTTGAGAAGCTTTCTTCATTCTCCGCAGAATTGTAGTGGTTATATCTTCTTATGTGCTTCCTTTGCACACTGTGCTGCTCCCAAACTTACAAAGATTATGTTTTATTCACCTTCCTCTTTTCATCTCTGACAAAACTTGATGCATGGTAGATGTACAATAAATGCTGAAAGGATGTATTTCTTTTAAATAAGGAGAGAATTGCACATTCTTCAACTCCATGGTTACCCGAATTTGAGATAGGATGATTCTGGCATTAACTCAACTCACTGTCCCTTTGGGGGAAAAAAAAATGCTTCCTTGCTAAGAAAAAAAAATGAAATTAATAAACAAGAGTATATTTAGACCTTTGGCAAGTCTTATTCATAAAACTTACTCGCGTGGACTTTATTCACAAGCTTCAGAAAGGAAATTGAAGGTTTAATTTGTATCTCTTCCTTAGAGATAGATGTATAAATCTTTGGAAGCTATTTCTATCTTTTAAATATATTGCTTTAGGAGATTTGTCTTTGACAGGTCATGATTGTGATAACTCACAGAAGATTTACTGAGCGTGTAAATTGACGTATGCAATAGCTTCTCAAAAATCAGCAAGAGGTGAGGAAACTCCAGTAACTGCCTCACCAAGAGAATAAATAAGTTTTTAAGCAGGATCAACTTTTTTCCCTTAAGGATGAGGGGGAAATGTGAAAATATGATTTCTGTTTTATAAATAGAGTTTTTACACTTCATCACAGAGAAAAGAAAGTGCCAATTCCCACTTAATAGAATAGATCATTGTTTTGATGGTCAAAAGAGAGAAAACACTGTTCATTTGATAGATAACCAAATTGCTTACTCCTCACGGGTGGGGATTAGTTATTCCCTAGCAATTCAGACAAAATAAATGTTTAAGAAGTGCCCATGTGCAAGGCGCCATAGCACACAGTTATTTGTCTTTGTTCTGAGATAAGAAGTGTTTTTTCTCCTCTTCTCTTGAAACTGCCCTCAACATTCCCCCACCCCATTAAAGACATGAATCCCTACCTGGCAGTCATGAGCCTCTGGCCATTCCCCAAACTTTCCGTTTGGAACAGGAGAAAAAAGACTGAGGCTGTCTTTATGATGTCAAACATCTTGGGATAAACTAGAAAGTTTCCTATTATCAGTGGGAAGTTAGGCGGGAGAAGCCCAAATGCCAAAACAGTCATGTTTAAGGCAATGATTTGTTCTGGAATGGCTCTCACAGCTAACACAAGTAGAGATATGAAGATATGTGGAACTAGGGAGTTTTGTGGGCTTCAAGTCATCATTCAGGAAGTCTGTGTTTGGAGATCAAAGGTTCTTATCAACAAACAGTCTTTTAGGGACTGGAATCCATATACCAGGACAGGAATAGATACCAGACTAGCATCATAGAAATGAGGGACAAGGTATGTCACAAACCCAAATGGTTACAGGTTGGACATGTAGCAAGAAAGACCCCTTAAGGACTAATATTGGAACCCAGTTCTCAGTACTTTAACATCAAGATCTAGGAGTAAGAGAGGAGGCATCTGAGAAATGCAAAAGAAATGGCTTATGAAATGACTGACTCAGCCAGTTATAGATTAAACACATCCTATAGATCTCTGAATAGCCTTCTGGAAACTCTTGTCACACCTATAAGAGAAATGACCTGTAAATAGATAGGACTGGTGGTCTGGGAATTTCTTCCCCCTTGCGGACCTCACCTGAAACTCCCCTTCCCATCCTGAGTCAGGAGGTGCATGTAGAACCTCAGACAAAGGAATCACATGCCCTTGCATGGACACTACAGGGGTAGGAAATGGGTGTGGTGTAGACAGAGGCAGTTTAAATATAGGTAAGTACTGCCCAGACTGCATCTGAGCATGTTTACAATGCCAGTTTTGTCACTCCACATTAGAAGAATTGACTAAGGAGAACTTAGGACAAGGAAGTGGGTAGTGATATCTTCAAGAGAAGGAAGTTCTCTGAATCTCCACCAAACCCATGGGGAAATCTCCAGATTTGGTTTATGTCCTTTTGTCTCCTTAGCTTAGAAAAATGAGACCATCCTCATGCCCCTCTTATGTTATAGGAATTGTGCAATAAATTTTGTGGCCCAAATTACAACAGCACATAAAAAATTTCTATGTTGTGGTTGTTTCTTTGATGCATAATTGCTCTTAGAGACCTCATGGGAAAGATGGAGTGGGTAGACCACAGTGGATTTAAGAATCCCCGGGTCCACTCATCAAAATGTCATCACCAGACCTCTCCTGATTACCATCTCAACTTTAAAACTTACCATGGATGAAGAGAGCAGGATAGTCTGCAGCACTCTGTGGCATCAGGGAAAAAGAACTGGGTGCGGGGTGGTGGGGGCAGACAGTGCATGGAGTGGCCCCAAGGGAAGAGCTTCAGCCATCCTATTCATCCTGATGGATTAACAAATGTAAGAAGGAGCAAGAAAAGTAGAAGAAAAGACCCCATCAATTACTTGTTTTTAAGGTTAAAATCCAGAACACTAGGGTTGCAAACTAACCCTTACAGGTTACTCTTCTTCCTCTCTGTGGGTAGATTCCTGCTGAGAGGTAGGGGAGGGTGACAAATATGGAGGATTGGAGTTGCATGGGGGCAGAGAAATTGCCAGTCCTGGTCAACTGTGATCCCCCACAGCTTTGTCAAGACTCCATTGAATCTCCTAAAAGCAAAAGCCTCCACTTCCTTTCCTCTCTATCTCCAGGGACTTGCTCAGATTACTCCAAACTCACAATCTGTGTTGTGCTAGATGATGACTATTTATCTCTATAATGAATACTTAATGCAAATGGCAAACCATCCTGAAGGAGGCTGGCATCTGTACCCACTGAGAAGGCCAGCAAGCAGTTTGTGAAGCACTAATGTCAAAGGCCATTAATGCAAATGAAAATTAACATTTTTCATCAAGGTCTAATATTATGTCACCAGGTAGACCACCTGCTGTGCCACCTGTTTATAGAAACACATTGCTAATCAGTTATAAAATTCTATAAATATCTGTGTTTCTCCATATTTGCTTTTAAGCCTTCTGAGATCCTGAGATTAGTCTCAATTAGTAAAGCTAATATGCATGCAGAAATAGTGAACATTTTAATTTAATGGAAAATAACCAACTGGGTGAAAAATATCATGTGTAACTGGAGCTCATTTCTTTATTATTTATTTATTTAATTTTGCCTCTATATAAAGAGTTCAGTATTCCTTCCAAGCCAATTTTTATTTTTTAATTTATTTTTTTTATTAAGTTTATTGAAGTAACATTGGTTAATGCAATTATATAACTTTCAGGTGTACATTATGATTTGACATCTGTATATTCTATTGCGTCTTTACCACTCAAAGTCCAGTTTCTTTCAGCTAGCATATATCTGATCCCCTTTACCCACTTCGCTCTCTCCCTACCCCCCTATATTTAACTCCCTTTACCCCATCTACCTCCCGCCTCCTCCGCAACCCCACTAGTAACCACTAGTCTATAGTCCTCTGGTAATCACTATTGTATAGTCCATGTCCATGAGTCTCTGTTTGTTTATCCTGCTCATTTGTGGCTTTTAGGTTTATATCCCACATATAAGTGATATCATGTGATTTTCAACCTTTTCTGTCTGGCTTATTTCACTTAGCATGATTATCTCGAGGTCCATCCATGTTGTCACAAATGGCAGTATTTCATATCTTCTTATGGCTGAGTAATATTCCATTGTATATATGTACCACAGCTTCTTTAGCCAGTCATTTATCGTAGGACACTTCAATTGCTTCCATGTCCTGGCAACTGTGAATAATGCTGCTATGAACATCAGTGTGGAAATATCATTTTGGATATGAGTTTTCAAGTCTTTGGGATAAATACCCAGTAGAAGGATTGCTGAATCATATGGCAGATCAATTCTTAGTTTTGAAACATACTGTTTCTCATAGTGGTTGTACCAATTTGCAGTCCCATGAGCAATCTTTGCGGGGGTCCTTTTTCTCCGCATCTTCTCCAACATTTGTTATTATTTGTCTTGTTGATTATAGCTATTCTAATAGATGTGAGATGGTATTTCATTTGTGGTTTTGAATTGCATTTCCCTAATAGCTTTTCATATAGTTTTTGGCCACTTGTATGTTCTCTAGGTAGAAGTGTCTATTCAGGTCCTCTGCTCAATTTTTGATTGGATCATTTGTTTTTTTGTTGTTGTTGTTATTGAGTTGCATGAGTTCTTTGTATATTTTGGATATTAGGCCTTTATCAGAGATGTTGTTTACAAATATATTTTCCCATTCAAATGGTTCTCTCTTTATCTTGTTGACGATTTCTTTTACTGAGCAGAAGCTTTTTAGTTTGATGTAGTTCCATTCATTTATTTTAGTTTTTACTTTCCTTGCTTTTAAGGTCAAATTCACAAAATCCTCTTTAAGTGCAAGGTCCTTGAGTTTAGTTCCCATGTTTTCTTCTTTGCATTGTATTGTTTCAGGTCTTATATTTAGGTTCTTAATACATTTTGAGTAATTTTGGTGTGTGGTGATAGGCAACAGTATAGTTTCATTCTTTTGCAGGTGGCTTTCCAGTTTCCCAGAATCATTTATTGAAGAGGCTTTCCTTTCTCCACTGTACGTTTTTGTCTTTTTTGCCGAAAATTCTTTGCCCATATAAATATGGGTTTAATTCTGGACATTTGATTCTATTCCACTGATCCGTGTGTCTGTTTTGCTGCCAATACCATGCCGTTTTGATTACTGTTGCTTTGTAGTATAATTTGAAGTCAGGCAGAGCGATGCCTCCAGCCTCATTCTTTTTTCTCAGGATCATGTTAGCAATTCTGGGTCTTTTGTGCTTCCATACAAATTTGATGATTTTTTGTTCTATTTCTTTACAAAATGCTGATGGGATTTTGATGGGAATTGCATTAAATCTATAATGCTTTAGGTAATATGGTCATTTTAACTATATTGATTCTTCAAATCCAAGAACACAGAATATCTTTCCATTTCTTTGTATCTTCTTCGATTTCTTTTAATAGGATCTTATAATTTTTCATTATATATGTCCTTCACTTGTTTTGTTAAATTTATTCCTAGGTATTTTATTCTTTTTGTTGCACTTGCAAAGGGAATTATTTTTTCCACTTCTTTTTCTGACACTTCACTATTAGAGTATAGGAACGCTATGGATTTCTGACCGTTGATTTTGTATCCAGAGACTTTTCTGTATCCGCTTATTGTTTCTAGTAGTGTTCTTGTAGTGTCATTAGGGTTTTCTATCTAGAGAATCATGTCATCTGAAAATAGTGACAGACTTCTTCATTTCTTATTTGGATGCCTTTTATATCTTTCTCTTGTCTGATTGCACTTGCTAGGACCTCCAGTGTTATATTGAATAACAGTGGCAATAGTGGACAGCCTTGCCTTGTTCCTGATCTTAGAGAAAAGGTTTTTAGTTTTTCACCATTAATTACAATGTTGACTGAGAGTTTGTCATATATGGCCTTTATTATGTTAAGGTACTTTCCTTCTATACCAATTTTTTTAAGTGTTTTGCCCATAAATGGATGCTGTATCTTGTTGAAGGCTTTTTCTGCATCTATTGATACCATTCTTATTTTTTAATTTGTTTATGTGGTGTATCACATTAATCAATTTGTGTATGTTGAACCATCCCCATGCCTCTGGGATGAAGCCCACTTGATCTTGGTATATAATCTTTTTAATATGTTGCTGTATTAGGTTCACTATTATCTTATTTAGGATTTTTGCATCTGTGTTCAGGAGACATATTGGTCTGTAGTTTTCTTTTTGTATTTTTTTTGTGTGTGTTATCTTTACCAGGTTTTGGTATCAGAGTAATATTGGCCTCATAAAATGAGTTGGGAAATATTGCCTCCTCTTCAATTATTAGGAAGAGTTTGAGGAGAATAGATATTAAATCTGCTTTGAATGTTTGTAGAATTCACTGGTGAAAATATCTGGTCCTGGACTTTTACTTTTTGATAGGTTTTTGATGATTGTTTCAGTTTCCATACTGCTGATCAGTCTATTTAGATTTTCCAGTTCCACTCGATTCAGTCTAGGAAGGTTGTATTTTTCTAAGTACTGATCCATTTCTTGTAGGTTATTAAACTTGGTGTCATATACTTTTTCATAGTATTCTTGTATGATCCTTTGTATTTCTGCGATATCAGTCATAATTTCCCCTCTTACATCCCTGATTTTGTTTATTTGTATCCTTTCTCTTTTTTCTTTACTGAGCCTAGCCAGGCATTTGTCAATTTTATTAACCTTGCATTTATTTTTTTCAATTTTTGTTTTGTTTTGTTTTCAATTTCATTTATTTCTGCTCTAATTTTGATTATTTCTTTCCTTCTGCTGACTTGAGGTTTCATTTTTTCTTCCTTTTCTAGTTTTTTTAAGATGAAGCATAGTTGTTTTTTTGGTCTCGTTCTTGTTTTTGGAGATAGGCCTATAATGATATGAAGTTTCCTCTGATGACCACTTTTGCCATGTCCCAAAAGTTTTGATGTGTTGTACAATCATTATCATTTGTTTCTATGTATCTCTTGATCTCTCTTTTTATTTCTTCTCTGACCCAGTTATTCTTCAGTAACATGTTGTTTAATCTCCATGTATTTGTGGTTCTTCCTGTTTTCTTTCTGCAGTTGATCTCTAGTTTCAAAGCATTGTGAGCAGAGAATATGGTTGATATGATTTCAACCCTCTTGTATTTGTTGAGGCTATCTCTGTGTCCCAGTATGCGGTCGATTCTTCAGAAAGTTCCATGTGCACTAGAGAAGAATGTATAAGTAGCTGTTTTGGGATTGAAGGATCTGTAAATGTCAATTATGTCCAGTTGGACTAATGTGTTATTTAAGGATGTGATTTCCTTATTAATTTTCTGTTTGGATGATCTGTCCATATCCAACAGTGGGGTATTTAGGTCCCCTACTATGATAGTGTTTTGGTCTGTTTCTCTCTTTAGTTCTGTTAGTTATTGCTTTACATATTTCAGGGCTCCTTGACTGGAAGCATAGATATTAATAAGTGTTATGTCTTCTCTGTGCATGATTCCCTTTATCATTATGAAGTGTCCATCAGTATCTTTCTTTACTTTTTTTTATTTTGAAGTCTAGTTTGTCTCATATCAGTACCGCTACTCCCGCTTTTCTCTGAATGCCATTTGCTTGAAATATCATTTTCCACCTTTTCACTTTGAGTCTATATTTGTCTTTGGAGCTGAAATGTGTCACTTGGAGGCAGCATATGGTTTGCTTTTGTTTTTTGCTCCATTCTGCTGCAACTCTGTGCCTTTTTATTGGTGAGTTCAGTCCATTTACATTTAAGGTGATTATTGAAATATGAGGTCTTCTTATAGCTATTTATCTTTTGCTTTCTGGTAGCTCGGAGTTTCTATTGCTTCCTCGTCCTGTGTTTCTGTTTTCTTTATTTTGGTTGGCTTTTGTGATTTTGCCTCTGATTCTTCTTGTTATATACTTCGGTTCTGAATCTTCTGTGTGTGGTTATCATTACGAATATGAAAAGAAAAGATAGTTATATATATATATATAACTATATATATACAAACACACACACACACACACACACACACACACACACACACACACACACACACAGTTATCCATTTTCTTCTGTGCATGCATTATCTCCATTCCCCTTTACGAATTTGGATCTTTTAATCTCCCCCTTTTCAGTCATTGTTATATCAATGTGTCCCTATGCATGCTGAACATTTATTACTATCTTGTTATAACAATTCTCTTATTATTATTTAAGCTTATAATCCCCTGCTCTTAGTAAGGGTTGCACTCCTCTGCTTCTATTTGTCTGATAGTCACTTTACTCCTAATTATGTATTTTGTTTTGTCATTTTATTTTAGGTGAACTGACCCTTTTTTGTATTTCCTGTAGTACAGGCCTCATAGTGGAGAATTCCCTCAATTTCTGTATGTCTGGAAAAGTCTTAATTTCTCCTTCATATCTAAAGGAGAGCTTAGCTGGATACATTATTCTAGGCTGGTAGTTCCTTTCACCTATTAGTTTAAATATTTGATTCTATTCCTTTCTGTGTTTAAAGGTTTGCAATGAGAAGTCCGAGTATAATCTAATGGGTTTACCTCTATAAGTTATCACTTTTTTCTCTCTGGCTGCCTCGAGAATTTTCTTTTTGTCACTGATTTTTGATAACTTTAATACAATGTGTCTTGGTGAAAGCCTTTTGGGGTTGAGATAATTGGGTTCTGTTGACTTCTTGAATTCTAAGCTCCAGCTCATTCCTTAGATTTGAGACATTCACGTCCACTATTTGTCTGAAAATGCTTTTTAGTCCCTGTTCCTTTTCTTTGCCTTTGATAATGCTCATTATTCTTATGTTTCCTCTCCTGATGGTATCAGCTAGTTCTTGTATTTCTCTTTCATTATTTTTCATTATTTGGTTTCTCTCTTCTTTCTTCTGATTTATTTCTAAATTTCTGGCTCTGATATCACAGATCGTTTCCTCCATTTGGTCAACTCTATTTCTCAAGCCTGCTATTTCATTTTTCAACTCTTGCAGTGTGTGTGTGATGTGTAATGTGTGCGTGTGATAGATGGCGTGTAATGCATGCGTGTGTGTGTGTGTGTGTGTGCGTGCGTTTTATTTCCAGAAGTTCTATTCTGTTCTTTTTCAGGGTTTCAATCTCCTTGCTCTGCTCATCTAGTTGTTTTTCAATTCCTGAAATTGCTGATATGACTCGTTTTGGAACTCACTGACTTTTTTCAGAAGTACCATCCTGAATTCTCTGTCATTTATCTTGCATATTTCTATATCTGTAAGGTTATTTTCTGGGTATTTTTCTTTTTCTTTTTTTTTTCTGAGATGCCTTGTCACTTTGGTTGTTCATGGTGTTTAATGGACTATTTCTCGCCTGGGCATTAATGGAAGTGTATTCTCCTGTTTTTCCAGAAAGATTTATTATATGAAGGCTTCTCTTTAGCCTGTTGCAAAGAAGATGCTTTTCTTTTGGTTTCCAGTAGGTGGCATCTAAGCCTCTTGGATCCTTGCTTTATATACAGCCTTAAAATGGCTTTTTAAATTATTTTCTTGTAGATATTTAATCATTCTCGCTACACTCAGTTTCAGTTCTTGTCAGTGTCAGCGATAGTTTCAGCAGCGTTTGCTCAGATTCTCCTGGGTCTCCTCAGTGATTGGTCTCGGAGTCTATGGGGGAAGTGGCCCTCTGGTTGGGAGTTGGGGGCTGTGGCTCAGCCTCAATTTTGCAACTGGGGCTGGTAAAAATCAACTGTTGTTTCTTTGTGGTCCTGTCCCACTTCTCTGCTTTCTGCTCTGATGACTGGTCCCTGCTGCCGGCTGCTAGAAGTTCCAGCACTTCTAGGCAGGCTGATCAGAGAAGTCCTCGCACCTTTACATCTCCCTCTCCTTCTGCAAGAAGCTCCTGCAGCTGCAAGAGGCAGCTTCTTTATTTCTCCCAGTCCACCTCCTGACACCTGGAGTTCTTATCTGTGGTAGTTCTTATGCTTAGATCCCACACTCAGATGTGCTGGTGTGCAGTCTGGGTGTTTTTTTGTTGAGTTTTAGATGTTCAGCTTATTGTTGTTTCAAGGGGAGAGTTCTGGAGACGTCTCTCACTCGCCATGTTTTGCACCATCTCCCTGGAGCCCATATCTTTAGCACAAAGGCTGGCTCCATGTCTCGAAGGTTAAACATAGGTTTATGGTGATCTGAAATATCAATGTTCACTTTTTTTTCCCTCTAGATGTTTTACAAATCATTTAAAAGCTTGCTTTCATTTCTTCGGTGATGAAACTCCATCAGGAAGGTAATAATCTAATTCATGAATTTGAATTTTATCTTTTCTCTTATTGGAATAACAAAAGAGAAGTTGTTACATCATAAGTGTTTTCTATCATATGAATTGTTTCCATACAAATAAAACAGCACAATATAACCAAGCAGCAATAACAAAACAGTTGTTCTTTTTCTCATGATAGCCTTATACATTCTCAGCTCTCTCACTCATTGATATAGTTAGCTCTGTTTGATTATTATGCTTGAAGTCTGACTTCCAATGGGAGGCCTCATATAATGGAATGCCAGTAGAATTCTAGCCCCTTGTGATTTAGATGACAGCTTTTTCCTTGACAGTAAAGCAAGAGAATCTCACATAGTTAAGGAAAGACACATTTTATTTACTGCCAGTGTTTTTATATTGAATTCTTGAGGGCTTACCTTTTCAGCCATAAGTAAGTTACACAGAGTTGGTGACTAATAATTTCAAATCTTCCTGGGGATCATAAGAGTGGGAGAGCAGACGGGTGAGATTTGACGGGTAGAAATACACGTAAAGTATATAACCATCAAGAGATAACATCTCAGTAATCAAATACAAGGCACAATTAAAAATCATAAAACAAAAGGAATCATTTATTCTCATTCATTATATTTTGAGAGTTGTAATGACTCCTTGTGTTTATTGAAAAAAAAAATTTAAAGTCTGATACTAGAGCTTATGGGGGAGTAAAAGACAGAAAGAAGAAACTGGAGTGTACCACATTCGTTTCAGAGTTCCTCTTTTGTACATGAGGAAGTCTGAAAGTCTTGACACTAATTGCTGGAGAGTGGGGAGTAGCATCAGGAGATTAGAAGGAGAAAGAAAGATGAATGACCAACAGGCCAGTAGCAGAAGCAACATTAAAATCCCCTCCAGCACCATTGCTCAGAGAAACCAGCCAGAAACATGGTGGCTGCTGGACTTATTAAATCCCAATCTACTGCCTTTTGTGGATGGACATACATTTCAGTTATGGATTTGACGTCCCTTTCTGTAACACTTCTGTTAAAACCATTATTTCTGGATTTAAAGGAACCCTTGACATACTATACTGTCTTTGACCAGGGGATGCTTTACATCAAAAGTAATGTAACAATGGGCTCACAATCATGGGATTCACTGGTTGTGACCAAGATCCTTGCTATGATCTGAATGTTATTGTCCATCTCTGTTCATATGTTGAAACTGTGATCTCCAGTGTAATGGTATTGGGAAGTGGAGACTTTGGAAGTTGATTAGGTTGTGAGGGTGGAGCCCTTAGAATAGAATGAGTGCCCTTAACAGAAGAGATAGGAGAGACCTTGTTTTCTGTCTCTCTGGCCTCTGCCATGTGAGGACACGGTGAGAAGAGGGTCATGTGTAAGCCTGGAAAAGAGCCCTTGGCAGGAAATGAATTGGCCAGCACCTTGTTCTTGGACTTCTAGTCTCCAGATCTGTGAGACATCGATTTCTGTTACATAAGCCACAGAGTCTATGGTATTGGTTATAGTAACCTGAGGTGACTATCAAGGTCACATGTCCCAGAAGCATCTGGCCTGATAGAATACTGAATGACCTACTGAATGTTCAATTATGATGCTAGTTGAAACTCACCTTGTGAGGTGAGTTTACACTCCTACATGTATAGTATATGTTTTATACCAGTAGAAAATACTTGGTGTTATTTCCGCCATTAACAAAATGCTCAGATATGGGCACCAGCAAAAGAGGTGGGAATTGCCTCTCTGATTACCTTTTAACCAACTTGGAGATTTTTTGATTCCCATCCTCACAACCTTGAGCTTGTGTATGCAGAGGATCTAATACCTAAGGAGGAAATGCTTCCATCCAAGAATATTATCTTCCTTTCGTTGAGTTGGAAAAATGAGACTCCCGTTGGCCAATTTGGCTTCCTCAAGCCATTGAACTAACAAAGAAAGATGTCACCGTGGTGGCAGGAGGGTTGATCTCAATTACCAAAGAAAATTTAGGTTGTTGCTATACAATAGAAGAAAGGAAAATTATGCCCGGATCAGAGATTTATTGAGGAGCTCTTATTACTCTCTTGTCTAAAAGTACTGGTCTGTGAAAATCTGCAGCAACCAAAGAAATTAAACCAGCAAGGATTCAAATCTCCAAAAAATTAAAGTTTTGATTCACCCTTCTGAGTAAATAATCTCATATAGCTACAGTGGAGAAAAATATAAGGGGCAACAAAGATTAGGTGGTGGAGTACGGAGCTATAAGGGCCAATTTAGGCTTCGTAAACAGCTATAGAATTGATTTAAGAACTGTTTCCTGTTAACTCACAGTTTAAATTTCCTCCTCTGTCTCCACTACTAGTGGTGACTTTTATATTTCAGGTCCAAGGATGACAGAATTACTGTTATTTTATATCTATATTACCTTTTAATACCCCCTCAGTTGCTATTATCTATCCCCATGATGTTACAGAAATGTTGTGAAATCAGACCAGCGAGAAACAAAGGAGCACTCGGAGAGTTGGAGAACTCAGGTTTATTACAACGGAGTTTCAGAAGAGCTAGCACTCTAAAGATCTGGGCGCCGAGCTCAGGGGCAATCTTGCTTTTATAGGGCTTATCCACGCTGTTGTAGTTGGCATGGGCTGATTGGTTGATTTCTCCTCAGGCGGTTACAGACCGCTGGAGTTGTTATGGGCTATAGTCCATTACAGAGCATGAGATTTTCAGACAGGAATTTAGGCAATACATCTGTTATATAGACAGAACAATCAAAGGGAGGATGAGTCTTCAGTTGATCTCGAGATCACTCTGTCCTTCAGTCTATGCAGCAAGCATGTCTACAGAAGCAAAACAAAGAGCTGATTACAAGACATTCTATGTTCTTTGCTTTTCCATTTCATTTAAAATTGGCTTATCTATACCTGAAAAATGGACTTGGATTTAGATTGCAATTGAGATAACCTGTATATAAATTTGGGGATAACTGATATGTAATCTATATTAATTTTTCTAATGCATGAATACAATATATCTCTCTATTTATTTAGGTCTTCTTTGATTTTTTAAATCAGTATTTGATATTATCGATCATATATATCTTGTACATATATTGTTCCATTTATCTAAGTATCTTTGGGTGTTTGTTGATAAAAGTTAATGGTATATGAACATAGGCAAAATGGCTAAATAATCATTAGACTGTAAATGGTTACTAATTCTAAGGGGGGCTATTATAAATGGTACTGTTTTACCAATTTTAGTTTACAATTGGTCAATCTATAATTGTTCAATAATATGGATTATGATTTAGTATTGTATGTGGACTCTTTGTATGTTATAACCATGCTAACTCACTTATTAGTTGTAGGAGATTTTTTTTTGTAGTTCCCTTGAGAATTTCTTCGTAAATAATTTTGTTATCTGTGGATAAGAACAGTTGTATTTCTTCTTTTCCATTCTGTATACCTTTTATTTCTTTTCTTGCCTTACTGCATTGGCCAGAAATGATGATATTTAATAGAAATGAGAAAAGTGGACAGCCTTGCCTCATTCCTGAACTTACATTGTAAACTGTAGGATTTTTGTGGATTCCCTTTGTCGGGTTAAAGTACTTTCCTTCTATTTCTAGTCTTCTGGGGAGTTTTTATTATGAACGAATATGATTTTTTAAAAATTTTTTTCTGCATCTATTGAGATGATTATGTATTTTTTCTTTTCAGTCTGTTAATATGGTGGGTTTCATTAATTTATTTTCTTAGTGATTTGGCCCTTTTATCATTATGGAATGTCTCTTGTTTTTCCTAGAAATTTCTTAGAAAGTTCTTAAATCTAGCTTTCTAAAAAAAATAGGTTTTTATTTTTTGTATTACATCTCTTTGTTCTTTTATTTTCAACATATCTATATCATATTAAAAGACGATTTCTAATAGAGCTTATAGTAAATGATCGGGTGTTTTACTTATTCAAATTCAATCTGATATGTTTAGAACATTTTCACTTACTGTAATTATTAAAATGGTTAGATTTTGTTCTACAATTCTATTATTTATTTTGTTTCATCCCCTTGTTTCTCTTTACTCTATTTTCCTTTCATGCTATCTTTTGTATTATTGGAATATTTTTAGTATTCTATTTGAGTTTATCTATTGATTATTTGTATGTTTTTGTAGAATATTTTGTAATTTAGGGATTATAACATGTGATTTGACTTTTAAGTCTACTTATAAATAGTATTTATTGCTTTAAGTGCAATTCAGAAAACTTGCAGCCATATGGGTCTCTATTATCCCATATTATGTTATAATTACTACATCTATTACATTCTCAAGCTTTAAAAATTGTCAGACAATGGTATAATTTTTGTTTTCATTTTTCATGCATATATTAAATAATTTAGGAGAAAAATCACTCCTTTTATTATATTTACTCAGATATTTGCCATTTCTTTTGTTCTTCCTTCATTTCTGAAATATGAGGTCCCTCTGATATCATTTTTCTTTTGCCTAAAGAGCTTTCTTTACCATTTCTTTCAGCACATGTGACTAACAATTTCTCTTAATTTTATTTAAGAATATATTTATTTTTCATATATTCTTGAAGAATATTTCACAGGATGTAGAATCCTAGTTTGACAGTTTGCTGTGTTCATCTTAGCCTGTTGATAGTGATGCTATAGGCCCATGTTACTCCTAGGAAGCCCTTACAGACATTTTCCCAAAAGCATCCAATGTCATGGCTGGAGTGGCCCTTGTTCTTATTATGAATGCAGGATGTAATTAAGCAAAAAACATCAGGAAACCTTTGAAAAACAAGATTTATTACTCACAGGTCCTGGTGGATATGTAGCATGATCAAGGACCACACAGCAAAGTCATGGATTGGAGGAGTCAAATTTGAATTTGAGTTGAGAGAGAGAAAGAGAGAGAGAGAGAGAGA
>NW_024350921.1:5291044-5370488 GCF_902729225.1 Pteropus medius | reverse complement strand
GAGAATGGACCTTGTGCTCTGCCTTGATCAAGGTCCGAGGTTGGGATATCTACCAATTCATTTTTTATTGGTTATTTTAAAGCAACAGAGTGGGAATTAGGACATGGAAAGGAAGAAGTAAAGTCAGTCAAATAGTTATTTAGGGAACTTCATGGATGGGAGCTGCCTAATTCCTTATCTGGTTATTTTGCTGGTAGTATTGTCATACAGCTGGCAATATGTTTATTTGAGATGAATGTCTTTTGAAATGGGTGCTTCAACAATCAAAAGCTTAATGTCAGACACTGACACTATAAAGTTCTTTTTATTTTTTTTTCTCAGTGCACTAAAATTTTTGTTTAGCTCTTTTCTGGACTCCATGATTTCTTGTGAAAATCTATGTTCACTCATTTCATTTTCCCCCATATGCAATGTGTCATTTTTATCTGACTTCTTTCAAATTTTTAATTCATCTTTAGTTTTTCAGTAGTTTTACTATAATGTTTTGGAGTATGGATTATTATTATTATTATTTTTTTTAGTTTTATTCTGTCTGAGATTTAGTAAAGCTTCTTGAATCTGTAAGTTTATATCTTTTGACAAATTTAGGAAATATCAGATATTATTATTTTTTTTACATATTTTTTCTGCACCAATCTTATTCTCTTTCCTATCTGGTTCTCCAACAGGATGAAATTTAGAACTTTAATGATATTCCCTTTGTCCCTGTTCATGATTTTTAGATTTTTTCTCTGTTTTTCAAATTGGATAATTTTTACAGATCTCTTTTAAAATCTACTGCCTCTTTTCTTTATTATCTTCGTTCTACCAAACTCATGCAGTGAAATTTTATTTCAGATACTGCATTTTCATTTCTAAAATGTTAACTTTTTTTTTATAGCTTCTATTTCTTTGCTGAGAAATTCTATCTTTCCAGTCATTTCAAGACCGTTCACCCTTACTTCATGGAACATGGCTATAAAACGTAGTTTAACTATTTGTTTGATAATTTCTAAATCTGAGCCAACTTAAAAGTTGTCTTTTGTTAACCGTATTTTCCTTTGCTACTTGCCGAAACTTTCCTGGTTATTTCTGTTGAGATTACATTCTGAGCATTTGACTTTTATTTTATGTGATTCTAGGTTCTATCTAAACACTATGGAAACTGTTGATTTGTTTTGCTTTGTTTTGCTTTAGTTGCAGCCTAAATTTCTGACTGATGTTCTCAAGTTCTGCTTAATTCCAGTGTCAATTTGTTTTTTCAAAATCTTTACAGTGCTGTTTGTATTTGCTTAGTATGTATACTCTCCATAAGCCAGTCGGGGCCTGGGTAGTTAACTAGTCTCAAAGTCTTTGATATTTTATTTCTGATCGGTTTCATACACACACATCTTATAGGTAAGTCCAAAGCTTCAACTACAACTGTATAGGTTCTCTTTCTTGAGCTCCCTGTTCTCTGCCATCCCTGTAACACTCTCCAGCTCTCTGGGATTGCTCATCCTGATCCTCTGGCCACAAAATTGGGTTTTGACCTTTATGCATTGTCACTCACCCCTGCTGATTGGTCCTGCCTCTCTGGTGAAGTATGAAGCCTGAATGCTAATGCCATCACCTCCACTGTGAGAGTAGATCTTTTGGACTGAGCTTGCTTTCAGATGAGGATTTGGAAAGAAAAGAAAAATTGAGAAATTGCCACCATTCTTTCCATTCCTCTGGGGCAACCCCTCCAAGTGCTCTGATCAGAGTTCGAGTTTCTCTTGGTCACACCTGCTGGGCAGTTTTGGAATTCAGGCTAAACTGAGTTTAAGCCCAGATATATCGGAGAAAACAAAACAAAACAATTGCCATTTTGGTCTTTTTTATGTTTTTTATGTCTTCATGCTTTTTCAGAGTTCTTAAATAGTTTATTTATCCTCCACAAGCCACACAAATAGAGTGATAATATGTCCTTCTTTCATCGTAACTAGAACCAGAAACCACCCAAATGGTTTAGTTCTTTTTCCTTGCAATAGCATTTGATGTTCTCTGAGTATAGCTATAGAATCTAATTCAGCTTTGTATCCCTGAAAACTTAATATTCTGTTTTGCATATGGTAGCTATGTGATTAGTATTTAGTAGCTTGAATTACCCTAATCCCTGACAAATAGCTCTGTCTATAAACTGTGTTTTATAAGCTATAAGCTCTGTGTGTAAAGACTTTCATGGATGTATATTTCAATATTTTAAGATTTTTTAAAGATTTGTCGTTATTGTTGTTGTTGTTTTTGTTGTTGTTGTTTTCTTTTGAGTGTGTCTTTTTAAATTTTAGAGAACTAGATTTCTGTCCCTACAGAAAAATGAAGCACTGTCTCTGTGTCTCTGTGCTTGGACCTGGGCTAAGTGCCATAGAGTGTTTACAGATCTTTCATATTTATAACATGATTTCTTCTGAAGAAATATTTAGGATTCCTATCACTTATTTGAGAAGAAGGATGATAAAAATAAGAAAAATACTACTTTTTCCTATTCTCATGGTCTCACGCAGTCACTGGGAATCTTGGGACCAGTTCCTGCAGCTGGAACTAATGAATATGGGATAGGGCTCTGTGAAACTTAAAAATATCATGGGATAAAAACTGGATGTTATTCTTTCAAAAAAATATATCTGGTGATCTGGGTAAAAAAGAAACAGTAAAAATTGTATCAGGGATCTGTATAGTTATGAAGATACTTACTGCAATGGTTTATAATTCCCCTGAGTACATTTTTCTGAGCAGAGAGAGAAAATTATAAAGACAATCACTTCGATCAGCAGGAAGAAAACTTATCAGTGCTAGATATTATCTACAACTTTGAGAGACTCAGCATGTGATTTTCTGTAAGTTTAACCACTATTGATCTTGTTCATGAGAAAGTTAAAGACCAGTATAGAATATAAAGAGATAAACAGGTAAACTGTTATTCACAAACAAATAAAATTACATTTAAAAAATTAATCATACACATAAATGACAAGTTAATTATGTCTGGGAAATTCAAGTAATGTTTTGGCAAAGATTAAAGTATGAATAAATTTGCTGACAAAGAAAAAAAAAAAACAAAGCATCCCTAGAAAAAGTAATAGTATATGAAAGGCACAGAGGTCCAGAACAGCAGGCTGTGTTTGGCGAACTATCAATGCTTTAAGATTTCTCCTTGGCGAAGTTTAAAGAAAGAAGTGCTAAGAAGGGGTATTGCCAGGGAGCAGAAAATTGTGGAATTTCTGAAATATGTAAAAGCCTTGGGTGTTTATTCTCAAAATTTGGAACTTCTGGCAGTTTGATCAGACAAGTGACTTAATCAGATCTACATTTTTTGAAAGCTATCTATGGTAAAATCTATCTATGGTAAAATATAACTTTAAGAAGGTTGGGACTGGGGAAAATGGCCCAAGTGTCTGGTTATGAGAAGTAGAGTTAAGTCAATGTCAGGGGGAGGAGAGAAACAGGATCAGGTGAAGAAATGAAAACAGAAACACTGGAAGGGCTTGGTGACTGAATGTGTGAGATAATGATGACCCCAAGGCTCTGACTTAGGTGCCTAAGTGGATGTAGGTGTCACAAAGTAGGACAGAATATCCAGGAAGAAGACTGTGGTTAAGTAGAAGAAGTAACATAATAAATTCTGCTTTGAACAGGAAATATCTGAGATGTTTGGTGGAAGTTTGCAGTGGAAATTAAACTACCAGTGAGACATTTGGATGAAAAATAAGGATTTGAGAAATATTGTAGCATAGGTGGTTGTTAAAACCAAAAAGGTGAATGTAATGACCTAGCAAGGGAGAATATTTATAAGAAAAAAGACCAATGGAGAATATTTATAAGAAAAAAGACCAATTTATAAGAAAAAATCCCATGTCTCAGAGGTTGTGAGAGGAAGAGACTCTAGCAAGGAGATCCCAAAGCATAAAATATGAGATGGACACAAACTAGAAAAAGAGCTAAAACAGTGATGTCATGGAGTGCAAAGTTCATGGGAGCTGTGAGAATTTGAGGAGGGGGAGGGTGATGGAGGAGGTGTAACAAAACAAAAT
The DNA here is from genome assembly GCF_902729225.1 of Pteropus medius. Taxonomy (NCBI): domain Eukaryota; kingdom Metazoa; phylum Chordata; class Mammalia; order Chiroptera; family Pteropodidae; genus Pteropus; species Pteropus medius. Next base: position 5,366,457 of record NW_024350921.1, on the reverse strand, counting down.
CCCTGAAAAAGTCAAAGGCCAAGGAAGTCAAAGACTAAAAAGTATGATCAAATTTGTTTGAAACGTTATTGCCTTACTGAGGAATTTGTATGGCGTAAGAGTTAAAGAAGCAGAGACAGGAATGTGCTCATACTTTGAAAGGTTTCATTGAGGAGGCAAGGAGCGAGCAGGGCTCCCGTTTCCACTTACACCCCTTGGCTCAGCACCAGGTTCCTCAACATAAGCTGTGCCATTAACTTTCCACTTCTGCTTTCCCCAGCCCTAATACAGCCTGTAGAGCAGCATCAATCATATTATTCTTTCTAAAACACAATTTTTAGGTAATTGTCCTGCTCCAAATATTCACAAAAAGCATTTATTACTTGGAGAAGAAAGTCCAAACTCTTCACCTTCTTGTTGACCTTAGCTGTACTTCTCTTCTTTAGACTTTTGATGCCTTCTCTCCTCTGTGGGCAGTGAGGTCATCAAAGAGGCCACCTCCCCATTCTCTGATCAGCTGGGAGAATATTTATAAGAAAAAAGACCAATGGCAAAATCCCATGTCTCAGAGGTTGTGAGAGGAAGAGACTAGATGCCCTCTGCATCTACAGGCTGCCATTCCCTCCAGTAGGCATTTCAAAAGCTTCCTGCCAGCCTGTCCCATGCTGCTTTCTCTTTTCTCTCTCCAGAGCTGAGAATGGCTCGATTCACAGTCCTTATTTAATCCTGTCTTTAATGGCAATTTACAGAACATTCATTTAGAAGTTAAATGAGTCCACATCAAATCCACTTAATTTTACAGTCAGTTCTTCTGTAATAAAACATACATACTTCAAAAAAATAACTGTGGTATGCAAAATTGCACAATAAATACCACAGAGCTTATGGGAAAAATGAGACTAGGGACTCAACATTCAAAATCTTTATGATAGACACGTAAAAAAGTAAGAATCTAAAAATTGGTAGCACTATTTTGTATTTGTTCAATGGTGAAGGTACACATAAATGTCACAATAAATAGGGCACTATGTCTTGAAAAAGCCCCAGGTCATGCTGTATGTGGGTGCTTGAAGGGTGTAGCTTATGGGTTCTTGGGATGAAATTAAAGGATGGAAGAAGGGTCATCAGAAATCGAATAAAAAGATGTAACATGATGTGGACACTTGGTGAACTTAGATAACTGGTGGGTGTCTGAGATTTGTGCATGTGTGTGTTATGTGTGTTCTGATGTGGCTCCTTTCAGCTGCGAGCAGTTTTCTGTGTTCACCAGTGTTTCAAGAGGACAAAATTGTGTGTAAGCAAAAGTAAAATTTGTATTATGCTCAATCACACTGGAACAAATTTATGTTTTCAAAGCCTATGTTATAGCAGAACCGACTGTAAATTTTCTCTGACCCTGCCACCACCTTAGTAACTAGGGTTCTACCTTGTTCCTTGATTGCCTCTCTAATTTATATATTTTTTATCTATCATGTGACTGTCTTTATCATCTATCCACTACTTGAAACTGCTGTGTCTTTCTGATCTTCTGTTCTGTGCCTGGAACACTTTTAGGATCTGTGAGTCTCATCACCCACCTGTCTATTTACTTGAGTCTGAAAACATTACCTCAACCCTGACAACCTGTTCTTTCTTACTGGCTGTCCTTGTAGAGAGGACCATCTGTCTAGAGCATGGCTTTCCATATTGGTTGCACATTAGAATCAACTAAGAGCTTTAAAAAATTCCAGTGCTCACTCGTTGTTCCAGACCAATTTCTCAGAATCTCTGAAGATGAAGTTCAAGACTGAGATTTTTTTAAAGCTCTTCTGGTGATTTGAATGTGCAGTCAAGTTTGAGAACCACTGGACTAAAGAGATGCTTCTCAGACTTTTACATACTTAAGGGCCACTAGGGATTGACATAAAATATACATTACATTTTCTTATGTCTGGGATTGGGCCCAACATTCTCTGTTACTGACAAGCTCCCAGGTTTTGTTGTTGCTGCCAGTTCAAGGGCCACACTTTGAGAAACAGAGTCTGCTAAACAGTCATATGATATCTTTCAACTTATTTATCCTCGAGGTGCTATGTTTTATCTGCTTAAAGTGTTTCCTCCCTGGTATCTGCCACAGCAGGGAAATGCGGTTGGTAACCAGGACCTGGTTTCTCCCAGTGTGGTCTTCAAGCTAACGTCATGCTTGCCCCCAGATATCCTGGTCTTATTTGGTCTTTGGCTTAGGTGTCAGAGGACTCTCTGGCATTCAGAAACACTGCCCAGGGATGTAAGCTTATTCTTGAAAAGCCAATGAGAGCACAGGAGCTGGAATGTCCTGTTATTTTTGCTGTAGAAAATCAGTTTCTTTTCCTCTCAGATACTTTCACCATGAAGATCATTATAGAATTTTCTTGTGCAAGTAAAGTTACTTTCGGCTTTTCCCTAGTTCTGGACAAAAACAACAATGAGCTCTTCATCTCTGTCTTGGAAAAAGGATGGAATTGAGCTCTACTATTCAGGGAATCTAACAGATCCTATCCTTCTCACACTTTGATGCCTCCCCCACCCCCAAACCTACCCCCAGCCCCCACCACCTCTGTCTATGGCCTTATCTTTAAAATAATCCTTTAGCTCTAGCTGCTCATTGCTAAAGTTATAGGCCCACACTGGCCAGGGTTTGCCTCTAGTGAAACTCAGGGTAACAGCTCCTTTATGTTTTCCATGTTGTGGTGTAGCATCTGCAAAATGTGTTGTACTTGGGACTGGAAGTCACTCTCATGGTCTCACTTAGGTGGTCTCTCGCCCTCTTATGCCTCTGGAGTCCCAGGGTAAAGACTCTAAAGTCACAATTTTAATCCTGCTGTTTCTACCCTAGAAATCATGTAACCTTAGTCCCACTGTGACCTTTTGGTCATCCTTGAGGTACTCACACTTAATGACACATATCATTTTGTATCTGCACTAGTGGCTTTTGCTTAGTAACTCTAGATGAGGGATGAAAATCAATTGTAACCTGCCTCATTTACTCCCAGGGCACCAGTTCAAACTATCAAGTGTTAATGGAAAGTAAGGGAGAAAACTATTTTTATTGATTACCTGTGAACTAGTTGAGATAGATTTTAGCCACATTGAAGTTGACCAGAGTAGAGAGGTTTAGACTTACACAGGAATTTCTGTAGGCAGTGTCTGTCTGTGCTAATGAGGAAATGAGAAGGCACTCAAAATTATGAAGAGGATTCTAAGTAATGTCACTCAGAATTCAGCAGCCTGGCTGTTGATGTCGTCAGAGTTAGAGCCATGGGTGGGAGCAGTTAGAGGCAGTACTGATCCGTGTGCCAAAGAGAAAAAGAGACTAGAAGTCTGAGACTTGGTCAAGTGCAATTCTGAGCATTAGCTGCTAGATGTCAAGTATGACAAAGGGAGCTTATCTAAGTACCAGAATAGACCCAAGGCAAGGGAGACAGGGCATGACCCTACTGTGTCACTTGGAGGTTCCTTGGGGTCAGGGGACAGGGTAAAGATGCCCCCTGCTATAAGAGTGCAGGGGTCTAATAAGATCATAGTTTTTTTTGAAACTGACAGGAACTGTCAGTTGATGAGTTGATGAGCTAAAACCCATCTTTACAGCAAACATTGTCATGCTTTCATTGACCACTCTGGAGGCTAAGTTCTGGTTTGTTCATCTCCTACCTATGCAGTTTTTGAGGGTTTCTTTAACCTTCTGACCCTCAGATCTCTCAGATTCTCATCCGTAACAGGGGATATTAGAGTATTTAATAAATTAACTCATGTGAAGGATGTAGCACAGTATCTGGCATTGGGTAATTGCTTAATAAATATTAGTTGTTTTTGTTTTTGTTGTTTTTATTATTTATGTATTTTTACAATGGATAAATACTAGTTACTATTGACTATTATGGTCATTGTATTATTATCTCATCTTTATAAAATAAAACCCTAAACCTCTAAGCTTACCAATGGAAAGAGACTCTCCCATCAGGAAGGAACAGTTGAATTACAGGTGTGAACATCTGAGATCTCATGTCCCTGAGCTCACCTCTTCGATCACTTTTGTCCCTGGCAGAAGTAGAGTGGGAATATTGCTTGTACCTTCAACATCTAAACCAAGAGTAAATACAAAATATTTTCATTTCCTCTTAGCAGGTATAGTATAACCTGTGGAAATATCACCAAAGGAATAACAAATGGGAAATTAAGAGAAAAATCAAGAAATAAAAAAATCCTCTTAAAAGTATAATTTTCTCTCTGGATTTCACAAATGCCTATATTTTGAGTGTGATAGCCTAAATAAAGACAGGTCTTTCTGCCAAAGTTCCCTATTCCTGGCCTGGGCTAAAGCCTTCCTGTGAGCACATGGCTCCTTTTCAACTTTCTTGGGTAGCATTGTGGATCTTACTCTTTTCACAAACACAGAATAGTTCCCAATTCTCTCTTCCAGCAGCATTGAAACAAAGCTTCACCAATACACTCTTCTCAGAACTTAATCAATGGTGACCCTTGAGCTCTTCAGGCTTCTGAAACCTGAAGTCTCATTCCTCTGTGGCTTTGTGCTTCCTCTACAAAGATCCTTCTTCTATTACTTCTATGTCTTAGAGTTATTTTATTTTCCATTGTAATTTATTGAATTATTTACATCTTCAGAAAATACCATCTCTGTTTAACTTTTGATACATGGTTCTCCTTTAAAAACCCCAATTTTTTTTTTTTTTTAGTTTTCTAGATTGGAACCTCTCTATTAACCTACATACCTCATGTTGTAGGGTCTAGAGAACACATTAGCATATCCTACCACTCATTACCACTTTGAAACATATTCTTCCTCACCAAAATTTTTCTTTGCAGGTCAAAACCTTACTCTTATCATTCCCTATTCTTTTTTTTTAAAGTATTTATTTTAATTAGTTTCAAGTATACAGTACATTTGTTAGACATCTATATAGTTTGTAAAATGATTCCCCTAATTGCTCCCCCTCTCCCTGACCCTCCACCTAGCCAACGTATTAATGCTAACCGCATTCCCTATGCCATGTTCCCATTCCAGTGACCATCTATCAACTACTAATTTGTACTTCTTTAACATTTCACCCCATTCTCCCAGCTCCTCAAACCCCCTTCCCCTCTGTCCATCATCAAATTGTCCACTATATTTGTGAGTCTGTTTTTGATTAGTTTGTTCTTTTTATTCCTTAGATTCCACATATAAGTGAAATCATATAGTGTTTATCTTTCTCTGTCTGACTGAAATACCTTCTAGGTTTCTCAAAGCAATATGTTTTTACCTCACCTTCCTTTTAGTCTGTGTGTGTCTTTTAATCTGAAGCAAATCTTTTGTAGGCAGCAAATGTAGGGGTCTTGTTTTCTTACCCTTTCAGTCATTCTATCTTTTGGTTGGAGCACTTAATTCTTTTCCACTTAAGGTACTTATTGATAGGAATGTAGTTGTTACCATTCTTTACTCCTGTTTTTGATATATGTTTTTTCTTCTTAAAGAAGTCCCGCCCACATTTTCTGTAATACTGGCTTTGTGGTGATTCATTCCTTTAGCTTATTTTTGTCTGGGAAGCTCTTTATCTGTCCTTCAACTCTAAATAATAGTTTTGCTGGATAAAATATTCTTGGATACAGCTCCTGGGTCTTCATCCTGTCAAATATTTTTTGACGAGCCCTTCTGTTCTGCATAGTTTCTTTTGAAAAATCAGCTGCCATTCTTATCGGTGTTCCCTTATAGGTTTGTTTTTCTCTTGCTTTTAATATTCTTTCTTTGTATTTAAACTTTGGCATTTTAATTATTATATGTCTTGGTGTAGGCCTCTTTGGATCTCTGATTTTTGGAATTCTCTGAGCTTCCTGGGGTTATATGTCCATTTCCTTCACCAGGTTAGGGAAGTTTTCCATCATTATTTTTTCAAACAGCTGTTCAACATCTTGATTTTCTTCAGTTACGCCAATCGGATGGATATTTAGACCCTTAATAGTGTCCCATATGCTCCTTAAATTATTTTTATGTTCTTGGAATCTCATCTCTTGCCATTCTGATTGCATGGCCTTGGCTTTCCTATCCTCTAGATAGGTCACTGATTCTTTACTCACTTTGTTTATTCTTTTGTTTATTCCATTTAATATACTTCTCATCTCAGATAATATGTTCTCCATTTCAGACCGGTTCCCTTTTATAATTTCCATTTCCATTTTTATGTTTTTTATCTCTTAGTTGAAGTTCTCACTGAATTTATCTACATTTCCCAAAAGTTCATTGACCATCTTTATAATCAGCGTTTTTAAAGCTGCATCTATTAAATTACTTGACTCTATTTTATCTGTATCTCTGTTCTGTTCTCTCATGTGGTTTATGCTTCTTTGTCTTATTTTGGCTGACTTTCTATGTCTGTGTCTATGTACAAAGCAAAGCTCCTAAGTCTCCCGGTCTTAATGTGGATTTGTGAAGTAGGTGTCCAGTGGCACAGTCCCGAGAGGGGCTCAGCTACAGGCCAAATTTAGCTCAAGCTTCCACCCCTCTAGGACCACCTGTTAAGATTCAGCAAGCAATCCACAGATGCTGTGCTTATAATTGTCTCAAGAGGCCACACCAGAAACCAAGGCCAGCTGCCTCCAGTGTGAGTCTAGGCACTGCTCAGCAAGAGGCACCTGACTTGCTGAGAATATACCTGGATGCGGCTTGGGTGGGGCCACAAGTCGGAGGAGGCAGAGTTTCAGGGAATCCTCTGGGCAGAGTGACTTCTGTTATCCAGTTTGATGATTTCCCAGCCATAGCGGTGCTGTATCCATGCACTGGGAGTGGGGAAGGCTCAACAGGGAACAATGGATATCGACAGCACTTCTGTACAGAGTGAGTCTCACCTAGGCCCTCACTCCAGCAATGTCTCCCTGTAAGTCCCTGGTGCCCCCTGCACCCAGCCGAATCGGCACTGGTGCTCAGAACAAGCAGGTCCATCGCTGAAAAAATCTGCTCCTGGATGCAGCCCCTTTAAGAGGTGCCTTCTGCTGCCATAGCCTCCTTCTCACTCAGCTACTCGAGACCAGGCAGCCCCAAGTCCTCACCCCATCCTACTTTTTGCCATTGCTGGGTGATTTCTTGGATTTCTCTCAAGTTGTATGGCTTGTTCACCTAGGTTGCAGGTATTTTTTTCTTACTGCTTACTCCTTATTTCCATCATAACTTTGATTTGGTCACCAGAGGGAAGAACAGAAACTCTATCATCTATGCCACTTTTTGAGGGGTCTCCTATCACTCCCTATTCTTGTTGCTTTAATTGACAAAACTCTCTAACTCCCCTCATTCACTGAAGACTTATGTAATAGGACTGTCAACCTTTCCCTAACACTCCAATGTTTGCCTTCATCTTAACTTTCATTTTACTCAGTTTTAGCCTTACACTGACATAGCTGTATTCTGTATTTTCAATGGTGCATAACTTTAGTACAGCTTTTCAGCCTAGATTTTTACACTGAAATAATGCATGGCCAAATTGTTTTTCCAAATGTCAACCTCTTCTGCCATTTGTCTGGGAACTATTATTCTACCTGGAGATTGCAAACATGGTGCAAACTTAAATGAAATAAAATAATGTCTCCCAAATAATTAACTTCCACATTATATTTTGAGATGTAAATAATATTTTTATAAACAAAATGGGCTTATTTTTATAGGTAGCTCACAGAGAAAATCATCCCTTAAGGCTGAACTGCCAAAATGTATGTAATCATAAATTCGCTTCCTATTTTATATGCTAGGTTTATAGTCTGTAGAGTAGAAGATAATAACAACAACAAATCCAAATGTTTCTTCTCATTCCACCTATTACATTTGGGATAAGCAAATACCAAAGATAATTGCTATATGTTGAAAGATGATACACTGCACCTGAAAATTTTGAAAGCATCTTGAAGCATGTTTTCATGGAATAGGTATACTTGCCTACCAAGAGAGTTCTTCTAAAGTGTGTGTGCGTGTGTGTGTGTGTTTGTGTGTGTGTTGTCTTATAAAAAATTACACTCTGCAGGAAAAATCACATTTTGAAGAGAAACATTCTTTTACATTCCCAGGAAGAGCAAAATTCAAAATGTATCCCAACAAAGAAGGCTGGGTTTTTCCTGTGAAATTCACCTTCTCTTTTATAGGCACCCTTTATGTAAGATGTTGCTTTGAACTAATAAAGTCTTAGTTTTACACAGTCCTGCTCTGCTCCCCACTTCCTCTTAACAGCATTCATAGAGAGATTTTGGCTGCAGTCCTGGGAAGTTACACAGGAAGAAAAATGGGTTCATGTGATGGCTCTGCCATTTATTTGACTGTCCTTAGCAGGTGTTCAGCCTCCACAAGTGATGAACTTATTAAGGGTCTACTCTTTCAAAGTCCCCAAGGGATGTTTTTTGTCTCTTTGCCATTCTGTGTTCAGTATGTAATAGTCAAGCAGTCCTTATTTAGCCAAGCTTCTGGTTGCATTTAACTGTGTCCTTTATTTTAGCCTACACAATGGGTCTGATTGTGAATGCGCCTTTCAATAAATTAAGTCTTAGAAACAGAGGCTGCTGGTCCAGTGTGTAATTTATACAGGTCCTTCTTCTTTAGGTTGGCTGACTTCAGCGTGAGCAGAAAAAAATCGAATTCAAGAAATTGCAAAGCAATGCGGTTTAGTAAATATTCAGAAGTATAAGACGAACTACCAACTGAAATTTAGAGTATGGGACTCCTTGTGGATTTTAATTTGTTGTTAATATCTCTTACCTCCTCAAAGTATCACTGTTTAATGCTGTAGGTACATTGTTATTAGAAACTTAAAAGGCCATAGGATATGAGTTTTAGCAGAAATATTGTTTCATATTTTTCAAAATGTGTCAAGTGTCAAAAAAAACATCTGGTGGGTATTAACATAATGGCAAAATTGGTGGGAGAAGTAACTAGATCTTTAATATTTTCTCCTTTAAGCTAATGTTTCAATTTTTCAGTAAATTATCTTTGTGCAAAAAAATGTTGTCACAATCCAGATTTTAATTTACTATCAATAAGATGACAGTCTAAACTTACAAATAATTATAGGCATATCTCTATAGTTTTATTTTTTATTTATTCTATTTATTTATTTTTTTGCATTACTGAAAAAATAAGGAAATTTAACAAGTTCATATGTATAGATGGTGAAATATTTATATATCAATAATTGAATATGATACACTCTATGGTTTCTGGTTGAGATTATAGTAGTAAAGGCTTTTGCAATTTTATAGCAAATTATATTAACAAAAGTGTGATATTTTAATATGGTGGATAACTAATAGAAGACGGAAAATGAAGATAAATTACAACCAAAGTGGCTGATAGAATTAAAAAGAAACTTCCAACTTCTATTTGTAAAATGATAATTGACCATGAAATTTTATCCTTTCTATAAATGAAACAAAATTTCTAGTAAATAACATCTAAACTAAGAACATTTCTTAGTTCTTAAGTGAAATAAGTCCAAAGTAGTGATATCTATTTCAGAGTCCTATTCTAATAGAACTGATTTTAAAATTTTGAAGAGTTGGCCTGAAGGAAGCTATAGTATTTTCTAAATATTTAACTAGAGAGTCAAGCTTAAAAATTTTTTATTCAACAAGATTGTGAGCTCTAGGCCTCTAGCATTAACTGGAGGGTAACAAGTCTTGATAGGCTTGTTTGGGGAGTGTAATAAAATTCCGCTAGAATGGAAACAGAAGCATGAGGCTAGGGGAGAGGGAGGAGACAGGCTTATATTCTAAGAGTCAAAAATATTTTTTGTCTTAATCATTAACATATATGATATCTTATATTACATTTATTCATACATTTATATAAAATATGTATAATTATATAATTATCAATTAAATTTGATTATATATTTTTATAATTATAAACATTTCTATATATTTAAATCTTTAATCTTAGAGCTGTTTCTTTAATGGTTTGAATTGTCTATTTTCAGTAGTAAATTTAGAGTTTTATGCTAAAAAGGGCTGGCTACTCATGAGGTGCTTTTAAAGCACTTTCACCCTCGAGGACAATTGTGAAAGACAGAGAGCTGGGGACAATCCCCAGAGCCTCTGCAAACCATGGCCTGTCCTTTAAGAGAGAGTCCTGGGGCCCCACTGTGCAGTTACTAGCTAATGGATCTCCTCACTTAGCTGAGAGGTAGCCTGTAGTCTGAACAGTGACAAGAGGATTGGAGATGCCTCAAAAACAGTGGGATTGTACATTTAGTAATTCACAAGTAACAAGCTTTAGATTTCTGGGGGGTTTTTAGTGTTTATATTTTTATTTTTTTCCATTATAGTTGACATACAATATTATATCAGTTTCAGGTGTACAATGCAGTGATTAGACATTTATATAACTTAAGTGATCACCCTGATAAATCCAGTACCCAATTGACACCATATATAGTTATTATAATACTACTGACTATAATTCCCATGCTATACTCCGCATTCTCATGACTATTTTGTAATTACCAATTTGTACCTCTTAATTCCCTCTCCAATTCCCTCTCCCCTTCACCCATCACCCCACCCACCCAATCTGACAACCATCAAAATGCTCTCTGTATCTATGAGCTTGTTTCTATTGTTTGTTTATCCTGTTCTCTGGATCCCACACATGATATTTGTCTTTCTCTATTTGACTTACTCCACTCAGCACAATACCCTCTAGGTCTATCCATGTTGTAGATGGCAAGATTTCATTATTTTTTTTTTATGGTTGAGTAATATTCCATTATATATATGTACCACCTCTTCTTTGTCCATTCATCCATTGATGGACACCAAGGATGCCTCCATATCTTGGCTACTGTAAACAATGCTACAATGAACAAAGGGATTCACATGTCCCTTCAAAGTAGTGTTTTGGATTTTTTCAGATAAATACCCAGAATTAGGATTACTGAGTCCTTCCTTGTCTCTTTTATAGCCTTTCTTTTAAAGTCTATTTTGTTGGGTATAAGTTTTGCTACCCTAGTTTTTTTTTGTTTTTTTATTTCCATTTTCATGAAACATCTTTTTTCATCCCTTTACTTTAAGTCTGTGTGTGTCTTTTGATCTGAAGTGAATCTCTTGTAGGCGGCATATGTAAGGTCTTTTTTTTTTTTTTAAATCTATTCAGCTACCCTATCTTTTGATTGGAGCATTTAATCCATTTACAGTTAAAGTCATTGTTACTAGATATATAGTTATTGTCATTAGTTATTATTTATCTTTTTAATCTTCTTTTCTTTTTTTTTCTTAAAGAAGTTCCTCACTATTTCCTGTAATATTGGCTTGATGATGATGAACTCCTTTAGATTTTCTTGAGTCAGAAGCTCTTTATCTGTCCATTGCTTCTAATTGATAGCTTTGCAGAGTAGAGCAATCTTGGTTGTAAATTCTTGCTTTTCACCACTTTGAATATTTCCTACCAAACCCTTCTGTCCTGCAAAGTTTTTGTTGAGAAATCAGCTGACAGTCTTATGGCAGCTCCCTTGTAGATAACTAATTGCTTTTCTCTTGCTGCTTTTAAGATTCTCTCTTTGTCTTTAATCTTTGGCATTTTAATTACAATGTGTCTTGGTGTGAGCCTCTTTGGGTTCATTTTGTTTGGGACTCTCAGTGCTTCCTGGGCTTGTATGTCTATTTTCTTTACCAGGTTAGGGAAGTTTTCAGACATTATTTCTTGAAATAGGTTTTTTTTCGACTCCTTACTCTCTCTCTTCTCCTTCTTGTACCTCTATGTTGCAAATGTTGATACGCTTGATGTTGTCCCAGAGTCCTCTTAAACTATCCTCATTTTTTTTTGGATTCTTTTTCCTCATTGCTTTTCTGATTGGGTGTTTTCTGCTACCTTATATTTTAAATTACTGATTCGATCCTCTGCTTCATAAATCTACTGTTAATTCCTCCAAGATATTCTTCATTTCAGTTATTGTAGTCTTCATATATAATATTTAAATCTAGATATGCTTATCAATATTTATATCGTATCTATAGCTGCATCTCTATCTATCTAATCTATTGATCTATCACCTATCTCCCTAAATAACCTATTGTTTAGTTTGGTTTTTATACTTTATATAAATGATATAATTCTAAATAAATTCCTCTGCAACATGATATTTTCATGCAACATTATATTTGCTTATGTCATAATATATGAAGCTTGGGTAATTTATTTATTTATTGTGTATTATTCTGTTATCTAAGATATCACAACATAGGTATCTTTTCCTTTCTTGGGATACATTTGTACTTTTTGTGTGTGATTGTGCATAAAGCTCCTATGATCATTCTTGTGCCATTGGCTTCTCTAGATAGCGCTCCCTTTTTTTTTTTTTTGACAAGGAAATTATTTCTAAGGAAAAATTTCTTGAACACTTAATATGTGCCAGGTACTGTACTGCAGATCTCAGTTTATGGGTTATAATTGGATATTTTAAGTGTTTTCCCCATGCTAACCAATAGCAGGAGTTGTGATTTAAATATTGATTTCAAAATGCACACTCTTGATCATTATGCTTAACTATATTTCTTTGAGCTATCCATGCTTTTCTTAATCACCACCTCTCGTCATACCTCCCCTCCTCTCTGTCCCTTTTCTCTTTCATATAAATTATTGCTATGAATATATTATTTTTTCTATTTTCAAAACACTTTTTAAAGGAACTTAAAGGGATTTTAACCCTTGGAAGATTTATAATAAAGTGCTCCAATTATTTCTCAACAAAATCAAATATTTATTAATAAATAGAGAACACAGCAAGATACTTTTCATCCTACCCACAGTCTCAATGCTGATACAGGGAGGAAAGCTACTCTCTGAGAGTTCTAGCATGTATGAACTAGCAATGCCCTATGAGAGACTCAAAGTGAATCCAAAATAAGCATGTTACCTCTCTGAGTAAGAGGGGGAGCTGACAGCCTGAGAGGTCATGCTTTCTGTTCAAATCAAACTTGCTTCAGATACAGAAATGACTGAGGGACCCTATCATATTCTTTCTTCTCAAGTTACTTCCCCATATTAGCCAAACAGTTAGACTGAAAAGATGACAAAGTAGAAATGGGACAGATAGGATGACTCATAGTTTATTTTCCTATTAGTCCTTTCTACCTCAATCGTAAGACAAAAAGTAGAATTGGTAGAATTTGCATATGTAAAAAAATGAAATAAAATGACTAGTGTTTTTTTTGTTGTTATTGTTGTTGCAGAATTTCCACAGTTCTGGTAAGAAACACTATACATTCATACGCAGGCTACAAAGCATAAATTGTGTAATTTTCTTGATTCCACATGCAAGTTAAGTGCTCTTATATTCTCATTTAAACTACCACTGCACAATATAATGATAAATAGTAAAATCCTATACTTCATATATATGTCCTAAAATAAACCTTTATTTCAAAAGAGTTATCAGACCTAATCTGTTAAGATTCCTGAAACAAGTTTAAATCATTGGGATTATGTCAGCAAGCAAATAATGTGAAAATATAATTTTATGTCAGATTAAAAAAAACTGTTTTCAAGAAAGAGCACTTGTAATGTGGCAGCCTGACCCTGCCTGACCATTTTCTGCTCAAATGAGTTAGTTTCTGACTGCGGCCCCCATCCCAGAACTCTCTGGCTGACACAACAGTCTGAAAACCCACTTAAAGCATTAAGCTGGTTTCCTTATAGTTTGGGAGCCATTCAATGGTCTCCTTATGTTCTCCTTCCTTATATGGAATATCTGTTGCTGTGTAGGAATGTGGAAGTACAAGATGGTACAAAACTGCCCGCCATGTTACAACTGGGGCTCAGCCTTTGGATGAGAATCCGCTGAGCTGGTGCTGGCATCAATAAACGCTGCTTCCTGCTTACAGGTGTCCCATCTCTCCATTCGAGAATACTACAATAAAACTTTCAATTCTTATATCCTCAAATGGTATTAAATACATAAGTTATGCATATAGTAATAGCTTATAATTTGCATATTTAGTAATAAATTACTGATTATAAGAATTGTTATAATGAATATCCAAATCACAATATCACATTTCCTCAACAGTTTCAGGCCTTTCTATGCATCACAAAATTATTTAAAGAAAATAAACTAAATTCCTCAGTCTTATTTTAAGACGTTATTTTAATAAAAGCAAAGTTTTTTCTCAAAGAAACTTTTCTTTTATGATGAAAATTATTTGTTGGAGAAATGGTACCTATTGTTGTTTCTGAATTAATAATGTTTAAGCAAAAACACGTACTTTTTATTGAAAATATATATAAGTATATGAAAAATCACTGAGAAGAAAATAAATTAGTTATAAAATCATAATTGAAGATATGTAAAACCCTTGAGGTAATATAGTGAGAAAATTAAAAACTAATTTTTGAAGGTTCTTTTCACATTTTAAAACATTTTTGTCTTCCAAATCTATTAATATATAATTGACATGTAATATTGTGTAAATTTAAGGTGTATAACACAATGATTTGATAAATATATGTATTCTGAAATATATATCACAATAAGAATAGTTAACACATCCTTCACCTAATATAATTATCAGTTCGTTGTTGTGATTGCTGTTTTTATAGTGAGACTATCAATGCCCTAGTCTCATAACAAATTTCAAGTGTACAATACAGCATTGTTAACTATAGTCACCATGATGTTTCTTTGATCTCCAGAACATATTCATCTTACAACTGAGAGTTTGTTCCCCATGACCAACATCTCCCCATTTACCACACCTCTCAGCCCCTGAAACCCACCACTTCACTCTGTTTCTGTCATTTGGATGTTTTGAGATTTCATTTAACATTATGCCCTTAAAGTTCATCTTGTTGCAAATAGCAGGATTTTCTTCTTTTTTTAAGGATGAGTAACTTTTCATTGTATACCTATGTTACATTTTCTTTATCCATTAATCCACCAATGGACACACTCAGGTTGTTTCCATATCTTGACTGTCATGAGTAATGCTGCAATGAACACAGGGGTGCAGGTATCTCTTCAAGACAGTGATTTCAATTTCTGCTGGATATGTACCAAGACGTGAGAACTATATAGTAGTTTTATTTCTAATTTTCTGAGGAATCTTCATAGTAGCTGTACCAATTTACATTCCAACTAATAATGTACAAGGATTTCTTTTTCTCCCCATTATTTCTAGCATTTGTTATCTCATCTTTTTAGAATAGCCATACTAACAAGTGTGAAGTGGTGTATCATTGTGCTTTTGCTTTGCATTTACCTGATGATTAGTGATATTTAGCACATTTTCACGTACTTGTTGGCCATTTATGTGTCTTCTTTGGAGGAATGTCTAATCAATTCCTCTGCCTATTTTTTTTATTAATTTTTTTTTACTATTGAGTTGTGTTACTTACGTATTTTAGATCTTATCAGAAATGTAATTGGCAAACATTTTCTCTCACACTGTAAGTTGCCTTTTTAAATGTTGTTTATTGTTTCTTTTCAGTTTGATGTAGTCCTACTTGTTTGTTTGTGCTTTTATTGCTTATGCTTTTGGTGCCATATCTGAAAAATTATTGCTAAGACCAATGTTGAGGAACTTTTCCTCTCTGTTTTTTTCTAGGAGTTTTATGGTTTCAAGTCTTGTGTTTAAATACTTAATATATTTTGAGTTAATTTTTATGAGTGATGTAATATAGGGGTCTGATGTCATTCTTTTGCATGTAAATATTTGGTTTTCCCAACACCATTTAGTAAAGAGACTATCTTTTTTTTGAGTATACTTGAGTCTTTTGTCAAATATTCATTGACCCTATATGTGTGAGTTAATTTCTGCGATCTTTGTTCTGTTCCATTGGTCCATGTTTCTGTTTTTATGCCAATACCATACTCTTTTAATTATGATAGCTTTGTCTTATAGTTTGAAATTGGAAATAAAAAAGCCTTCAGCTTTTTCTTCTTTCTTAAGTTTACTTTGGCTATTTTTGTGTGTATTTGTGGTTCTATATAAATATTAGAATTGTTTTTTCTGTTTCTGTGAAAAATGCCTTTGGAATTTTGATAGGGACTGCTTTTAATTTGTAGCTTGCATAGGGTAGTAGGAACACTTAATAATACCAATTTTTCCAATCCAGGAGTACAGAATAGCTTTACATTTATTTGTATCTTCTTCAATTTGTTTCATCAGTGTCTTATAATTTTTAATGTACAGATCTTTTACATTTTGGGTTAAATTTGTTTCTAGGTATTTTATTCTTAAATGTAATTTTAAATAAATTTCTCTTTCTGATAGTTTGTTATTGATATATAGAAATATAACAGATTTTGTGGATTGATTTTGTATCGTACGATTTTACCAAATTTGTTTCTTAATTCTTTTTTTTGTGTGTGTGGAGTCCTTAAGATTTTGTATAAATAATATGTCATCTGAAAATAGTGACAGTTTTAATTCTTCCATTCTGATTTGATACCTTGTATTAATTTTTTTTTCTTAATGAAATATACTGGCTAGAATTTAAAATACTCTGTTGAATAAAAATGTTCACATTGGACATCCTTATCATTTTCTTAATCTTAGAAGAATAGTTTTCAGCTTTTCACTGTTGAGTATTAATGTTATCTGTGGGCTTGTCATATATGGTCTTAATTACATTGAGATACATTCCCTCTATATACACTTTGTTGAGGTTTTTATCATAACAAAATGTTGAATTTTGTCAAATACTTTTTCTACATCAATTGAGTGATCAATCACTTATAGTCTTCATTTTGTCAACATATGTCATTATGTTTGTTTAGTAGAAATTGAACCATCCTCACATCCCTGGAATAAATCTCACTTGATCATTGTATGTTATCCTTTAAATGTACTGTTGAATTCAGTTTGCTAATATTTGTTTAGGACTTTTGCATCTATGTTCCTTAGTGATATTGGCCTGTAATTTCTTTTCTCGTTTATCCCTGTCTGCTTTTGGAATCAAGGTAAAGCTTACCTTGTAAAATGAGTTTAGAAGTGTTACACTTCTTTTATTTTTTGGAAGATTTTGAGAAGAATTGTTATTAATTCTTCTTTAAATGTTTGGTAGAATTCACCAATGAAATTGTCTAGTCCTAAACTTTTAGTTGGAAGATTTTTGATTACTGATTCAATCTTCTTAGTAGTAATCAGTCTGTTCATATTTTCTATTTTTTTTCATGAATCAATCTCATTAGGTTGTATATTTTTAGAATTTTACTCATTTTTTTCTAGATTTTTTTAGTTCATTGGTGTACAATTGGTCACACTAGTTTCCTGTGATCTTTTGTATTTCTCTAGAATTGTTTTCCTTATTTTTCAGATAGATCATTGTTAGTGTATAAAAATGCCACTGGTTTTTGTATGTGGATTTTGTATCCTACAACTTTACTGAATTTTTTGATTAGTTCTAACTATTTTTGGTGAAGTCTTTAGGATTTTCTATATAAAAATTATGTCATCAGCAAAGACGATTTTCTTTCTTTCCAATTTGAAAACTCTTTTTCTTTTGTCTAATTTCTCTAGCTAAGACTTCTAGTACAGTGTTGAATAAAAGCGGTGAAAGTGGGCATACTTATTTTGTTCCTGTTCTTAAAGGAAAAGCTTTCAAATTTTCACCATTTAATGTAATGTTAGTTGTGGGTTTGTCTTTTATGTAGTTTATTATGTTGACATGTTTCTTCTCGACCCAATTTGCTGAAGGTGTTTCTCATGAAAGATGTTGATTTTTTTCAAATGCTTGTTCTGCATCTATTAAGATGATCATATGATTATTGTCTGTTGTTTTAATAATGTGGTGTATCATATATTTTGATTTGCATA
This sequence comes from Pteropus medius, assembly GCF_902729225.1. NCBI lineage: Eukaryota > Metazoa > Chordata > Mammalia > Chiroptera > Pteropodidae > Pteropus > Pteropus medius. The sequence continues at coordinate 5,348,682 of NW_024350921.1, read as the reverse complement.
TGTTGAGCCATACTTCCATCCCAGGAATAAATCACACTTGATTATGGTGTATGTTTTCTTTAACGTGCTGTTGAATTCGGTTTGCTCGTATTATCATTAAGAATTTTTGCTTCTATATTCATCAAGAATATTGGTCTGCAATTTGCTTCTAGTGTCCTTATCTGGCCTTGGTATCAGGGTAATTCTGACCTCATAAAATAAGTTTGTGTGTGTTCTCTCCTTTTCAAGTTTTTTAGAAGAGTTTGAAAAAAATTATCATTAATTTTTCTTTGAATGTTTGGCAAAATTCACCCAGGATGCTGTTTTTTGTTTGTTTGTTTGTTTGTTTGTTTTTTAATTATTCAATCACCTTACTTTTTATTGGTCTGTTCAGATTTTCTTTTTGTTTCTGATTCAAACCTTATAAGGTATATTTTTCTGAAATTTAACAATTTCTTCAAGGATGTTCATTTTTTTATGTATAATTATTTATAGTAGTCTTTTATGAACCTTTTGTATTTCTGTGGAATTAGTTGTAATGTCTCCTCTTTCATTTATAGTTTTATCTACAGTAATATGCCACTTAACAAAAGAGATACATTCTGAGAAATGTGTCATGATGTTATTTTGTCATTGTGAGAACATCATAGAGTGTATTTACACAAGCCTATATGGTACAGCCTAATACACAACCAGGCTATATGATATAGCCTATTGCTCCTAAGCAATAAACCTGTATAGCATGTTACTTTACTGAATACTGTAGGCATTTGTAACACAATAGTATTTGTGTGTCTCAACCTATCTAAACATAAATGTACAGTAAAATATGATATAAAAGATAAGGTGTGTACATGTGTGCATACATTAAGGGGCATGAAGAGGGCTCTGGAGAGAGGCACCATTTGAGGAGGGATAAAGAAAGGGAGAGAGAAAAAGAAAAGAAGGAGACAGAAAAGGAGAGCAGAGATTAAAAGAAATCCAGAGACACAAATAACAAAAGAGCGGAAGAGCAAGAGAGTGGGGTGGGGTGAGACTAAGAAGAGAGAGAAAGAAAAACAGATAAGAAAAATCAGTTTGTGTGCACAGTGTGTGTGTGTCTGTTCATGAGAGAGAGAGAGAGAGGCAGAGACAGAGACAGGGACAGACAGAGACAGAGAGAGACACAGAGAGAGAGAGAACAGGAATGGGTGTGTGTGGGCAGGTGGCAAACTCCTAGGCTCCTTTTCTCCACACTCCACTCTTTCACTCCGTTGCCTGTTGTGGGTCTCAGCTGTAGGCAAACACACAGAGGGGTAGATAGCCTGCTGAGCCTCCTCTTCTATTTAAATTACCCAGAGCTAGTAGTAAATTCAACACTGTAGTTGGGTCCAGCCTCTCCTTTCAACGGCACTAACTTTTTGCTTATAATTCATTATAATCTTATGGGACCACTGTTGTATATGCAGTTCATTGTAAACTGAAACGTTATGTGGTGCATGACTGTATTTGAGTCTTCTCTGTTTTTTCTTGATAAATTTAGCTAAAGATTGGTCAATTTCATTTATGTTTTCAAAAAACCACTCTTAGTTTTGTTTATTTTTCTTTTGTTTTACTGTTTTCTGTTTTATTTCTGCTCTGATCTGTTATCTCCTTTCTTCTGCTAATTTTGGGCTCAGTTTAATCTTGTTTCTCCAGTTTCCTAAGTTATTAGGGCATTTATTGTTATTAAACTCCCCTTACCACTGATTTTGCTGCATTCCAGAAGCTTTAGTATGTTGTATTTTCATTTCATTTGTTTCAAGATATTTTTTATTTCCCTTTTGATTTCACCTTTACTCATCGGTTGTTCAGGAACATGTTAATTTTACCTATTGTGAATTTTCCAGTTTTCCTCCTGTTATAGATTTCTAATTTTATAGTATGTGATAGGAAAAGATGCTTGGTATGATTTCAATCTTTTAAAATTTGCTATGACTTGCTTTATGATCTATCCTAGAGAATGTTCCCTTTGCACTTGAGAATAATATATACTCTATTTCTTTTGGATAGAATGTCTGTATATGTCTGTTAGGTACATTTGTTGTAAATTAAATTAAGTTCAACTTTTTCTTTTTGATTTTGTCTGGATGATATATTCATTACTAAAAGTAAGGTATTGAAGTCACCTATCATTGTTATATTTTATCGTTGTTATATATTAAGGCACTCAAATATTGGGGGCATATATATTTACAGTGGTTATATCCTCTTGATAAATTAAGCACTTTATGATTATATAATGACGCTTTTGTTCTCTTATAGGTTTTTAAAAATTATTTTATTTTATAAGTTTTAGGTATACAGCATTATATTTTGACATCTGAGTATATTATAAAGTGATCACCGCTGCTAGTCTAGTAACCATCCATCACCATGCAGTTGACTCCCTTCACCCATTTTGCCCAATCCTCAACCCTATAGTAACCACTAATCTGTTCTCAGTATCTATGACTTTATTTTTGTTTTGTTTTGTAATTTGTTTCTTCGTTTTGCTTCTTTTAAATTCCACAGGTAAGAAATATCATTCAGGATTTGTCTTTCTCTGACTTATTTCACTTCGCATAATATCCTAATGGTAACCCATGGTGTTGCAAATGACAAGATTTCATTTTTTTTATTGTTGAGTAGTATTCCATGGAATATATACATACCACTTCTTTATCTATCCTTCAGTGGACATTAAGATTGTTTCCATATCTTGGCTTTTGTAAATAACACTGCAAAGAACATAGGGGCTCATATATCTTTTTGAATTAGTGTTTTTGTATTCTTTGGGTAGATACCAGAAGTGGAAGAGTTGGTTCATATGATATTTTTATTCTTAATTTTTTGAGGAACCTCCATATTTTCCCTAGTAAATGTACAAATTATGTTTCCACCAACAGTGTATGAGGGTTTCCTTTTCTCTATGTCTTCTCCAACACTTGTTATATCTTATCTCTTTTATAATAGCCATTTTAACAGGCATGAGGTGATACCTCATGGTGATTTTGATTTGCATTTCCCTAATAATTAGTTATGTCGAACATCTTTTTATGTGCTTTTTGGCCCTTTGTATGTCTTTTTTGGACAAATATATATTCAAACCCTTTTATCATTTTTTAATTGGGTTGTTTAATTTTTTTGTTGTTTAGTTATATGAGATTTTCATATATTTTGAATATTAACCTCTTATTAGATACATGGTTTATAAATGTTTTTTCATATTCAGCAGGTTGTCTTTTCATTTTAATGATGATTTCTTTCATTGAGCAGAAGCTTTTCAGTTTTATGTAGTCTCTTTTGTTAATTTTTGCATTTGTATCCCTTGTCTTTGGAATCAGATTTTAAAAAACTATTACTAAAACTGACATCAAGGAGCTTACTACCTATGTTTTCTTCTACAAGCTTTATAATTGCAAGTCTTACATTCAAGTCTTTAATTCATTTCGAGTAAATTTTTGTGTATGATATAAGACAATAGTTTAGTTTTATTCTACTACATGTGGATATCCAGTTTTCCCAACACCACTTATTGAAGAGACTGTCCTTTCTCCATTCTTTCCTCTTTTGCCATAGAGTTTTTCATATCTGTGTGAGTTTATTTCTGGGATCTCAATTTCATTCCATTGATCTGTTTATCAGTTTCTGTGCAAATACCATACTGTTTCTATTACTATAATTTTGTGATACAATTTAAAATCAAAGAGCATTATACCTCCAGCTTTGTTTTTTTCAAGATTGCTTTTGCTATTTGGGATTTGTTCTAATTCTGTGAATAATGCCATTGGAATTTTTATAGAGATTGTATTTAACCTGTATATTGCTTTGGGTAGTATAAACATTTGAAAAATAGTAATTCTTCTAATCCATGAGCACAGGATATCTTTCCTTTCATTTGTATCTTTTTTCAATTTTGTTCATCAGTGTCTTATAGTTTGCAGCATACAGATTTTTCACTTCATTAGTTAAATTATTCCTAGGTATTTTATTATTTTGCTGCAATTTAATATGATTGTTCTCTTATTTCTCTTTCTGATAGTTTATTAGTGCATAGAAATGTCAGAAATTTCTGCATATTAATTTTGTATCTTTTGCCATTTTGCTCAATATATTATTAATTTTAATCGTTTTTTTTTGTGGAGTCTTTTGCATTTTCTCTATATAGTATGTCACCTGCAAATAGTAAAAATTTTACCTCTTTTTTAATTTGTATGCCTTTTATTTCTTTTTCTCACCTAATAGCTGTGGATAGGGCTTCTAATACTATATTGAATAAAAGCAATGAGAGTGGACACCCTTATCTTATTCCTAAAGCTTTCAACTCACACCATTGAGCATAATTTTAACTATGGTTTTGTCATTTTTGACCTGTATTATATTGAGGTATGTTACATTTTTACCCAATTTTTGAAAGTTTTTTTTTTTATCATAAGTGAATGTTAAATTTTCTCACATGCTTTTTCTGCATCTATTTAAATGATCTTGTAACTTTTACCCTTGATTTTGTTAATGTGGTTTATCACTTTGATTTGTAGGTGTTGAAACATCTTTGCTATTCTGAAATAAATTCTACTTGATCATGGTGTGTAAATTTTTAATATGTCATGGGATTTTGTTTGCTAATATTTTTTGAGTATTTTTGTGTCTATATTCATTGGCATGTAGTGTGTGTGTGTGTGTGTGTGTGTGTGTGTGTGTGTGTGATGTCATTGTTGGTTTTAGTATCAGGGAAATGCTAGCTTCATAAAATGCATTTGGATGCTTTCATTTCCATTAAATTATTTTAAAGAATTTGAGAAGGATAGGTATTAAATCTTCTTTGAATGTTTACTAGATTTCACCAGTGAAGCTGGCTGGCCCTAGACTTTTTTTATTATTGTTTTGGGGGAGGTTTTTGATTAACATTTCAATCTTTTTACTAGTATTTAGTCTGTTTGAACTTCCTACTTCCTCATGATTTAGCCTTGGAAGACTGGATATTTCTAGAAATTAATTTTTTTTTCTAGGTTGTCCAATTTGTTGACATATAATTGCGGTAGTCTGATGATCCTTCAATTTTCTGTGGAATCAGTTGTAACTTCTCTTTCATTTCTAATTTTATTTATTTGAACATCTCTTCTTTCTTGCTTAATCTGTCTAAAGGTTTGTTAATTTTGTTTGTCTTTTCAAAGAAACACTTCTTAGTTTTACTGATTTTTTTCTAGAGTCATTATAGTTTCTATTTTATTTCTTTCTGCTCTAATCTTTACTATTTCCTTCCCTTGACATTTTGTGTTTAATTTGTTCTTATTTTTCTAGTTTCTTTAGATGTAATGTCAGATTATTTATTTGAATTTTGTTGTTGTTTTGTTTCTTGAGGTAGGCCTTTGCACTATAAGCTTCCCTTTTAGATCCACATTTCCTGTATCCCATACATTTTGATATGTTGAATTTCTGTTTTCATTTGTCTCTAGATATTTTTTGATATCTTCTTTGTTTTCTTTGATGATTCATGGGTTGTTCAGTAGCATGTTATTTAATCTATACCTTTAACATGTTTCTCATTTCCTTCTTATACTTGATTTCTAGTTTTATATTATTATAATTGGACAAGATCCTTGATATGGTTTCAGTTTTCCTGTATTGAGACGAGTTTTGTGGCCTATCATGTTATCTATTCTGTAGAATGTTCCATGTGCACTTGAGAAAAATGTGTAGTCTACTGCTTTTGGATGAAAGTTTTTGAATATATCTCTTAAATCTATCTGGTACAACACATAATTTAAGATTCATATTTTCTTATTGATTTTCTGCCTGGATGATCTATTCATTGATATAAATGAAATGTTATGGTCCCCCTCTACTTTATTGATTTCCTTTTTTCATTTTAGGTGTGTTAATATTTGCCTTATATATTTTGGTGCTTCTCTGTTGTGTGCATATATACTTATAAGTGTTATGTCTTCTTTATCACTATAAAATATCTTCTTTGGGTTGTAATAAAAACTTTTTAATTAATTTATTTTTCAATTACAGTTGAAATTTTATATTATTTTATATGAATTATGAGGTGTATAGCACAGTGATTAGACATTTATACAATTTATGCAGTGATCCCACCAATTAGTCTAGTACTCACCTAGAACTATACTTAGTTGTTACAATACTATTCACTATATTTTCTATGCTACAATTTACAGCTCCATGATTTCTTGTAACTACTAACTTATATTTCACTATCTTCTCACCTTTTTCTTCCAGTTCCCCAAATCCCCTCCCCTCTGGCGACTATTAGTATGTTCTCTGTATCCATGAATCTGTTTCTCTTTTGTTTATTTATTTTGTTCCTTAAATTCCACATATTAGTGAGATAATAGGGTATTTGTCTTTCTATGATTTATTTCACTTAACATAATACCTACCAGGTCCACCCAAATGGTAAATTTATTTCTTTTATGTCTAGGTAATATTTCACTGTATATATGTATCATTTCTATATCTGGTTGTCCTTTAATGGACATTTAGGCTATTATAAATGATCCTTCACTGAACATAAAGGTGCATAATATATCTTTTCCAATTTGTATTTTGGATTTTTTCAGATAAATACTAGAAGTGAAATTGCTGGGTCAAAGGTAGCTTTATTTTTAATTTTTTGAGGAAACTTTGAACTGTTTTCCATAGCGGCACCAATTTGTAATCCACTAAGAGTGTGTGAGGATTCTCTCGTCTCACAATTATCACCATCACTAGTTGTTAGTTGATTTATTGATGATAGCCATATGACAGACGTGAGGCAATATTTGCATTTCCATGATGATTAGTTAGACTGAGCATCTTTCCATATCTTTATTGGCCATCTGTGTGCCCTCTTTGGAGAAATGTTTATTTACTTTACCATTTTTAAATTGATTTTATTTTATGTTAGTTGTATAAGTTATTTATATATTTTAGATATTGACCTCTTATCAGAGTTATCATTGGGGAATATCTTCTCCCATTCAGTAGGTTGTCTTTTTGTTGAAGGTTCCCTTTGCTTTGCAAAAACTTTTTAGTTTGATGTTGTCTTTTTCTTTCTTTCTTTCTTTTGTTTTTTTTGTTTCCCTTGCCCAAGGAGATATATAAGAAAAAAATATCACTAAAAGCAATGTCAGAGAGTTTACTGCCTATGTTTTCTTCTAGGTGTTTTATGGTTTGGGTCTTACATTTAAGTCTTTAATAATTCATTTTGAGTTTATTCTTGTATATGGTATAAGGATGTGGTCCAGATTTTTTTTTTTTCATTTATAGTCCAGTTGTTTTAGCATCGGTTATTGAATAGGCTGTCTTTACCTCATTGTATATTCTTGCTTCCTTTGTCATAGATTAAATGACCATTTATGCCTGGATTTATTTCTAGGCTCTCAATTTTGTTCCATTGATCGATGTGTCTGTTTTTACGCCAGTACCACTCTGTTTTGATTACTATAGCCTTGGAGTAGTTTAATATCAGGTAGAGTAGTATCTTCATTTTTTTTTCTCTCAAGATTGCTATGTCTATTCAGTCTTTTGTGATTTCATATAAATTTTAAGATTATTTTTTCTAGTTCTGTGAAAAATGTCGTTGATATTTTGATAGGAATTGCATTGAATCTATAGATTACTTTATGTAGTATGGACACTTTAACAATTTAATTCTTACTATCCATGAGCACAGTACATGCTGCCATTTATTTGTATCTTCTTCAATTTTTTTCTTCAGTTTCTTATTTTCTGAGTACAGGTCTTTTACCTCATTGGTTAAATTTATTCCTTAGTATTTTTTTTTTGATGAAATTGTAAATGGGATTGTATTCTTAATTTCTCTTTTTGATAGTTTGTAATTAGTGTATAAAAATGCAACTGATTTCTGAATATTAATTTTTTTAGCCTCTTACTTTACTGAATTTATTTATCAGTTCTAATAGCTTTCTGATAGAATCTTCAGGGTTCTCTATACATAGTATCATGTCATCTTCAAGTAATGACAGTTGTATTTCTTTCTTTCCAGTTTGTATGCTTTTTATTTATTTTTCTTGTCTGATTGTTATAGCTAGGAATTCCAACACTGTCTCTGTCTCCAGAGAGAGACCCAACAGAATCCTGTCTCTTTGGCAGGCACTCTAAGACCAGCTAAGTGCTTCTCATTAACCTATGGTCTACATACTTTACACGCTGGTATTTTTGCACTGGTTTCTGGGTTAAGTAGGTGCATATGAGTTCTTTAAGAGATTTTTTGATTCCTCACAGTTCTGTCATTTCCCTGGAGATAATCTTTATTGGTTTACAAACAAGAAGTTTGTCTCTCCTGTGTAGGATCATAGGGTTTGGATGTTTGATATGGAGCTCAACTCTCTCGATCCTCAGGAACAAGTGCCTTTGAGACCTCTCATGATTGTGTATAGCTGCAGTTAGGGTGCATTTTTCTCTGGCCCCTCTTTTGTGTTTTGGTACTGTTCTTTTACCCTTTGTTGTAGAAGCTCTCTTCATCTAATTTTCAGGTCTCTTCAAAGGAAATTATTCCATATGTAGTTGTAGATTTGTTGTATCTATTGGAGGAGATGTGTTCAGAATTTTCCTACTCTACCCTCTTTAACCCCTTCAGTGAATCTTCTTATAGTTTTTCACTTAAAATCTGTTTTGTCTTATAAAACTACCCCTGCTCTATTTTGGTTTCCATTTGATTGGAATATCTTTTTCTCATACCTTTTCTTTGAGATTATGTGTGTTCTTGAAGTTGAAGTGGCTTCTGTGGGCAGCATATAGTTGGGTTTATTTTCTATCCGTTTGGCCACACTATGCCTTCTGATTAGAGAATTAATCCATTTACATTTGATATAATTACTGATAGGTGAAGACTTACTGTTGCCATATTGCTGATTGTTTTGAGCTGTGTGTAGTTTTTTTGTTCCCTTCTATCTTATTTTCTTCCTTTGTGAATTAATTTTCTTTAGCCATATAGTTTGATTACCTTCTCTTTATCTTATGAATATTTACTACAGGTTTTTGTTTCATGGTTAACCTGAGGCTTGCATAATATATCTTATTAATATAAGTTTATTTTAAGATGATAATTTTGTTTGCACAAAAATCTCTTCCTTTTTACTTCCTCTCCCCATTTTTTTCCAAGCTTATATTTTTATTTATTTTTTAACATTTTTTTTTTAATTTTCCCCATCCACCTTTCTCCCTCCCCTCTAGTAACCACTAGTCTATTGTCCATGTCCATGAGTCTCTGTTTGTCCTGTTCATTTGTTGCTTTTAGGTTTATATTCCACATATAAGTGATATCATGTGATTTTTAACCTTCTCTGTATGACTTATTTCACTTAGTGTAATTATTTCAAGGTCCATCCATGTTGTTGCAAATGACAGTATTTCATTTCTTCTTATGGCTGAGTAATATTCTATTGCATATATGTACCACAGCTTCTTTAGCCAATCATCTATCATAGAATACTTCAATTGCTTCCATGCCCTAGCCACTGTGAATAATGCTGCTATGAACATCGATGTGCAAATATCTTTTTGGATGTCCCCATTTTGTTTTTTGATGTCACAATTTTCACTTTCTTATATTGTGTATTATTTAACCAATCACTGCATAGCTATTTTTAGTACTTTTGTCCTTTAAACTTTATACTAGAGTTAAGTGGTTAACTCACCAGTTTTCTACTGTATTAACGTATTCTAAATCTGACTATATACTTAGCTTTTACCATAGTGCTTTATATTTTCATATGTCTTCATGTTATTAATTAGCATTCTTTCCTTTCAAAGGAGCTTAAAGAATCCCTTTCATTATGTCTTATAAGGCAGGTCTAGTGATTATGAACTTTCTCAGCTTTTGTTTGTTTGGTTAATGTTTATCTTGCCTTCATTTGCCAGATAAAATGTTCTTTGTTGGGAATTCCCATATATGAGAAAATTTTTTTCTCTTGGTGCTTTAAAAATTCTTTTTGTCTTTGATTTTAGACAGTTTTATTACAATGTGTGTTGGAAAATATCATTTTAGATTGAATTTGGGGGTCATCTATTAGCTTAATAAACTTAGATGTCTAAATTTCTCTTGAAGTTTTGGTAAATTCTCAGCCATGTTTCTTTAGATAAGCTTACTGTCTCTTTTCCCCTCTCTTCCCCTTTTGAGACTCCTATTGTGTACACTTTTTTTTTCTTAATTCTTTCTATTCTCATAAATCCCATAGGCTTTCTTTATTCCTTTTCATTCATTCATTCATCATTCATTCATTTATTTTTCCCCCTATCCTACTGGATAACTCAAATGATCTATCTTAAAGTTCACTGATTTATTCTCTCCTTGGTCCAGTTGGCTGTTGAAGCTCTCTACTGCATTTTTCAGTGAAGTAATTATTTTCTTCGGTTTTAAAATTCTGATTCTTTTTCACATTTTCTATCAATTTGCTGAACTCATTTTTTTCTTGTATTGCTTTCCTAATTTTGTTAAATTGATTATCTGTGTTCTCTTGAGCATCTTCAGAATTATTTTGAATTCTGTTTGGTAATTCATGTATTTGGTATTTCTTTGGGGGTCAATTACTGGAACTTTGCTGTGTTCATTTCGTAGTGGCATGTTTCCTTATTTCTTCATGATCCAGAACTTTGTGTAGGTGTCTGCACATTTGAAAAAGCTGTCACCTCTTCCAGAGTTTATATACTGACTTCTATAAGGAAATGCCTTCACCTCTGAAAGGGAGAATGCTAGAGTGTGCTGTGACACTGGGTTTAGTGGGAGAAGGCACCAAGTTTAGAAACTTTTGGCAACTCCAGATTGGAGGGCTGGTGTCTCATTGGTTCAGGTGTCTATAGTCCACTGTATCAACAACTGCGTGGTCTTTAGCTAGTGCTGTGGAGTCTGCAGTGGCTGCAAAGTCTATGAGGATTTTCAGTGACATTTTAGTCTAGTTTCTAGGTACTATGACAGGCAGCATTGGAAGCTGGAGCTGGTGATGCACACATACTTGGTCGAGAAGGCCAGTTGGAGGTGCTTATGTAGTAGCAGGGGCTGGGTGCAAAAACATACCTAATGATGGAGGCCAGGGCCATTGTTAAGAGTCTGGGACAACTGTGTGTGCATTGGAAGCTGTGGAGATCTGTCTGTTAGCTTCTAGATGCAGAATCTCCCCATGAGTGCATGCATGACAATAAAGGAGAGTGAAAGGAATTGGCCCAGGGACATGAAGGTGCACAGCTGAAGAGACTTGCTACAGGAGGGCCCAGTGGTGTAGGCCAGTGATAGCAGCCAGCGCTTAAGTCTCACAAGCAACTGTGAGGGTTAACTGTAGGTGAGCCCAATGGTGCAGGCCAGTGACTGTAGATGGGGCCAGATCTGAGCCCGCAAGCATCTGTGAAGGTAATGGCTTTTGGGGTGCACTTCTGTACCTTCAGGATCTTGCTTCAGACACACACATAGTAGTAGAGGCTAATGATAGAAATCAGGCTGGTTGTGAGCCAGTCAGTATACAGCTGAAGGGGCCAATCCTAAGTATGTGCACAGGTATGGGGTCAGTGATGAGGGTCTTTGTGAGTTTCTTATACTTACACAGCAGCAAAAGCCTGACCTAGCTACTGGTGCAGTCCCTTGGCTCTGGCATGGTGGAAGTGGAAACAGTGAGAGGGACTCAGGTGGCTGGCATCTGTGAACGCAAATACCTGTGGGGCAAACACCTGGTCAAATCTGCAGGGTGTCCATGACTATTGTGCTGGTTTCTCCAGAGGTGAAAGCTGCTGGAGTTTTCTGCAGAGCATGTTATTGAGAACCTCGGTCACTCTTACAATGTGGTTGATACCAACAGGCCCTGTTTTCCCTCCTTGTTCCTAACCATCTTTACATATTTCAGCTTTACCAGTCTCTGGATAGGGTAAAAACAAAGAGGGTCCTTCATGTGGAGGCCCAAAAATCTGGAGAAGCTGGTTGCTCACCTTTCTCTCCCTTTTCCATTGAAGGGAACTTCTAGCTGGGGAGTTCCCACATGGTGTTCAGTGGTACTGGCCTGGGGAATTAAATGATACGGTTCTTCCTTAACTTTTTGCACAATTATTTTCAGGTGTCTCTACTGTGTTGCTGAAGTTTCTTAATGGGCTTTTGAGATCTCACAAGGATGTTTTTGAAAAGGGATAGATGCCTAACTGCTGATCTTTGTTGAGAGATGGAGGCTAGGGTTTTATTTTTTGGTAATATCTTTATTAAATAAAATCAGAGAGCGTTTTCCAAAAAATCAAACCTCTGATTTATATTAAACAGTTAGAAGTATCACTATTGCTTGATCTTTGATTTCTACTAATACTCAATAAGTTAGACTATATGTGAAGTGGTAGAATCTTCCCTTTGTCACCACTTCAAGATGGAAAACTATATATATATATGTTTATTGAGGTAACATTGGTTAATACAATTATATAATTTTGAGGTGTACATTATCATTTGACATCTGTATGTTCTATTGTGTGTTTACCACCCAAAGTTCAGTTTCTTTCAGCTACCATATATTTGATCCCTTTTACCCACTTCACCCTCCTCCTACCCCCCTATATTTGACCCCCTTTACCCTGTCTACCTCCCCCTTCCACTGCCACCCCCTATCCTCTGGTAACTACTAGTCTATAGTTCATGTCCATGAGTCTCTGTTTGTTTGTCCTGTTCATTTGTTGCTTTTAGGTTTATATCCCATATATAAATGATATCATGTGATTTTCAACTTTTTCTGTCTGGCTTATTTCACATAGCATGATTATCTCAAGGTCCATCCATGTTGTCACAAATGGCAGTATTTCATCTCTTCTTATGGCTCAGTAATATTCCATTGTATATATGTACCACAGCTTCTTTAGCCAATCATCTATTGTAGGACACTTCAGTTGCTTCCATGTTGTGGCCACTGTGAGTAAGGCTGCTATGAACATTAGTGTGCAAATATCTTTTAGGATATGGATTTTCAAGTCTTTGAGGTAAATACCTAGTAGAAGGATTGCTGGATCATATGGTAGATCAATTCCTAGTTTTATGAGGAACTTCCATACTGTTTTCCACAGTGGTTGTACCAATTTGCAGTCCCACCAGCAGTGTATGAGGGTTCTTTTTTTTCTGCATCCTCTTCAAAATTTGTTATTACGTGTCCTGTTGATTATAGCTATTCTAACAGGTGTGAAACGATATCTCATTGTGGTTTTGAATTGCATTTCCCTAATAGCTAGTGACGTTGAGCATCATTTCAAATATTTGTTGGCCATTTGTATGTCCTCTAGGGAGAAGTGTATGTTCAGGTCCTCTGCCCATTTTTGATTGGATCATTTTTTTTTGTTAGTGAGTTATATGTATTCTTTGTATATTTTGGATATTAGGCCCTTATCAGACTTGTTGCTTGCAAATATATTTTCCCATTCAGGTGGCTGTCCCTTTACTTTGTTGATGAATTCTTTTGCTGAGCAGAAGCTTTTTTAGTTTGGTGTAGTCTCATTCATTTATTTTAGTTTTTACTTCTCTTGCTTTTGAGGTCAAATTTATAAAATCCTTTTCAAGTCCAAAGTCCTTGTGTTTAGTTCCTATGTTTCCTTCTATGCATTTTATTATTTCAGGTCTTATATTCAGGTCTTTAATCCATTTTGAGTAATGATGGTGTATGGTGATAGACAACAGTCTGGTTTCATTCTTTTGCAGGTGGCTTTCCAGTTTCCAAGCACCATTTATTGAAGAGGCTTTTCTTTCTCCACTGTACATTTTTGGCTTTTTGTCAAAAAATTATTTGTCCGAAAAAATATGGATTTACTTCTGGACTCTCGATTCTGTTCCACTGATCCATGTGTCTGTTTTGCTGCCAATACCATGTCGTTTTAATTACTGTTGCTTTGTAGTATAATTTGAAGTCAAGCAGAGCGATGCCTTTAGACTCATTCTTTTTTCTCAGGATCGTTTTGGCAATTCTGGGTCTGATGATTTTTTGTGCTATTTCTTTACAAAATGCTGATGGGATTTTGATGGGGATTGCACTAAATCTGTATAAAGCTTTAAGAAATATGGTCATTTTAACTATGTTGATTCTTCTAATCCAAGAACACAGAATATCTTACCATTTCTTTGTACCTTTTTTTATTTCTTTTAATAAGGTCTTACAGTTTTCATTATATAGGTCATTCACATGTTTCATTAGATTTATTCCTAGGTATTTTATTCTTTTCGTTGCAATTGCAAAAGAAATTATTTTTTCCACTTCTTTTTCTGGCAGTTCATTATTAGAGTATAGGAATGCTATGGATTTCTGAACACCAATTTTGTATCTAGGAACTTTACTGATTTTGCTGATTGTTTCTAGGAGTGTTCTTATGGAGTCTTTAGGGTTTTCTATCTAGAGTCATGTCATCTGCAAATAATGACAGTTTGACTTCTTGGTTTCCTAATTAGATGCCTTTTATTTCTTTCTCTTGCCTGATTCCCCTTGCTAGGACCTCCAATGTTATATTGAATAGCAGTGGCAATAGTAGACAGCTTTGCCTTGTTCCTAATCTTAGAGGGAAGGTTTTTAGTTTTTCATCATTAAGTATAATGTTGGTTGAGAGTTTGTCATATATGGCCTTGATTATGTTAAGGTCCTTTCCTTCTATACCAATTTTGTTAAGTGTTTGGATCATAAATAAATGCTGTATCTTGTCAAAGGCATTTTCTGCATCTATTGATATGATCATATAATTCTTATATTTTAATTTGTTTATGCGGTATATCACATTAATCAATTTACGTATATTGAATCATTCCTGTGTCTCTGAGATGAAGCCTACTTGATTGTGGTATATAATCTTTACTAGGTTTTAGTATCAGAGTAATATTGGCCTCATAAAATGAGTGGGAAGTATTGTCCACTTTTTGATTATTTGGAAGAGTTTGAAGAGAATAGGTATTAAATCTTCTTTGAATGTTTGGTAAAATTCACTGATGAAAACATCTGGTTCTATGCTTTTACTTTTTAGTAGGTTTTTGATAATTGTTTCAATTTCCATACTGCTGATCTGTGTATTTAGATTTTCCCAGTCCTTCTTGATTCAGTCTTGGAAGGTTGTATTTTTCTAAGTACTGGAGAATTTCTTTTAGGTTATTATATTTGGTGTTATATACTTTTTCATAATATTCTTGTATGATCCTTTGTATTTCTGCAGTGTCAGTCTTAATTTACCTTCTTTCATCTCTGATTTTGTTTATTTGTGTCCCTTCTCTTTTTTCTTTAGTGAGCCTAGCCAGGGGTTTGTCAATTTTATTAACCTTCTCAAAGAACCAGTTCTTTGTTGCATTAATTTTTTCTATCTTTTTTGTTTTCAATTTCATTTATTTCTGCTCTAATTTTGTTATTTCTTTTCTTCTGCTGACTTGAGGCTTCATTTGTTCTTCCTTTTCTAGTTTTTTACAATGAAGCATTAGGTTGTTTATTTGGGTTTGGTCTCATTTTTGGAGATAGGCCTATAATGATATGAATTTTTCTCTTATGACCGCTTTTGCCATGTCTCAAAACTTTTGATATGTTGTACTATTATTATCATTAGTTTCCATGTATCTCTTGCTCTCTCTTTTTATTTCTTTTCTTACCCAATTATTCTTCAGTAGCATGTTGTTTAATCTCCAGGTATTTGTGGTTCTTCCTGTTTTCTTTCTGCAGTTGATCTCTAGTTTCAAAGCATTATGATCAGAGAATATGGTTAGTGTGATTTCAACCTTCTTATAGTTGATAAGGCTATCTCTGTGTCCCAGTATGTGGTCGATTCTTGAGAATGTCCCATGTACACTAGTGAAGAATATATAAGTAGCTGTTTTGGAATTGAAGGCTCTGTAAATGTCAATTATGTCCAGTTGGACTTATGTGTCATTTAAGGATGTGATTTCCTTATTGATTTTCTGTTTGGATGATCTGTCCATATCCAACTGTGGGGTATTTAGGTCCCCTGCTGCCATAGTGTTTTGGTCTGTTTCTCCCTTTAGTTCTGTTAGTTATTGCTTTACATATTTCAGGGCTCCTTGATAGGAAGCATAGATATTAATGAGTGTTATGTCTTCTTGGTGGATGATTTCCTTTATCATTATGAATCGTCCATCAATGTCTTTCTTTAACTTTTTTATTTTGAAGGCTATTTTGTTCACTATTAGTACCACTACTCCCATTTTTATCTGGATGCCATTTGTTTGAAATATCATTTTCTACCCTTTTACTTTGAGTCTATATTTGTCTTCATAGCTGAGATGTGTCTCCTAGAGGCAGCATAGGAATGTTTTTGTTTTTTGATCCAATCTGTAACTCTGTGCCTTTGTATTGCTGAATTCTGTCCATTTACATTTAGGATGATTATTGAAATAAGAGGTCTTCTTATAGCCATTTTATCTTTTGCTTTCTGGTAGCTCGGAGTTTCCATTGTTTCCTTGTCCTGTTTTTCTGTTTTCTTTATTTTGGTTGGCTTTTGTGGGTTTTGCCTCTGGTTCTTCTTGTTTTATGTTATATACTTCGGTTCTGAATCTTCTGTGTGTGGTTACCATTACGAATATTATAAGGATAGTTATATATAAACAGTCATCCACTTTCTTCTGTGCACGCATTATCTCCATTCCCCTTTGCGAATTTGGATCTTTGAATCCCGCTCCCCCCCTTTTCAGTCATTGTTATCTCAATTTGTCCCTATGTATGCTGAACATTTATTACTATCTCGTTATAACAATTCTCTTATTATTTAAGCTTACAATGCCCTGTTTTTAGTAAGGGTTGCACTCCTCTGCTTCTATTTGCCTGATATAGTCACTTTACTCTTAATTATGTATTTTGTTTTGTCATTTTGTTTTAGGTGAGCTGACCCCTTTCAGTATTTCCTGTAGTGCAGTGCTCGTTATGGAGAAATCCCTCAATTTTTATATATCTGGAAATTATAGGTCTTAATTTCTCTTTCATATCTAATGGAGAACTTAGCTGGATACATTATTCTAGACTGGTAGTTCTTTTCACTTAATAGTTTAAATATTTGATTCCATTTCTTTCTGGCTCATAAGTTTTACGCTGAGAAGTCTGACCATAATCTAATGAGTTTTCCTTTATAAGTTACCATCTTCTTCTCCCTGGTTGCCCTGAGAATTCTGTCTTTGTCGTAATTTTTTATAATTTTATATAATGTGTCTTGGTGAAGGCCTTTTTGGGTTGAGACAATTGGGTGTTCTTTTGACTTCTTGAATTCCAAGCTCCAGCTCATTCCTTAGATTTGGGAAATTCATGACCACTATTCATCTGAAAATGTTTTCTAGTCCCTGCTCCTTTTCCTCGCTTTCAATAATGCCCATTAATTTTATCTTTCCTGATGGTATCAGCTAGTTCTTGTATTTCTCTTTTATTATTTTTCATTTTTCGATTTCTCTCTTCTTCCTTCTGATTTGTTTCCAGATTTCTGTCTCTAATATCACTGATCCTTTCCTCCATTTGGTCAACTGTATTTCTCAAGCTTGCTATTTTATTTTTCAACTCTTGCAATATTTTTGTTTGTTTGTTTGTTTGCTTATTTGTTTTTATCTCCAGAAGATCTATTCTGTTCTTTTTGAGAGTTTCAATCTCCTTACTAAAGAACTCATTCTGCTCATCTAGTTTTTTTTATCAGTTCCTGAAACTGAGTTCTTTTCAGAAGTGCCATCCTGAATTCTCTGTCATTTATGTTGCATATTTCTATGTCTGTAAGGTTATTTTCTGGGTATTTTTCTCTTTTTTTTCTGAGATGCCTTGTCACTGTGGTTGTTCATGGTGTTTAATGGACTATTTCTCCGCCTGGTCATTAATGGAAGTGTATTCTCCTGTTTTTCTGGAAAGAAGATTTATTATATGAAAGTATCTCTTTAGCCTGTTGCAAAGAAGGTGATTTTCTTTTGGTTTCCAGTAGGTGGCATCTAAGCCTCTTGGATCCCTGCTTTATGTAAAGCCTTAATAATGCCTTCTTTTTTGTTCGTTTGTTTGTTATAGATGTTTAATCGTACTCACTTCTCTCAGTCTCAGTCCCTGTCAGTGTTAGCAACAGTTTTGGTAGCGCTTGCTCAGATTATCCTCAGCTCTGGGTGATCGGTCTTGGAGGGTATTGGTGAAAGGGCCCTTTGTGTTGGAAGTTGGGGGCTGTGGCTCAGCCTCAGTTTTGCAACCGCTGCTGGTAAAAATCAATTATTGTTTCTCTGCCATTCCACTTCTCTGCTTTCTGCCCTGATGACTTGTCCCTGGTGCCAACAGTGTGGAGCTCACGGCACTTCCAAGAAGGGCAGTTCAGGGAACTCACTGCACCTTCTCCCCTCCCGCTCCTTCTACAGGGAGGTCCAGCAGCTGCCAGAGGCAGCTTCTTTATTTCTCCCAGTCTACCACCTGACATCCAGGATTCTAACCTGTGGTAGCTCTTATGTGCAGACCCCACGCTCAGACATACTGGTGTGCAATTTGGTTGTTTTTTGTTGAGTTTTAGGTGTTCAGCTTATTGTTGTTTCAAGGGGAGAGATCTGAGGACATCTATCATTTTGCATGTTCTCCAAACTCTTTTTTCCTTCTTAATTATCTTATCAGTTAGCTAGCTTCTCTACTACCTAAGCTATGTTTTTTAAAATTAAGACAAAAGATGACAGTAATTCACTATGTTAATTAGGATATTTGTTACTACACATATGAAATCATTTGTAGCTGTGTAAGTGGCAAGGAGTGGGATCCTTCTGTCACATTTATCATCAAAATTGTGGGAATGGAAGGATAATTTTTCACTTTGTTATATAAAGTTTTTGCTTCAACTTAAGGGAAATACAGATTTTGATTAACAAAATAAATATGTGTCAAATAGTAGGAACATTCTAATATTTGAGTAGGCTGACTATCCTTTACCAGTATGCTCCAAAGTGAACTGAAAGACCACTTGAAAGGAGAGAATAGGCAAGCATTACTTAGAGGTCTAGAAGTTTTAAGTGACTCCTAGAGGATTCCAGTGAATCTCTTTCCCTGGAGGAAACTTGAAAGAGAAAAGCAAATGATACCAACTGCAGCTCCCACCATTGTACCTGTTTTCAAGGCTACAACTAATGTTCATTTTCTCCCTTCTCTGCTAGTCATTCTAAATTCCCTTCACCTTTAGCTAGCAATTCTGCTGGTTTCAGCAGCAAACTTTATCCCTGAAGGAGTCCATGGGTGGGCCACCAGGATCCTTTTCAGGATGATTTGCTGCACTTGTTATTTGTCCTCACAAGTAAGCAAGAGAGTACCAGAAGGCACCAATGTAATCACTTAAATGCCAAAGGTATTACTTCCTGCTCTCACTAGGTTACATCAGATCTAGCTCCTTCTCACAATTAGGGTCAATATGCCCATTAGGCTAGTGACTTCTCTTCTTGCCTACTAGTGCCTTGATGAAAGGTGTCTAGGTGACAGCTCTGGCTTTTCATTCAATGGAACTCTTGCTGTTTCCTTTGGCAGATGTGTTCCTTCTTTGGGAATCAGGATTTCCAATTATGTAGAGCTCAGAGCTATAAGGATGGGGCAGCATAAATTCTCCCTTGGATTAGTAGATGTGATGATTAGTAGGGTAAGTCCTGCTTCCCTCACCCCTTGGTCACCCCAGACATATTTACTTTTCCTACTGGGCACACAGCACCATATAAAGGTCTTTGATTCAAAGTATATACTGCATCCTGGAGGATGGCGCTCTGTTGTTGTAAAATGTTTCCTCTGAAGCAGTGTTTCAGCTGCACTTTAAGCAGACTGTTTCTACATTCTGAAAGCAGTCAGCTTCTAAGTCATATGTGATAAAATATGACCAAGTATCACATTGCCATAAGCCTATTCCCATACCTTCTTTACTGTAATGTAAGTCCCTTAGTTTGATGTGAGGTTATGAGGGATGCAGTGTTGGTAAAGCAGCACTCTATAAACTCTTAGATAGTGGTGCTGTTGAGAAAGTCAACACACATTCAAAATATATGTATAGTCTGTTAGTATCAGAATGAATTCCTTACTCTTCCAGAGTGGAAGAAGCCCTATGAAATAACTTGCCATCATGTGGCCTGATGGTTTTCTCAATGAAGAATACCATATCAAGACTCAGTGTTGGTCTCTGTTACTACCATACTAGGCACTTGAGGCAGTAGTATCTACACTAGCATTAGTAAGAAAAAGCTTGTGTTGGCAGTCTCATCTCTAGCCTCTACCTCTGCCACCATGGACACTTTGTTTATGTGCTTACCATATCAGCGCTTGAGTGTCTAATAAGAAGGGCTGGCTGGTATCTTATTTACTTGGTCATTAGTGTCTCTTCCAGAATAGAGACTTGCTCATGAGCGTACTCACCTGAGATACAGGATTTAACACTCTGACAAGGACCCCTGGAGATAGTATGAACTCATTACTAGAATGGCTCTTAGAAACATGAAAAAGTTTTGGCCTAACTCAATGAAGTTGAACTACCAGAATTCCTATGTAAGATGGTGGAGGAAGGGGTTAAAACGTTCTGGGAAGTGGGCTTACTGAAGTGGATGTACTAAATAGTGCTGGAGAATCAGTGGTGCTTTCCTCTGTAGGCCAAAACAATGGTAGTAGGGCTTACTGATAGCAGTTAGGATGATAGGAGCTATGACCCAAAATAGTAGAGTCTAAGTAGAGGTGTTCAACTACCAGAAGGCAGGAGACACCATTATGGTAATAAGCAATAAGACTGAGTGGTCATTAAGGGGGCCTGACTAACAGAAAGATATGGTGATGGTTTATGGCACACAGTATTCTTGAGCACTAAGCGCTCCACTCCACAGATTTGAGATGAGGAAAAATAAATTTTCTTTGCTCATAGAGGTGAGAGAGACAGCTGTTTCCCTTACATTCTGAGTTTCCTTGAAAGGATAATGGGCATGGGTCTTAATTCTAATACTTTTGGTATTTAAATAAAATCACTCCAAAAATTAAGATAGCTCTATGTGTTTTGGCTTTTATGACCTGCAGACTCCTCCACATTCTGGGCTTCATTCCTCCTGAAATGTAAACACATAGTAAGAAAACATTCCAGTCTTCCTGATACACTTGAGTGACTAGAGCCCTACTCTGGGCTACAGTCATTTGATATTAGAGAAGATTTATTACACTTTTAGATCAGATCAATTAACTTTTTAAAAAAAAGTTAAAGAGTTCATTCTCATGGTATTTAGAGTCTCAGAAAACTTGAGTTCTCACAAGGAGACTGAGATATCTAGGTAAGTTTGTTTCTCCATAAGTCTACATAATTGTATCAGATGCATAGATCTGTATAACCACCACAATAATCAAGATAGAGAACAGGTAAATCACCACAAATTTCTATTACCATTCCCATAATGCCTCAGTTCACAGCAAATGCTACATTTGAGATCTTGGAAACTCAATAATTGAAATAGTTCTGGAATGAGTAATGAAGTATGTCTAACTGATATGAAGGGGAGATAAAATTTTACTGACTCATGTAGTTGTTAAATTTCAAGCCAGTGAGATGCTCTAAAGATCATTCTTTATAGAAAATAACTTGTGACCTAGAAAGGTCAATTAGCTCATCCAAGATCAAACAGAAGTAAAACTCAAAATAAAAGGATAACATCTCCTAACTTCTACCTTCAGGAGGTGAAAGTAAGAAAGTAGAATCCTTAATAAGTCATCAAAATTAATGTTGAAAACTTGCTTTTTCTTCAGACTTCATTGTTTAAAAGTCCTTAAATTAGAAGGTAGTCAACTAAAATTAATTTCAAAGATATCTTTTTAAATAACAGTTATCTCAGAAATATTTGTAGATAATAGGTGTAAAAAGAAGACTGATCAAATATGTATAAAACCATAGAGATATTTTTATTTTAGATTAAGTTTTAAAATCTCTTGCATGAACTGGTTTTTTGGAGCTTTATTATTCTCCCTAAAAAATGAAATGTGGAAAATATGTACTAAACATAGTGTTGTTTAATAGAAATTCTATTTAAAAACTAAAATAACATGAAAAGGAAGTTGTTATTAAATTAAAGGCTATGTAGGTTAGATCTTTTCTGAGGGCTAAATTTTGACAATGTTGATTAACAGAAAATAGATCATGTGGCATCTATTGTAGCTATTCAAGCTTTGTGAACACAAACAAATGTTGTTGGGACTAAGATTGCTTTGCATGGGTTCAACCTTGATTGCTTTCTGCACTTAAATCATAGATTGTATTTTATGCCTATGGCCATCTATGCCTGGGACATTTTAACCTATATAGAGTAATATAGTTTGCAATGCTTTCTTGACATTGATGTTTTTAAATTTTGTTAATTTTTGTTGGTATTCATCAGCACTTATTTCCCACTCCCACCCTAATATCCACATTTACTGTCTTTGAAAGCCAGCCTTGTGTGGTTTTCAAATAAAAATAGCTTTTTCAACCTTCTATATTTTTTATTACCTTTTAAAAAATTGTTCAAATCATGTGATGCTTTTTAATGGAATAATCAGCAATATAGAAAGCAACTAAACTACAGAAAAATTTTACTGACTTTTCCAAACCTCCAAACCACCCATAGACTTTCTATTCCTTACTCTCAGCATAAATTACTCTTGGTAGGTGGTATTGCCTGAACATTTCAATATGAATAACAAGGCAAACTTTTCCATAGACTTAGCCACTCCTAGTTAAGTTTATATTCATACATGGACCACAATTTGGGTGCATACAGAGCAGCACAAAAATTCTGTTAAATTAGGTCCATGAAAAGCCAAATGAAGGAAAAAGGATCTAAAGCTCAAAGTACTCTAAAACATGATTATTCTTTCTTCTTCTTTAATTTGGACTCCATGTTTAAAACTACTTGAATATGACAAGATTCAATGTCAAAATCATTTCCCAAATAACTAGATATGTTTTGTCATAATTATTCCAGTTGTAGAACTATATTTATGGCTCTATATCTTTACACTTAAGTGTGTTCTACCATGTAGCCTTTTATGTATCACATAATTTCAGCCTAATAAAAGATAAATACAATTTTCATTTGGAAAACTGAGGCCCCTGAAGATAAGCAATTTGGCTAAGATCATATGACTGTCAAGACCCTCAATTTGAGACAGAGGTGCTATTTGAAGCCATATATGTCTTACTCTACATCCCCACTCTTATCTACTGCTTATCAAGTTATGCTACAATTCTCCAAATAGGTTTCCAAATAACGGTAATCAAAATTTAGATTCTCTCAGTTATATCTATTTTCAGGCCTGAAGCCAGCGAGTCAGATTCCTAGAGCCTTTCTTGTGCTGTGGCTCACTTCGGCTGCATTTTGTAGCACTTCAGGGGCTACTTTCAATTATTTCTTTCATTAATTCCCACTATTCTAACTCTATCATTAGGCCTTAAATCCTATCTGGTTTATGTTTTTAACTACCTTTAGATTAAATATTAATAAACCAACATAGCATTTTGGTTGTTTTACTGTTTTGGAGCTCTTCTTTGAATGATTGTATAAAAAATAAGAAATAATCATTTATCTTATCTTGGATCTCTCTGAATATTTGTCTTAGGAGAATGCTAATGATCAAATTAAAGTCTCTAAACATAGTGGTTAAATGAAGAGAAGATACATTGGCTTCAATATCATATTCTATACATTCTCTTTCCTAGCTCCTAATAGTATAAATTTGTGTTAAAGCAAAAATACATACTTTACAGAAGTGTGTCCATAACAGCAGACAAACTGATGTGATGTTTTCTGCCATAACTACTTATTCTTTCCTTCGGTCACCCTCATTCTAGACTCTTATTCCCTATATAAATCCAAAGAAATAAACGTTTATGATTAAGGTGTAAGAGGTCAAAGTTCATTTGAGTAGATAGATAGATAGATAGATAGATAGATAGATATACATATACAATTACACTTTTAGAGACACCTTGAGAGAGTTTGTAAAGAGTTGTGAAATATAATGAGAACCAGTTTGTCATTTAGTGGTTGACTGTTTGTCTTAAATCAATAATTATCAGACAGCTATTTGGTTTTTAACATGCAGATCTTTGTGATATTAATCAAATCGATATTACGTCTATTGACTTCTTTGACTCAAAGAAAGGCCTATGTACAGTAAAGGCCTATATATTCCAAAAAAAATTTATTGACATTTTTTTGAGATATGCTATCATATAATTCCCCAAGATTTGTGTGAGGTGCAACATTTCCATTGGCATTTGCATATGTTCTAGTAATGAGATGGTTTGTTTCAATTCTATTGTATAACTATCTTGAAGCACCATTTATATTTGTTTTAAGAAAGGGCCCAAAAAAGCCAAAACTAGACAACGATATCCTGAATTGCACCAGCACTATTTAATACAATACTGTTACATTTAAAACATTTACATACATAGTTGCAAATTTACTTATTATAAGCATAATTTATATATTTTGACAGACAAAAATATATGTTTAGATCCAGTACATGTATCTGTCTGTTCAGTAGCAAACTTACAATAAATTATACATTATATCAGATTAAATTTTCTTGAAGGCTAAAAAGAAAAAGTCACAACTTATGTTCAAAATACAATGCTAATTCATTATTTCCAAGTAAAAAAGCTAATAGCCATTACATTAGTCACTATTTCAAGCTTACATTCATTTGATATTCACATAAAATTCATTACTTATAAGTGTATCAATGAAGTTGGATTTTGACACTGAACATTTGAAAGCTTTTTGACTTTTCAGTCTAGCTACAAGCTTGAGGTTTTGAAAAATATGTGTGAAAAAACGTTAAAAGTACCCAATAAACATGTTACAATTATTGTAAAAGTATGAAAATAAAATGTTTCATTTTAACACTTTATCCACAGGTATTGCCTCCAAAGGTTAATATAGCCAGTGTCTAAAATGTTCCTATTGTTTTATTTTCATTGAGAATGGGTTTTTGAATTAGGTCTACTGAGCACAAAGAGCACAAAGCTGTCTACACTACCCATGATGTCAAAATAGAGCAAGCGATGAGCATAAAGAATTATCTTCTGTATTACACAACTTTGTTTCTTCTTTGGAAATGAGGGGAAATTTTTGTGTGACTGTGCCTAAATAAAGATACTATAATCATTGTTTCATGCCTTTTGATCTTCAATTATTATTGTCCTTTTAAAAAATCACCTTGGTAATATTTAGCACATTTATTAGTGGATTTTATACTAACTTTTTATACCTCTAGTTTGAGAGTAGGTAGGAAATAACTTTAATAAAAATAGAACATTATTTATTAGCTAAAATGGATTGTTATTTAGTTTTTAATATTTTGAGTAAGATAAATTATTTCCCTTTATCTTTTTTTATTACAGAATGAATGAAATGAAAAAAAAAATCACTTAGTATCTTTTTCACTGGATTTAAATATGATTGTTTGGTCATTTGTTATTCAACAAAATTGTAAAATATAATGTCTGTAATGAGATTATTCTCTTTAGTACTCTATTATAATGTGGATGATGTGTTTCTATGGATGCACATGCCTAAATAGGTTGAAATAAAAACTTATGGTTATGGAATGAGTAAAAATAATGATTCAGGTAATGTGCTGGAAAGTATGGCACATCTAAAGTAGTATGTTTGCCAGGAACTGTAGTTCCCATCAATTAATCACTTTTACATGTCAAATATTTCCAACTCTGTAGTTTTTCTTTAATGTAGTTTTTCTCGCCCCTGGCTCTAGTTTCAATCCATGTCTGAGAATCCTGGGATGCCCACACTTTATGGTTCCAATAATGTGCTCCTTCCAAGTACTCCATAGGATACTGGGCATAGAGTAGATTCTGAGCAAATAGATGAATAAAGAGAATTTTCTTTTGATTTAATTATAGGTGATGTTCTATAAAGATTCTGAATGCAATGTCATATTCACCATCATTTTTTTATAAAGCAAAGAAAATAAGGAACATTACATCATGTAAAATTATTTTTTTATATTTTAAAAATTACCTGTAAATTTAATTTATGTTTAATAACAAAGAGATGTATTATTTGATGATTTTTAGACAATTACAATTTTAAAAAAGGAATTCTAGCTTCTTGAACACAACTTTTATACTTAATGTTGAACGCTGAGTTAACTTCACTTTGTCTATGAATCACAAAAAAGAAATGTTTTTGGAAAAAGGTGCTTTAGGCTGCCTTTCTGTATTGGATTAAATTCTCAGATAATTTTTCAGCTTATTAGTTCATTCTGCTTTTGTAAACACAGCTCCAGTTATTTCTATTATATGACTGGTGAGAAAGCATTTAAAATTCTAAAATGAATACAAACCATTACATACATATATACACACATATATATTTTTAGCTCCAGAAAAGGAGCAAAATAATATTTAATGACCAACCTCATGAAAGTTATGTAGACACCAAATGTTAAAATTGATGGCTTCTTCCCTTTAGGACTTATTTTTACTTTCTGCTTTCTTCTGCATTTAAAAATTCACTATATACTTCTCGTAGTGGTGATTTGTCCAGTACTTAAGATTGGCTTATACATAAAAGTGCCACAAAATATCTCTTTAACTCTAAATCATTCTCATTAACAAATATCTAAAACTGAGTGGGTTTTGTTTTTCTAGTTTTACTATCAGGAGGTGTAGTTTGTCTCTCATTAACCTTAATTGGTTCTACAGAGCTATCTCACTTTACACATAGCTCAATTTCACTTCCAGTACTAATTTAGATAACAAGCCAAGACATTACTTCTTTAATTATGAATCATAACTTTATAAACTTTAGATAAAGATAAAAATCTACTGTTCTTCCTGTCACTTTCTACTTAATGGCCTTTTTGATTTATTGCTTTAAGGTTGCCCAATAGTCATGTTTTCCATGCTCCAGGTATTCTTCTCAATGCATATAGTAGTGGTAAATACATTCAAAGAAGCCCAGGGATCCTCTGGAAAGATGGATTCTATTTTCCTATCACCTTGCACACAAAACAATCACTATACAATATTTTTTTGTGTTTGCTTTCCCTATGCTCAGAATAATACATGCCACTACTAAAAGAAAAACAAATTGCATATTCAGCAAATGATATAGTTAAGAATATGAAAGAAGGGGTTTATCATCACATGGAGAAATGATTTTAATCCATTGCACCATTCATTGGTATAACAGTGAATTATTCTTATAGCTTTAGGGCAGTAACTAAACTAGACTCATCAGTGCATTAGCAAACATGGTCTGGATCAAGATGACCCACTTCCTGTTTTTTCGTTGTTTTTTTGTTTTTATAATAAAGATATCCTGGCTCCTGTTCTTTGAGTGGTGTTTTATTCATTTCTGAATATTTGGTGAGAGTATCTAGAGTTAAAATCAAATGAGGGTGAAAAATATCGATGAGAAAGAAAGCTGTTACTTTAATAAGTGCTTCCTTCTAACTTGACTTATATTTGTACAATAGCACTTTTATATGGATTTTTGTTCTCAAGAACGTTATATTTTTAAATATATTTTTTATATACTGCAAACCATCCTTCCAGAACTAGGCTGCTACAGAGCTCTGTTTGAGAAAGCAGTATTTTATTTAGATAGGGTTATTATAAATTATCTTCAGTTCCAGACCCTTCTGGACTGGAGTCAAGGCCAAGGAAGGCCTCTTTATTGGTGAAAGTTGAGCTGAGAGTTAGGCTCTGTCGAGGCTTCACGGGTGCGAGTTCATCTAATTTAATATTTTCGTTTCTGACTAGAATTGTCTTATCCATGTTTTCTTCACTGTGCCTTGCGATAACAGCATCAAATACATCTAATTTTGGTGGCAAGTTTCCACTTTCAAATAGGTATTTGGCTAGATAAGAGATGCCAATGTTGGATAAAAACGAGGCAATCATGGCGAGTGTTTTAAATGGGAATCTCTGATTATATATACCATTCTTATCAGAGTAATAACCAGGATAAAAGATCAAGGGCTGAAGGTACAGATATGGCTCCCCTCCAGTTATTCTCAGGAAAAGGCCAGAAACATAACCTGCCACAGCTCCATATGTATTGGTTCCCTTGATGAAGAGCACACAAAGCAGCTGCGGAAAGATGATGATGTAAACGAGGTCTGAGCTGAGGTACCAGAGCCCATACACGGTCTTTGTTAGCAAGGCCATAGCTGTTGCAGAAGCTCCAAACACAAACACTGTGATTCGCATGACCCAAACGATTTCCTTGTCTGATGCCTGCAAGAATTTGCCACAGTGTCAGCTTTTCACATAATGTGTTGGCTCTTTTAGGTGAGGAATGAGATGCATTTTTGTGCCTTAAAGTTAGTTGAAAAGATTCCCTTGGTTCAAATGGCTCAATCTATGGATAAAACCAACCTAAACTATGATGTATGAAACAAGCAATCTAGGTGGCCTCTCTGGTAGGCCTTAGTAAGAGTTTCTGAGTACCACATGCAGGAAACATAGGCCACTTGTGCCTTTCCCTAAATGTGCAGAGCAGAGGTAAGACAAACTAATGTGCCATCATAGAGGAATGAAAACGCAATGGGCAAGGGTCACTTACTTCATATATTAACAATAGTTCTTATGTGGCAATGAGGAGGCATGGCTCATCCTTGCTTCCTCTCTCCATAGAAGCCCTACCACCTTTAAGGCTAACTGTCTTAAAAAAACAAGTGAAACTGTTTTATTAACAGTGACCTAGGAAACCTAGAAAAAGACAAAGCTCTAGTCAAGGAAGAAGGTGGAGAGGGGCTGTGGGCCCCTCGGTGACCACAATAGCATGATTCTGTACCTACCCAAATCAATGAGGAGTCAAATTGAGAGACTATTTTTGGACAAAGGTGGACTAGAGCGTTAAGAGAAGAGCGGGACAGCGGTTAACACAAATACCCACAAAATAATTTACTCATGTTCTGCTTCCACTAGGGTTCTCAAGTTTCTTATCATAATTAATTAAACTCGGTTTTTCTAACATATTTTAGGTTTCAATACTCTTTCAATAGAAAGACAAGAGTTTAAATTACGGCACCATAACTGTATCTCTGGGGAAATAGTTACATTAATTTGTTTCTTTCAGTATTAACATGAATGATAACATGCATTAAAAACATTCATGTACAGCATAAAATAAATTTATTATTATTTTACCTCATGTGCTTAATCAAAGTAGGGTCAAATTTTAATATGGAATATTAATAAGTATATAATACTACATAGACAATAAATACAATGACAGCAACAATAATAATTTCACATGTAAAAAAGTGTTCTTACATTTTGTCTGAATGAAAGCTGGTATATGTTCCGAGCAAACATGGAACTTGCTGACAAGATAGAAGAATCTGCTGATGACATAACAGCAGCAGAAACTGCACCAAGACCAAAGAAAGAAATGTACACAGGGCAGAGATATTGCAGAACAATCGGTAAAATCATGTCTGCTTTTTCATTACTCTTGGGATCTGGAATCCCATATGCAGTCTGGTTCCAGTCTGTTGAATAGAAATAAAAAATTCAACAACAACCAAAGAGCCATATGTTCTTTATCAAGTTGGAGCCATCCTATTTACTAGGTGTTTTTAAAATAAATTCAGAATGTATAAATTAGTCTAATTAAATGAGAAATCCATGTACTGGTCAAGAGAAGTTGTTTTACATGTCCTGGCCTCTACTGGGTTTTGGTTACACTTAGTCTTATTCACAAGACCTATACAGAATATGGTGGTTTATCTATCTCTGATCTATCTATCTATCTATCTATCTATCTATCTATCTATCTATCTATCTATCATCTGCTAATCTTCTGCATTGGTGCCATTGCATTGTACACAATTATAGAAAACAAATGTTATTAAACTGAAGCATAGATTTTTTTTACCATTTGGAGCTATGAGAGGACACTCAATGTTTCATTCCTTGGTCCTTAGTTATATATACGTAAGTGAATAAAGTCACAGCGGGGCTATTTTCACCCTTCCTCTTCCCAATATAAACTTGGTTTGGAGCTTTCTCAGCATTACTTTTCTCCCATCTAAATTCCTTCTTGAATCAACTTTCACTTACTAGAAATAGGAGACAGGATAGATAAAGAACATTCCCTTTTTACTGAATAAAAAGTGCAGGTATGAGGCTGAAATTTTCAGTTTTTTGGACTCCAGTAAAAGGACTTGAAATGTAAGTTTATCTCTGAATAGATAAGTCTTTTATTGTTTGGTTACACAGTAGTACCCCCTTATCTGTGGTTTTGCTTTCTGCGGTTTCAATTACTCATAGTCAATCAGTCTGAAAATATAAAATAGAAAATTCTAGAAATAAACAATTTATAAGTTTTAAATCGCATGCCATTCTGAGTAATGTGATGCAATCTCACACCATCCTGCCCAGGACATGAATCATTCCTTTGTCCAGCATATCTATGCTGTATTCACTCCCTGCCCATTAGACACTTAGCCATCTAAGTTATCAGATCCGTAGTCTATCAGGTCCCAGTGCTTCTGTTCAAGTCACCCTTATAATAGCTTAACATTATGTCACAGTGCCTACGTCAGTCACCTCATTTCATCTCATCACATAGACATCGTGTCATCACAAATCATGACAAGAAGGGTGAATACAGCACAATAAGATATTTTGAGAAAGACCATATTCACATAACTTTTAAGACAATATATTATTATAATTGCTTTATTTTATTATTAATTATTGTTAAAATATCACTGTGCCTGATTTATAAATTAAACTATCATGGATGTGTGAGTACAGAAAAAAACATAGTATATATAGAGGGTCCTTGAATGATGTCATTTTGTTCAACATCACTTTGTGATAATGTTGATGAGATGCTGTAGGAAATTAACTCTTGTTTATATCAATTAGCCTATGGTAAAACTGGTTTTGTTATACATCATTTTGTTTAAAGTCACAGAACCTATGTGTGACATTAAGTGAGGACTTACTGTATAAGTTTTGTTACTATCTGTAAACTCAAGCATCTACTAGGGGTCTTGGACATTATCTCCTATGGATAAGAGGAGGACTAATATACTGACATGTGCTGAAGAATACAATAGAACTTTTCAATGTATATTAGTATAGCTCCTTTTTTTATTTGTTTCTTTAATTTCTTTAATTCCATGGTTATAGGATCAAATAGGTCTGCTTTTCCTTGGATCTCTCCATTTTTTTCTTCCCCTATTTTCCATTAAAACTGTTCAAAGCCATGCTTTGATGAAGCCAATTTAAGAGTATTAACTGAGATATTATGGTACCAGAAATAACAACCAAGAAAGTGCACTTAATCCAAGAAAAAGATAAGCTCTACTTTTTTTTTTTTTCAGTCTGTTGTCCTACAACATACATATACACTAATGGCCACATCCGTTTTTTGACTGAGACATAAGTGCTATCTTTTATTCAAAGGCACACAATCACCTTTGTCAGCCATATTTTTAAGTGTTTATGTCATTGATAGACAACTGGAATGGAGAGTGCACAATATAAACCATAGCTGCTCTTTTAAAAATTAAATAATTCAATACATAGCTCTACTAATTGAAAATCAAAGTAACCATGTGAGTATTATTCTGGGACATCTTTACAAAACACAACAGAATGAAAGTTAAACTTCTTTAATCTATTTTAATTACTTCTACCTAGAAGACTCCTTTGAATTTGGGTTAATGTAATGTATTTTCATAAAACACTCTTGAAAGCTATATAGCATGAGAACATAAGGTTCAGGAATAACTAATATGTCTAACTGAAGATTTAAAAAATGTTGTAGATAGAGGCTAACTAGGAGATAAGCACTTTATAATGCTCTTTTTACCAATTTTGAGTAAGTTATTCTCTAAGTAACTTAAACCTTAGTTTATCTTTACCTACAGATTTATTGATTGATTTATCTAAGAAGGAAAACTTTTAATTAGCAAACTATTGAAAATGTAAAGAAAGAATCTCAAGTTTAAACTGGTCCTTAGATGGTCATAATAATGGCAGGTACAAGTGTAAGCCAGTGACTGTCAATTCTGTCTGCACTTTGACTCATCAAGGGGCCTTTAAAAAAAACAAATACTTGTTTCTGGCTCTATCTTAGATTATTAAAATGAAACCCCTGTGAGGTAAAATAGAAACAAGTATATTTTAAAGAGTCCTTTCCCTCCCTAGATAATGCTAATGCGCACCCTGATTGAGAACCACTGCTAACAGGATTATATATACACAATTGATAAATATACTAACATGGGGGATAGGTGCTTACAATGCTTTATTGGTGGGATAAACAATCAAAAATATTTGGAGGCTACAAATACATAATACAATTTGTTGACTGCTATAACAAAGGTGTGTGTGTGTATGTATATATATATATATATATATATATATATATATACCGATAATATATATATACCTTTGTTAGCAGTCAACCTTTGACTAACAGTCATAGTTTTTTATATATATATATATATATATATATATAAAACTTGATAAGAAACAATTAACTATGTAGAGGTAGAAGGAAAAGTGGGAGAGGGAGGGCAGATGAATAGTAACTGGAACTTCGGCGAAAACTAAGTGAGTCAATTAATGAAGCTGCAAGAGTTACCTGTTGATGCTCCAATGGCCCCAATGAGTATGGCTGGTAGAGCCATCACAAGGCATCCAAAAGCTGCCAGGAAGGATAGCACCTGAGCATAAGTGGCTGAGGATGAAGAGAGGACCCTCTGGAAGTAGGCTTGCCATGGGATTCCACCCAGCATCTGCATGGGACCCACAAGGACTCAGAATAAATTGGAAACAAATAGCATATATTAGGTACTTTTTAAATGAGATTTTTTTACAATCACATTCAGAAGTGTAGAAAATGGTCCTACATGCCACATATCTAAATAGCTATCATTATATTATTGGCATATTTTAAATTGTGCAGAATTTCCCCAAGTTCTTTGTAATTACATAGGACATTTTTTTCCCTTAATTTACCTACTTTAAGCTGCATTACAATTACCCAGATACCTGGTGTTCTCATCTGGAAGTCCTAACCATCACAAAAATGTCTCAGAAAAATTAAGATTTTGAAAGTGTGGAGTTTCATGTGAATCAATACAACCCAATGAATATTTCTGCACTCTAAGTATGTGCCAGGCCATGTAATAGCTGTCAGAGTACAAAGATAAGGAATGGTTCTTGCTCTGGTGTTCACTGTGCACTGGGAGAGTCAATGTATTATAGTGTTGTCCAAAATGGCATGTGCAGACTGCTCAATATCATAGAGAATAAGAAGAATATTAGAAATTTTATTTATGCTCATTTTACCTCATACCTGAATGTTATATTGTTGTTTTTATTAAATTATTTGCATAATGCATTAGTATAGTAAATATAAACAATTTTTAATTACATGTATATATATTGAAGGTATGCTTAAAATTCATATTGAGACTATACAATCAAAAAAGTTTGGAGACACTGAACTGTAATGTAATTTATTGCATCCTATGAAGGGGTACATATAGAAACAAAAGTAAAAAGCAATTACTTATTTTGGTGTAACAGAGGGTGGTGAAAAGGTATCAAGAAGGACAACTGCCTAGTAATCAGGAAAACCTACGGAAATGACATTTTGAATCATTCCTTAAGTACTGAAAGGGTATCACTAGATGGAGGCAAAGAGAGAAGAGAGTACCTGGGAGATAATCCGATAGAAAGAAAGAGAAAAAAACAAATGAGACAGCTATGAGACCACTGTGTATTTGGTATAACTAGAAGTCAGGGTGTGTGGAAATGGCTAGAGAGGAGGCTGGGAAAATACCTTCCCTTGATTACTGCCACATTCCCCTGACTTGAATAGAGTTGGTGATAAATATACATACACACACACACATACATACACATACACACATATGCACACATATATATTATGTGAATGAGTGAATTGATGAATGAGCTTCCCGTATCACAATGTATGGAAGTTGATTCTTTAATTGCCTGTCTCTCTAACTGGGTTCTGAATTCTGGGATATCTATCTTGCTTATATTATCACATCTGTGACAATCAGAGTGTCTGGCACATATTGTTTCCAGAACAATATTCTTCTTATAAAAGCTATCATACATGTTTAAAAGAAAAAAAGCAGAAATTCTAAAATTCATTATCCCATGCCTCAAGCCTATATTTTTCCCAAACTTCCTTTTGTTTCACAACTTGTAAATCAATATATCATTAACCTCTTCCATGTCAATGAACATGAATAATATCAATGAGTATATGAATCAATATATAATAATTTGCATACCAATCTCCCTGGACAGTTAGGTCATTATAAGTTTATAAGTAGGGTAAAATTTGATCTCTACTGACAAATAGATGCTCTGATAGAAAGGGAAAAAATGAGCTTGAAGGAGTGAGATGTGCGTGGACTGCCTTCAGGCAGGCCAGGGAGGGGCTATCACAATACTCTGGGTGAGGAAAGCTGTCAGCCTAATCTAGTGCTAATATAGAGACAGTGGGTAGGTTCAGGGTAGGATTGAAAGATACGTTGAAGATATCATGACCAGGACGTGATAATTGAGAGGTCATGATGAGAGATAACTGGAAGATCAAAGACCAAATATTGCTGAAACATTTTAAGTCTTATTCTATAATTTATTTATTTATTCATTCATTCAATATCTATTATGTTAACTTATTTTACAATTTGAAGAATGAACATGACTTAGTCATATAATTTTTTGAGCTAGAAGAAACTTTAGCTATCATTAGATACAATGCTTTATTTTGAAGATTAATAAGTCTGAGGACTCGTGTGATTTAGGAGAAAAATCTTTGGGATCTTCATTCTTTGTTTCAATCTCTTGCTCAGACAATGGTGTGATATCTACAAATTGCCTAACTTTTCTGAGTCTCATTGTCTCCTCCACATATCCATAAATATACTTGCCATACAGTTATAATTATATATATATGTAATATTTAATCTCTTTCTCCACTGAATTCATAATTATAAACCATTCAAGACAAATTGTGGCCAATACATTTCTTAACAGTCCTTGGGAAAGAAGCCCCCTGTGCCAACACAGGACACATTTGGTTTTATGTTTTCCTGCCTTATTACCAGGAAATTCTTTAGTGAAAGGCACATCTAATTTTAGTGCTAAAGCTCAGTAAAGTGCCACAAACCCAAAGTGAAATCACAAAATATTGTGAACCCTCTAAAGAGGAAACAAAAATAAACAATTTCTCTTTATTTTTCATAAAAAATAATCGATTTCTTACTTTAAAATCAAAAACAGTGTTTTATTGTTATACATAATATCCCTAATTAACAAAATCGCAAAATCTGGAATTCCTTTGGTACTCCTTCCTTCAACCTGTGATCTGCCTCTATTTCTTCTGTTCCCACTTCTCACTGCCAGTATCTTCCTCCAAAGTTCTGCACATTCCCAAGCTGCCTCTGACTGCCCAAGTGTTCTTTCCTGAGGACTCCCTTCACAACTTATCTTATACACTTAAAGCCTCTGACACCACTAATTTACTTACAGACTGAAGGCGTTACTCATTTCGGAAGTTGGTTTTTAATGCCTTAATTCAAAATACAAATTAGAACCTTTAGATGGCTTTGTTCTAAGATTGGGAGAGGTATCTTGGTGTAGGGCATGGTGTTCCTTCATGTATTATACAATAGAAATTCGAACACATCACACATAACCTCATGGAAGTTATCTTTTTAAGGCCTCCCTTGATCTCCACTTTGATACAAGTCAGTTATCATAGTCTGCAAGTGTCTCCGTCCTCCCAATAGAAAGTAGTCAATTCAGAAATGAACATGAGTCAGCAGGTAAATTTTACATATAAACATTAAAATCTTGAAAATGCATTTGATTTTAGGAAAAATTGGACTGTATTCTTCAAGTAATACATCACTTACCAACAACAGAAAACTATCGAGCCAAGTGTAGACTTCATATGATTCAATGGTCCCCAGCCAAGGCTCTTGGTATTTGGCATGCACGGCAGTAAACCCAATGTCTGTAACTGCAGGATGTGACAGTGCAAAAGGGACGCTGATCCACTGTAACCAAAGAGTGACATTAGAGTATTAGGCAATGATTTTTAACTGTTTAATATACATAAGATTTAGGCATCTCGTTTTTATTCCTCTCATAGACCACATAGCTCAGTAGTTCCTCTTGTTTAGGAAGACAAGAACCTGGAATCATGTTCTCTGTGGGATGTCATAAAATACTGATTTAGAAAAGTTACAACAACATATTGTCTATTTCTGTGTTTAGCAATGTTTATACCAATCATATCAACTATAGGAGCAGTCATCAGAAAACTATAGGAAAAAAACATTAATTTGAGAACATTATATATATTTATAGATAAACTTTTTGTTTTCGTTAAATTAAAAAAAAAAGATATCCATTCACTAAAGCAACAAAGAAAAATTTGATTGAGGAATGAAACAAATCTTCAAGGGTGAACTCAGTACAAATAGGTAGAAGAAGAAGGAAGTGAAGAGACAGATAGTCTAGGTTAAGCAAGACAAAGAGTAGAATATATGTTTTTGTGTGTGTGTGTGTGTATGCATGCGTGTGCATGCACATGTGTACACATCTATTGAGTGAGAAGGTGTGCTTGTATGGTAGTGGCTTAGGGAAACAGGAGAGATAAAGATAGATATGTGGAGAGAGCTTCAAATTGTAGGCTAAGAGATTTGTATTTTGTTTTATAGGCAACTAGAAGCTCAAGGAATTTCTTCTGAACTTTAAAAAGATTTTAGTAGAATTTCTTCTTCATTTTAGTATCATAGATGTGATTAGTGAGTATAGAAAAAAGGGAGGAGTCGGGAAGAGCAGAAGGTAGCACTATATAACCCAGATAAAGGCCTGAAGTGAAGTAATGATATTGGACATGGAAAAATATTGGTACTAAATAGGATTATGAGGAGAGATTCAATAGCCTTTAGATTACAATAAGAAGAAAGGGGTCAGAGAGAAGAAAAACTA
Organism: Pteropus medius; assembly: GCF_902729225.1. Taxonomy (NCBI): domain Eukaryota; kingdom Metazoa; phylum Chordata; class Mammalia; order Chiroptera; family Pteropodidae; genus Pteropus; species Pteropus medius. Next base: position 5,311,734 of record NW_024350921.1, on the reverse strand, counting down.
AAATATCAACCTCAAGTTTACAGTTGTTGAGCTCCAATGATGATGAGAAAATGGACAGAATTAGAGAATTTGAGAATAGGAAATGGTTTATAGTACAAGACCGTATTATTTAATTATTTGATTATTTAATTATATACACATGTATCACAATTTGAAGCTTAGAAAACAACAACAAAAAAAACATGTTTGGTCTTTTATTCAGCCAATTCAAAAGGTCCTTAAGTAGTAACCAACAGAACTTGATTCCTTATCAATTCATTTACATTTTGTAGCAGAGAACCACTGGAACACTTATCCGTACATATATTTGCCTTATAATCTTTACACTAGCACACTTGATTTATGCATCTATGTGTTTTAAGTTCTGGTCTCATGCAAAGCAATACATTGTAAATAAATAGATTCATCCCCTCGAATTGTGTTTTTTAGAATACTAAGTGTATCATTTATGAGAGCTGTCATTATCAAACTAACCGTATCTCCAGCATCCTTAACAGAGATTTATTTCTGGAAATTTATGATGATGCTACAGAAAACGCAGTATTTCAGCACTGACCATTTGCTTTTGGAAATTTAAAAATAATAAAAAGTAGAAGTCCTTTAACAAATTAAATATTTTTGAATTCAACTAAAATATAAGTGAATGAAATTCCATGAAATGCAAATAAAATGTCTAGGAGAAAAAGAGGAATATAATCATTGCTAGTATATGTAAATTTATGGCTAAACTGTAAATCTAATTGTAGTCAGTTTTTTTAAACTTTCCTTCTGTATATTATTAGAGATACTTGATAGCAAAAACCAAAATGAACAAAATGGATATGAAATTCATTCCTCATATTTCATTTCTAAGTGCCTGGTATGAACATTAAAATAGAGTGCAAAGCTTCTCATAATGAGAAAAATCGAGAAAAAAACAAGAACAATCAAGGGTGCTTTGACAATGCATGGGAAAATGAGACACGATCTGAAGTCTCAGCTTGCTCTGTCCATGGCCTTTGCAAAAGGATGTTGCCCCTAAGGGATGCACAACTGAGACAGTGTACATGTATGAATCCCGTATAGAGCACAGAGTGGACACACCATGTTTTTTATACTCCTGATATGTCTCAGGTGTTGGATATGTTTACACGTATAATTACAATCCACATTTTAAGATGTGAGCTTACAAAGGCTAAACATTGACTGAAATGTGTTCATGACATATAAAAGTGCTTTTCATGTAATACTAATACTCATGTCTCATAATTATATAGTACTTTTTGATTAACAAACCACAAATATATTACTTAATTTAATCTAAGACTTACAAGCAATAAATAAATATTTTAGTGCCTTATATAATTCACCTTTTTCTTTATTTTTAGACCTCAATAGTGATGATTAATATTGAAACCAACAGTACTTCCAATGAGAGAATTTCTATGCTTATGGGCAGTATGATGGATTATCCAATACTGATGAGAGAGAAGGATAAGAGAGTAGTACAGATTAGTACCAAGGGTTAGATTTTAACTTTGAGAAAAGTGTGTTGCCTTCAAAATTCAAGGAAGATCATACATAAATTTCCATCAAATGTAGCCTCAAAGGAAAGGAATATCTATACCTTTTCTAAGAATTAAACTGAGAACACAATTTTTTTTATAAAATCTAACAAAACAACTAGAGATTTTAATCCAATTTATTCATAAAGAAATTTAATATTTCATAATATATTACACTATAAATTACTCATGATGAAAAATAACATTTCCATTAGTTTTTGCTGAGTTAGCATAAAATACCACATTTATCTTTCACAAAAAGAAGAAAGGAAAGGAAGGAAGTGGAGGAGAGAGAGAGAGGGAGAGAAGAAAGAAAAATTTGTGAATGGCTCCACTTACCAGTCCTATGAAAATGCAGAAGAGCTGAACTACATCCGTGTAGGCCACAGAGTAGAGACCACCCACCAGGGTGTACAGAATGGCAATGAGAGCAGAGACGATGACAGAAGCATGAACATCGATGTCAATAATCACGCTGATGGTGGCTCCTGGAAGAAAGCAAACAAGAGAATGACTCTATGGTCAAGGTACTCAAATAGATTTCACCTCATATGCAAACATATATTGTAAGTTCAGTGACAGTAAATATTTTCCTCTGTGCCATATGTATTGGATTATAACAAGTAAATTTTCAAATTGAAAAATTTAAATCTTGGTAAATTTAATATGCATATATGTATATGTATGAATATTTATGTATACATATATATTATTTTTTTCTTTCTGAAATTAGTGCTTTGTTAACTTATTACATGGGGACACCTGAAAATCATGATATGATTACAGAATTCCATGAAATATATTAAATTTAAACTACTATAAGAACTTGCATTAATTCCACCAATTATCTAAAACTCTGATTTAATTAAATATATACATTTACTCATATCTATGATAAAAACAAGCTTTTATGATAAGTATAATCAATACTTTCCACATTTTGCAATTAACGTTCACCCTCTATTTTGCATTAACTCTGACCCTTGCTAGTTTTTATTAGATGGCATAAGATACCAAGGTTTGAGACAAATTTGTAGGATAAAGTAATACAATTGGTAAATTGCACTATTATCTTTTTCTCTTTCAACTTTGTGAAAAATCACTTTTATTTTATTTAATTAGTGGACCATTCCAGTCCTGCTCCTAGGACACCAATTTATTGAAGATCCTTAGATTGCAATATCATAATTTTAAGTAATTTTCATCATCAAAATTTGAACCTGTCTTACAAATCAAATTATTAAATTTATGTGTTTTGTTTTGTTTTGTTTTACTTTATGACTTTGTTTATTGTGTTTGTTGGTGTTTATATTTCCAGTGAATATATTATGATATTATTGGACCCCTGTGGTTCTTGGACTGCCAGTTCAGAATTCACTTTTTGCTTTAGAAACCCTTTTCCTATCATTCTTAAAAACTATAAAGTTTATAGTTCATATTATTTAAAAACAGCAATTACAGCAATGCTAACATACATGCAAAAAAATGAATTTTGGGTATTATTAATTGAAATTTTATATTCTACTACCCCTCAATTATGTGCTAAAAGTGTATGCAACCCACCAGAGATAAAAATTTGATATATCAAAGAGAAACATAAGACATTCTGACCTAAGATAATAATATAAAATATTTTTCAAGATTTTTAAATAGTTTTTTGGCTTTGGTAACAAAATTAAATTACTTTCTTGAATAAAAACCAATTAATAGAAGGAAAAACCTGGTAAGATATTGGAGGATGAAGACAAAAGTTCAATTATTTATAACCGACTGGATAATTGAGTTGTTGTATAAATATTTAACAAGTTATTATTTTTTTTCTGAAATTTTCGCATTTAAAACTTTAGTTGCAACTCTTGGCCATTTTTCTTTTGGTCTAGTTTTCCACTTTAATAACAATATTTCTAAGTTATATCCCACAAATTATGAAAAGTCTAATTATTATCCTATCTCTTTTCAATGCTGTCTGTATGTTATAGAAAAAGATCATTGGACTAGGGTCCTAAATATTTGGGATACTAGTAGGTGTTGACATTTCGTTATAACTCAGTGGTTTTAAAGAAACCACCTACTTTTTATCACTGTTAAGATTGGGATAAATTTTTTCTCTAAAATATTTTCTAAATTCCATCATCTGTAGTGCATAAAATCAATTTTATGCTTTGAGATATGATGTGAAATATTAGTTTACTCAAGCAGCCATAAAAGTAAATATACTATAAAGTTACCAAAAAAAATCACTGAATTTGAGCTGCCACAAATGTCAATGCTATATATATTTTCAAAAATTGTAAGATTGTTGTCCATTTATACCAAAGAGGTAGTTTAAGATTCTCTTAACTTTGTTTCAGTGGTGAACTACACACATTCACAGTAAGGTGGTAATAGATTTTATATTTGTCTATTTTTAAGTATCCCAAGTTATTTCTAATAAACGTTAGAAGTATATCCAACTATTTTTTTTAATATAGGTGTTAATTTAAAAGTAGAAACACTTTCTCTTTATCAGAGTACATATTTCAAGCAATAGTAGTAATATTTACATATATGCCATTGGATGTGTGTGTGGGTATATACGTAGATTAATATATTTTACATAAATGTTGACAGCCATAGACATACACACATATATATACATATATATATACACAAAAAATAACTGATTGCAAAAAAGTTCAGAGTTTAGCTATTATGTTTTATATTTCCAAAATATTTTAGAAATATTAATTTATTAATTCCAATCTTTCTTCAAGGCCCTAATACATAAATTGATCTTTATTTGATGAGAGTAAGTATTGTGTATTCTGTTAGATATTCAGCCCACTCCTTTTGGATACATCAGCAGGCAGTTTTTTCTTAAAACCAAAATTTTCTGGTGTTGAAATCAATGACAAATAAACTACCATTGCTTCTTAGCTAATGAGAGCAAGGTGGATAGGAGGTTTATTTTTACACATAATTTTATTAGAACATAAATACAGTGTTAGTTGTGAAATATTGTTATTTATCACAAGAAAAGCACATCAATTTTCACTGAATTATTACAGTATCAAACAACTATCAAATTCTCTTCTACAAGTCATTCCTTTAATGAAAATAAGAGGATTGCATAGGAGTTTGAGAGAGAAAGGAGTGAAAGGTAGTATAAACTAATGTGATATTATAGAGGACAGATGTGATGATATTACTGAAACATGAAGACAAATTTGTAGTCTAGAATATATAACACAGAAACAAATTCATCTTATCTTACTTTTGTTTTGACCACTTAAAGTCTGGTTGTAGACTTAAGCCCTGTATTTCCATTCGTAAGAACAGATGGAGAGTATAGTACATGAATGCCTAGAAGTCAAATATTGACATGGCTCACCAAAGAAGATTGTAAAACTTCCAACTGTGTTGATTTTCAAGAAGGAACTCAATACTCAGAAGGATGATTTAGATTCCCTCTTGATCAAAAGGTAGAGTATTGAGCCTGAAGCTCTCCTACGATTCCACTGAAATCTCTTGTTTTGTAAATCTAGTAAGTGGACTGAGAATCCAAGGGCCAAGGATAGGTTATCCTTAGCATTAATTGATCTTGGTAGTGAGTTAGACCCTAAGTTCATTTTCTAGATGCCTAAACATGTCTACAATCCAATACTTTAGGATGTAATGCAATTATACTGAGAAAGGAAATAAGACTTTCTTTTTCATTTTTGAAAAAGTATAGTCACAGATAGTTTATTCATTCGTGATTGGATTACAAACATTAACACAAAACAAGTCCCACCTTCAAGAAATTTATGATCTTTTTTGTGAGGTTGGAAATTGAGCATGAATTAGATAAACAGGCAAATGATCACACAAAGTGTTAAGTTCAATAAAACAAAACCCCTGATGCCTATGGAAGCACATAGGAAAGGCACCCAGCAACTTCAGGATGACTACTTTGAGGAAGTGATATCTATAAGATCGGAAAGACACTTCCTGGTTAGCTAAGCAGTGAAAAAAGAAAGAGGGGAGATGAGTCCAAAGCAGAGAGCACCTAGGCTTGCAAAGTGTCAGAGGCAAGAGAGGAGGATTACAGTTCTAGAAGAAAGAAGGAGGAGAGAGGAATGATGAGAGGAAATAATCAAAGGCTATGTCTTGAGAAGCCTATGAGCCTGGGTTAAAAAGTTTAGTTTAAGCAGGAAAGAGATGTGATCAGATTTGTATGGTAGAAGGAAGACTGGCTACTGTGTGAAGACTACAGGAGTGGGGCAGAACTGGAAGCAGGGTGATGGAGGCTGGTCGTGGCCTGACCTGTGGCTGAAGAAAGTAAAGTTGTATAGCTGACATTCAGCCAACCAGACAGATGCAGCCAGAGCAACGTTCTATCAGTCCTTACCTAAGGCAGAGAAAATAGCTGCAGCCCAGAACATCTCTCCCATGAGTGCAGGAATAAATAGAAGCCCACCCATGCGTTTCCCATAGATCTGCTGGAATGGGTCTAACATGGTCACATATCCCTTGGAACGCATAGGTTTTGCAAAGAACAGACCACCTGAAAGAAATGGAACAAGTGGTTACGAAAAAATAAAAAAATCATAAAGTTAGTCTTTGCCAACCTTGTATTCTGCCATAATTTCTCAATGAAAATAAATTTTTTTGGAATGCTTATATGTATTGAGGAACAAATCTAAAATATTCTGTGAATACAGAGCCAAGAAATAGTTAGCAACCAAATGCAAATTTCTTAATACATTCATCATTGTGTGCATCTAAAGGACAGTTGAATGCTGTCTGAGATATGTGGATTGAAAAACATGGGCAAGCACAGAACTCAATAAAATGCCTTGATGTATTTGTATCACCCAGCATAGCAAGCAATCTTATATTTTGATTTAATCACAAGTTTTAATAAAAGTATTTTAAATGCAAAAATAAGTTAGAAATTCTATGTTATATAATATTCTTGACCTTTTATTAGTTTGACTTACAAAAAGAAATTTAGATATAATTCAAGTTGATTCATTTTTAATGATATATCCACACTATTTTAAAAAGAAACAGCATTACATTAAGGCATTCACTGTTCTGATAGCCATAATATCAAGGTGTTCTTTTTTCCACATTCCATAATCAAGAGATCAAATAATCTAAGCATTAGCATTACCAGCTTCTGGTAACATCTAATTAGAAATTTATAGTAACATTTTCCCACAATAATTATTTATATTTCTATTCTTTATGGTTTACTGAGTGGTTCACTGAAGTTAAAACTTTTACTTACCTAAAATCAGACTAAGAGAATATCCGATTGGTGCTTGTGCCCAAGCTAGACCATAATCTGGTACATATACTGCTTCAGCTGTCCCATTGATGTAACCTCCTCCAACCCAAGTGGCTGAAATAGAATAAAAAGTGAGGGAAAGACACTCTCAAACCTGTTATACCCTAAATATGCTCAGTCTAACACAGTGGTAGTGGCCTCATGTGACTATTGAGTACCTGAAATGTGACTAATCTGAATGAGATAGATGTGTCATGAGTATAAAATACACATTGGTTTTCAAAGACTTAGTATGGAAAACTAAATGTAAGATGTTGCAATAATTTTTTGACTACATGGTGAAATAAATCATTTTCAATATATTAAGTTATATACATCCTATTATCTACATTAATTCATTTATTTTTCTATGTTTTCTAAAGTGGTTTGTAAAAAATTTAATGTAACATTTGTGTCTCATATTATATTTCTTTTGGACAGGGTTGCCTCATATGTTTTCTAAATCCATTTAATCATTGCCACTTTTAAATTATATTATTAAATCACAGAGTCTGAGATCCTATATAATATATTTAATGGCTATTTCTATTAGCAATAAAACTACAACTTTTCCCCCCAGCTTCCTCAACATGGGTCAAGTGTCTTTATTTCAAGGTCTTTCTTTTTTAATTGTATTGATCTTTTCACACTATTGTCCTCAAGGAGTGGGTGTGTGTGTGTGTGTGTGTGTGTGTGTGTGTGTGTGTGTGTGTTTAGAGTCACTTTGAATCATAACTAAGTTGTACTTACTACCTTAAATTGTTAAAGGAGTAAAGGGAGTAGAGAGACAACATTTTTATTCCAAGGTGTCCTAAAGTGAGTTCAAATGACCTTTTCCCTCTTCCTCGCCCCACTCCTGCTCTTCTACACTTAGGGCACAGATTAGCATTCAAAAGAATTTAAATTGTTGACTCCATATTTAATCAAGAGATCAAATATTTGTTCTCATGTGGGTATTTTAGTAAGATATTTCACATTTCATAGAGAATAATAAGAAACATTTGTTTAGTTAATATTTCATGGAATTTCTGTAGCATAATAACTGAAGAGAAAGGTGAAGGAACAAGAAAATACCACACTTTGCTTAAACAAGTTTGGGAATGAACTACAAACTGTACTATTTCTCTGAGAAGACAATATAATATTTGATACTTGCTGAAAAACTAAAGTTAATGAAACACTCTGCAGTATATATCCTTTTAATAGTATAGTCGAAATATTTAAAATAATTCCTATGTAGAATTTGTGTAAAATTATGAGGGACATATGCTGGCAAGAAGCTTATCAGATATGAGACTGAATTCTAAGCTGTATTGTTCAATTTGGCTCTGAAAAATTCTCTAAAATCTCACAGTTAGAATGTAAATAAAAAATTTTAAATTATATATATGAAACTATAAGAGGCGAGTATTTCTGTTGTATTCATGCCAAAATCTATCTGGCTATTAATCCAAATACAAAGCAAAGAAGAGAAAATGTTTTGAAGTTAATACTATTTTTCAAAGGTTATCATAGAAAGACCTCCCTGCAAAGGAATTTTAAGTATATTTAAATGGAAAGTTTATACAAAATGTTAACATGGACAAATATGTATTTAGCAGCCACTCTCGTTTTCATCGTAGCTTTTACATGAATGTGAACAAATAACAAATGCTATTTTTTTTTTTTTCATTTTAAACCCTGCTGAAAAAGGGCTTCCCCTCCTCACCTCACACAGTGTGTAACTAGGACCTGAAGAAATGAATTCTCACAGGCACTGAGACTTTATCTTCCATATGTCTGCTAAGGAACTGGAACTGCTGAAAACACACCAATGATGTTTCATTGCATTAGGTAAATGATCTGATGGTCTTACAAGCACAAAGCCCATTAGTGATCATTTTTCACTATGTAGGTCTTCGTTTCCATTGTCCAAAAAGAAAAATGGTTCCTGAATTATCACAAATATTATATAGAAGTGAAGACTTAGTTAACTTGTTATGATGAAAATCCCTCCATTTTAATCTAGCTAGTCTCTTTTACGTCAGAATTTGCTCCGCATGTTTGTATATTTCAGGTCAGATTCATAAGTGAGAACAAGAACTTTTAAACTATGCACCTTTTTATTTTCAATCTTTAATCTTTATCAATTATATGCTATGACTCTGACAAGGTTTAGATAAAATGGTTCAGACTTTAAATGAATTATGATATTGACCAAGGTTCTTTTCAGTTGTGAGAGGAAAAAAAAGTTTAAAAAGTGAGCTAGAATATTACATTTTATAAGAAACATTATAATTCAATTTTTTCTATATAATTTAACAAACTATTAGATTGAAAAAAATCCCTCTAAATGATAAAAAGAACAAATTCTGAAATATTGTCTTTATGGACATAATAAATAAAATGTTAAACTAGAGTAATAGAACATAACAATTTATAATGAACAAAATACTTTTACATAAAACAGCTCATTTATTCTTTTCAATATTTTTTAGTGAAATCAACCACCTTTGTTGTTTTATGTGGCTTTTCTTTCCTCATTTTCTTTGTAATAAGAGAAATATGAGAGAAATCTAATCACAATGTTTTAATCCACATCAGATACCAGAATCAGATTTGAATCTTAGGGAAAAGAAGACATGCTATAATAAAAAATGAAAATGAAGATATAAAGTTGTGCACAATGTTCGTCAATAGGTAGACAATAAGAGAAAAAAAATCAGAAAATCTATGCCAATATTTCAGTAAATTTATCTGCAGGTGGTATGTTTATGGATGATTCTTACTCTTTGTGTTTTTGTATTTATCTAATTTTGTATATTAGGCATCATAGAAAACATTTTGCATAATACAATTTGTTCTATATATGTATGTAAAAAAAGAGAAAGAGGGTATAAAAAAAGACCTTTTTACAACTGTGCACCTTTATGAAAAAAAAAGAAAAAAAACAAAAAAAAGAAAGAAACCAGCTAGAGGGCTGCACGAGGTACTTTGTGGAGAGGCCCTGGGTGTGGCTGCTGGAAGACCTGTACTTGGCTCTGCCTCTGGTCTTTGTTAGCCTGTGTAGCTCTGTGTTCTCACTTAATCTCAGACCCCTTTCAAAGTGCAAATATAAAGATCTCTGTAGAAACCAAATGGAGCCATGTACAGTTGACCAAGAGTTAAAAACACAAAATATGAATATCTGAAAGATAAAATCTGCAGTCCACAAATTATTCTAGAATATTATAGGTTTCAGATGGCCAAATAGGGATACAGTTTTCACAGATTGGTTTGATAAAGTGTTTCATATAGGGAGTGAATCATTTTAAATAGCACTTCAGGACTGAAACTGGGCATCATTTGGATATGATTTCTAATGGGATACTTTCCAATGAGCACTCAGAGTTCTTGTTTGTATGAGTTATCCTGCTGATGTTTAAAAACCTAATAAGATTCCCTAACGAACAGTGTATTGTTAATAAATATATATCAAATAATATTAAGGATGTGATTTTAAATTGTTGTTTTTCTGAAATATTTTCCATGATCCAAAAGAATATAAAAGAGAAACAAGTCACTGCTTAGCTAGAACCACTTCTGAGCAAAGGAGAGAATATCTGTTCCTCCTAGCACAGAGAAGGTTCAAATGGAATAGAGCTGCAGATGGTGGCAGAAAGATTCCTGTTAGGACACACCTAGATCTTTTTCTTTTTATATCAAGTTTCCTGGAAATTTTTTCTTTCAGTGCTGTGGATTCTTAGCATGTGATTGTCTTTTTGTAAGGAAATTAGTTTATTAAATGGGAGAATTAGGTTTAAAAACAGGGCATCAATCAATTTGGAATTGTGTTGCCCCAAAATTGATTTATTGTTTAAAACCATCACTAATTAGTATTCATCATATTTACCATTTGAGACAACTCAAAGTCACAACTTCATGTCTGCATTAACAAACAAGATGAGACATCGAATTAATCACCTTAATTAACAGATACATAACTTGTAAGACTAAGACACTTTCGTACTTTTCTCTACCTCTTTGTTGCTACTGTTTTCACCCACTAAATAGCCCAGATAGCTCGGATTTGTTTCACTGATACTCTGTCCAGTGGTTTATTATAAAATCATTTGTTCAAATACTACTGAGTTGAACCATTTTACTTTTGTTTTAAATAAATGTAAAATTATTTAAAATATACAAAAGTAATGAACATAAAAATCCTTAAAAGACAAAGAGTAACATTTGCTTTGTTACTCTGAAAAGATAAGGAGGAGTGGGCAGCTGAACCTACCTGTCATGGTAAATCCACCCACCAGCAGACCAATGTCTCGGCCACCAACTATTATGGCCTCACTGCGCTCTTCTGTGCTGCCACTATTTTTGGTTTTCCAGGCAGCCCATATTCCAACCAGCAATATTAGAAGGTAGAACACGATAATAGCTATCAGTCCTTCCACATGAAAAGCCATTTTTATCTAGGGATCTGGAATCTTCCACAGATGGCTACTTCATTAAGATTTCTGAAAATACAGCAATGCATTATAAACTAGCCAACCATACATAGGCAGCCAGGAATAAACCAGCTGGCTCATGAGAGATCCTGTGCCACTTAAAGAAAATGTGCATTGAAATCTCATTTTATACTAGCAGTTACCAACAAGTGTTCATTTTATTATTCTATTTAATAATGTAACATGTTTTGAGCATTCATGAAACAAATAAAAAGAAAAAGAAAAAGCTTTTTAACAAGTGTAATCACAATCATTTTGTGTTTAATAAATTCTTTCAATATAAAATTAACCTTGTCTTGTATCTTAACTAGGTAACTCCATCAAGGAATTACCTAGTTAAGACATACAAAGAGTATGTCTTTATTTGCTTTTGGAACTAACTTACTATTTGATCTAGAATTATTCAGTAAAATAACTGTATCATATTGACAATTTTAACATATTCGTTCATTTAAGCATTCTTCTATCTCTTCTTTCAAACGCTTTCAGGGAATGGTTCCAAAAGTAATGTGACATGTAAATATCTAGAAAAAAAACTTTAGGAAAATCAATTTCAAAAGCACATCAGCTCCAATTTTCAACAAGTGCCTGTGGTTCAAGTTTCTGTACCAACTAAAGATGTTATGTTGTTTAATCGGTTCACCTTCTTGATTAACTCTTCTCCCCATCCATTTTCCTTCCTTCCTTTCGTCTCTTCCCCGCCTCTTCAATGGTATGTACGAGAAAACGATTTAAAAATACATAAATAATTGAAAACATAACAGAGAGTCAAAGGTATTAAAAAATAAAATTCTTAGAAGACAGATGCTAAGTTCTAACTCAACTTCCTGGAATTCTTGTTCTTTGTTATTTTTCCCCCGTCGTGACCACGGCTATTTCAGGCACCCCAGTTCATACAAACACGTTTCTGGGGGAAAATTCAGATATTTGTGCACGCATATGGGTAATGAGAACTTGGGCGAAAGAACTAGCCTCCCTCGGATTCTGAGGGAAGCAAAAGAATCGTCGGTGGCCTTGATGGGCTCCGCCTTTGTGTGAGCAACCAGAGTTCTTTCTCTGGCCAAGGCCGGCTGCTACCCGGACTCCGCTGTCCCTCCCGGGCCCCTTCTGCCCCATCTCCTTCACCCGGACCTTGTCTCTCCTTTAACCAGACTTCCGAGCCGCTCGCAGCGGAAAACCAGGAGTGCTGACAGTGGACCACCCGCGTGTCCGCACGGAGAGGCAAGAACCACGTCCCTCCTCTCTGAAAACGCCCTGCTCTGCTCCCACCGCGTCCCGAGGGAGCGGCCCCGAAGCACCCGGAATGCCGGCTCTGCGCCTACCTGCGGTGGTCGCTGCGCGGGGAAGCGCTCCGCCGGGTTGGGCTGCTCCCGGGACCGCCGCCCCCGGGACCAAGGTGGCGGGGGGCTGCAAGGGTGCCGTGTGGCGTGTGCAGGGTGCGTTGGGAGAGAGTGGGCAGGGGTGCAGAGGGGCGGGAGCAGGGCCAGGCGCCCGTCGGGATCCCGGCGCCTCCTCGCTCAGCTTCTTCGCCAATCCGGGCGCGCTCGGAGTTGACAGATGTGAGCGCCCGCTGAGGGTTCGGGGCGAGGTGGAGATCAATCCCAGTATTGGCAAAAGTCCCCTTTATAAGGGCGGCAGGTGGGGGCGATCGTCAGAGCTCGGGAGCGGACGTCAGAGGAAAGTGGTGCTGGGGCGGGTGCTGGGGACAGTGCTCTTGCGAGCAGGATGGGTGTAGGGGTGCTCAGGGAATGGGGGTCTGAGGAACTGGGGTCCAGCCCAGGTTCTAGACCAGCGCCGGGGCGATGTCCCGGTCCGTGACGGATGCGGGTAGAGGCCTGCCACGCCTGCTTCCCTCCTCCAGGAAAGAGGGCGTGATTCTCTAGGCTCATTTCCAATTCTAACTTCTCAGGACTCGGGTTGGAAGCAGGGAATGGGGAGACTGGGAGAGTCTCAGAGAATTGTTTTCAGATGGTGCAGATGGAAATCTCATAAAGAAGAGGGGTCAAGGGATTTCATTGTCGCCCTGAATGGTTTCTTGAGACTTCTCACTGAAAACAGAGGGTAGCTATCCCTCGCCCCCGGGGGCCTCCTGGCGAGGGGGGTGGGGGATGGGGGAGAGGGGTGGAGAGGGAGGGTGGCGAAGGGCTGATTCCTTCTCCCCTGGTGATGAGTTCTATGAAGGAAATATTTCAGCATGTTTCGAAAGTCATTTTTAAATTCATACCCCTTCCACTTAAAAATGGAATCAAAATGAAAGACTAGAAATTGTCCAAAAACAAGTGAAGTTATCATATAAACCAGACAAGATAGTGTTCCTTGTAGAGACAGCTAGGTTGCTTGCCCATCAAAATATCTTATTCTAGTATTATAAAATTTTTCTATGTCAGTTTAAAATATCTATCTATGTTCATCTAAATATCTATATTTACTATCTAGTTTATATATTCATGGATATAGTTACATATCTATAACTATATTTAAACATAACTATATATCTATCTATGTAGATAAATGGCCACTTTCTCACTTCTTTCCATATTCTACCATGCAAGAGTATTAAACAGTAAAATATGAAAATCTAATAATTAATAGAATAAGTAAGAGTATTTCCTAATTATTGTCCACCTCTCTCTAGGCAAAATTCCAGACCATCTCCTATTTTCTTACACAAGATATGGAAATGAACCTTCAAATTTATATCAATACTTCTCTTTTTTTGTTCTCGATTAAAACAATAACTGTCTACCGACCTTCTGTGAGATTGAAAAACCCATGAATTTCAGACTGAACAAACCAGGAGGGCCTGCACGCCAGCTTTGTCATCTGATTGATGTAAGAACTCTTTCTGCTTTTCTGGAAAAAGCTTAAGACAGTCTTTCAACATAAGCCCACTTTTATACGGAAGGGTTATGAATTTAAGCAATCTTAAGTAATGAATAAGGGGGAATTACATATAATTACTTAAGTATTTTTTAAAAGAGTCATTTATTCATTTTGGTTTTCCCAATTATTGATTTTAGACTTTGGCTGCAGGTTAATTTATGTCTTACCCACCAGATATACTTAAAGTGATGATTACCAAAAACTTGTGGTTGTAGCAAGGCAGACATAGGCAATGAAGTATATAAAATAGTGCCCAAGGCTAAGTTCAGGAGGCTAGACTCAAATGCAAAGAGGAACTCAAGTGGCGGATGTCCTTAGAGAAATATCATCAGGGCTTTTAGATGTAAGAATCAGGAATGCAGCCAGGACACGAGTCTCTCTTTGGGAACTACTTAATCCACTTTAAGAAGTCAGACTTGCCAGAATCTAGATCCAGAGCCAGATCTGGGATGGTACAATGTCCTTAAAGGTGGCCAAAAAAATTATGACCTAGCAGAGCAGCTGTCCTTCATGACGAAAAGCATCAGTTCAAAATAACAACTGCTGATGTATTGAGTCTGCTTCTGTGGAGACATTTCCTCATTTGCCAAGTCTTTTGAGTTCCTGTGTCTGATCTAAGGATGATGCTGCCTGTGAATTTCCGCTCCAGGATGTACCCTCCCAGACACCCATTCCTCTTTCGTGACTAGTATGTATCTCTTCTTCAACTGTCCTGAAAATATGTGACTCCATGCTTGGGGTTAGAGAAATGTAGGTCAATGGAAGATCAATTACAACTTTAGGGAATAAAAAGCAGGTTTTGCATTTCCAAATCATTTATTTACTTAAGATACATTTTCTAAGTGTCTTTTGCATTCTAAGCACTATTGTACATACAGAGAAACATGTAGAAAATTATGTAGACCCCACCCTTAAGCAATTTATTGTTAGTGAAAGGAAAGAAAGAACAAACAAGCAAAACTCTACTTCAGTATACTATTATAAAGGCTGGGAAAGATGTATCATCTCAATACATATATTTTAGGGAAAACACAAACAAAAAGCCTTAATCAGACTGGTGAAAAAGGAAATTTATTCAACAAACACATGATAAGCACTCAGTATGTACCAGGACTTGTCATAGGTGCTATGTATATATCCAAGTGACTGAAACAAAAAGAACCCTGTTCTCAGTGAGATGACGGTTTACATCCTTGCTACTCAAAGTATGGTCCATGAAACAGAAATGTCAGCATCAACTTTTCTTTTTCTTTTTGTCTTTTAATAACATTGGTGATTTGAGAAAGATATCACTTGGTATACATGTATTGAACGTGACTCTGATATGAATGAAAATGCATAATGAGATTTTGGGGACCCATTTTTCTTAAGTCATTATCCATCATAATGTCCCAGTTTCCTTATATAATTTTTACATAAACATTTCATAATTTTAATTGATTACATTTAGCTTCAATTGCAATTGTAGCTTCTCATTTTTTATTGCTAAATATTTCATTGTCCAATGTACCAGTTTATCCATTTACCAACTAGAACATTTTAGTTGCTTCAAGTTTGGGCAATTATGAATAAAGCTGGTATAAACATGTGTATGCACATTTTTGCATGGGCGTATGTTTTCAAATCTTTTGTGGGAATGCCATAAGGCGTGATTGCTGGATCATATGGTAAAATTATGTTTAGTTTGGTAACAAACTGCCAAACTATCTTCCAAAGTAGCTGCATCATTTTACATCCCCACCAGCAATGAATGAGACTTCCTATTATTACACATCCTCACCAGCACTTGGTGTTTTCAGTTTTCTAAAGTTTGTCCCTTCACATAGATGTGTAATAGTATTATACTTTTATTTTAATTTGTATTTTCCAATGATAAATGTTATGAAACATCTTTTCATGTGCTTATCTGCCTTTTGTACATCTTTTTTGGTAGAGTGTCTTTTAAAGTCTTTGGCCCATTTTTTAAATCAAGCTGTTTGTTTCTTATTATTAAGAGCTAAGAGATTCTTAATCTTTTGGATAAAACTCCTTTATTAGATATGTGTTTTGCAAATATTTTCTCCCAGTCTGTGGCAGGTCTTTTTATTCTCTTGACAATGCCTTTTGCAGAGCAAAATTTTATTTTAATGAAGTTTGGCTTATCAGTTATTTCTTTTATGGATTGTGTCATTGGTGTTGTATCTAGAAAGTCATCTTTATACCCCAGGTCATCTAAATTTTCCCCTTTGTTATCATCTAGGAGTTTTGTAGTTTTAGTTTTACATTTATGTCTGTGATCCATTTTGTATCAATTTTTGTGAAAGGTGTAAGTAAGGCTTGTATCTAGATTTATTTACTTACATATGGATATCCAGTTGCGGCATAATTTCTTGAAAAGACTATTTCTGCTCAATTATATTGCTTTGACTCCTTTGTTGACTACATTTATGTGGCTCTATTTCAGGGCTGTCTATTCTTTTATGTTGATCTGTTTGTTCTTCCACCTTTGCCACACTGTCTTCAATGTTGTAGCTTTATAGTAAGTCTTGAAGTCAAGTCGCATCAGTCCTCCAACTTTGCTTCTCTCCTTCACTATTGTGTTGTTTATTCTGGGTCTTTGCTCCTCTATTTAAATTTTAGAATAAGTTTATCAACAGCCACAAAATAATTTTCTGGGATTTTGATTGGAATTTCATTGAATCTATAAATCAAATTTGGAAGAGCCTTGATTTATTGACATCTTGACAATGTTGAGTCTTCCTAGCCTATTCATGAACTTGGAATACCTCTCCATTTATTTAGTTTTTTTTTTTTTATTTCTTTCATCAGAGTTATGTAGTTTTTCTCATATAGATCTTGTACAAATTTTGCTAGATTTATAGTCTTTTATTTATTTGGGTGCTAATGTAAATAGTACTGTGTTTTTAATTTGTTTCCCCTTGTTCATTGTGAGTATGTAGGAAAGCATAAATTGTTTTGCCTTCTCTGTTGATCCTGAAGTTCAGGTAGATTTGGAAAATTCTGCTGTGTTTCAGAGTGGAAAGAGTTTTGAATTCAAAACAAGCTTTAGCTCATATTTGCTCGTTATGGGAACTTGGACAAATTATTTTGTCTTCTTTGAGTTTTAATCTTCTTTTTTCTAAAATGGAAATAAGAAATATGCAAAGTTAGTGCTGATCTCATAGGAATGGGAAGATTAATTGATATGGTATATTTTAAAATGCTAAATGCAACACATATTTTCCCACTGGTGCTCAGTATGTAATAAGCAATTGCTGCTGCAACAGTTTCTCTTATTGCTTTGATTCACTGTTGAAGGCTGCTGATGTTTCAGCCTCTGGTGGTGGTTAATTTCACAATTAGTGAGTGAGTAAATGTCCCAACCTACTCCCTTACCTAATGATGAAGAGATGTTTTACTGTTAATCTCAGAGGTATTTTAGGAGTTCATATATTCTGTGAACCTTGTCATAGACTATCGTCTAGATTCCACTTCTTGACCAGTTTTGATCAAATTTATGCTATGATAGGTAGAGCTGGGAGGAGTAACAGTAATCCACTTTGATAGAGATCCAGCTTCTTCTGCCTCTGCCTGACACTCAGCTTCACCAATTGTTAGCAATAACATTTCAGTGACATCCTCCTCACCTTAGCCACTTTGTATGAGGCTAATTTCTTTACATTCTTTTAGACTCAAATAAGACATGGATTCAAGAGAGCATTCATAATGTCCATCTATGCCCAGACTAGGTAATGTGTCCTTCTTTGAAACTGTTCTCTCATGGCACTTACTACTACCTATCAACTATCTGCAGATCTTATGTCTATTTCTCTTTTAGCCTGTCAACTCTATGTAAGAGAAAATCATATTCCATTCATCTTTACATACTCAACATTTAGTACTATGCCTAAAATACTACTAGTCAAAAATTTAGTTGAACTGAACTGCTTTATCATTTTACAGAAGGAAAAATTGAGACTCAAAATAGACTGGAGCTCATTAGAATAGACTTCCACATATTGACATGACAACAATACTAGAATTAATCACTTGGATACTAATCAATTAGAATCAAATACAATTGCTCAGCGAATGCCAAAATTTTCTTCTTTCCTTATGATAAATGATAACTAGATCCTCATAGTTTTAAAAAAAGAAGTTAGGTAAGAATTATCCAATTGTACACCTCCATCATGGTTTTAAAAAGTACAACAGTAATAAATAATGTATTTTAGGGTCAATAATTTTTCTCTGTTGGTGGTGTCAAAATCATTCTGTGCAACCATTGCTATAGCTCTTGGTAACAACAGAAGATATTTTGCCTTCTGGTTATTTTTCTAATATTTTATTATGAAAACATTCAAACAAATATTATAGTGGACACATGTATCAAACTTAACACTTATAAAGACAACCCAAAGACTCTATCGCTAACTCTATCACTATTTATTTCATGTTTGTCTGTCCATCTTTCTAATCATCAATTAATCTCATCTATTTGATGCATTTCAAAGTGCAATTCCCCCTTGAGCAAGCATATCACTAACCAAAGTTCAAAAATTGTTTACAGATTGTTATTTATTTATTTGTTTATTTGTTTATTTATTTATTTATTTATTTATTTATTTATTTATTTATTTTGTATTGAGGTAAATTTTACAATCAATTAAATAGATGGATATTGAGAGTATATTAGCTGAATTTTGATAAACTCAAATACCAGTGTAACCCAAACCCTAATCAACATATAAAACATTGCTTTTGAACCCAGAAAATTCCTTATATCCATTCCAAGTCAATCTCTGCCATTGCCTCTCAAGACAAGTAATCTGATCTTCTACTATAGATTAATTTTGACTATTCTAGAACTTCATATAAATTGAATCATATAGATTGTATTTGAACTCAGAATACTATATTTGAAACGTATCCATGTTGCTGAGTAGATAAGTAATTTGTTCTTTTTTGCTGTCGTTTTCTGTTGTATGCATATACAATAATTGGTTATCTAGGCTCTTACTGATAGGAACCTGAGTGTGTCTAATTTTTTACTATAATGTATAAAGTTGTAATGACCAATTATTTTTGTAGACTCAGGTTTTTATTTCTCTTAGGTAAATATCTAACAATAATATTTCTTGGTCATGGTAAAAGTATATATGTAGATTTTTTTTTTTAATGCTCGATCTTTTTCCAAAGAGGTGATACCACTTTACACTCTCACCAACAGTGTATAAGATTTTTGCTTTATATCCTTACTAATATTTGGTGTTTTGAGTACTGTTTTAAAATTATATGTATAAATATTTATTCTTTTCCCATTGAGTGACCTTGCCATACTTTTTGAAAATCAGTTGACCATCTGAGTTTATTTCTGGACACTCAATTCTATTCCATCCATCTTATATGTCTATACTTATGCTATTACTACAATGTTTGGATAATACTTTGTAGTAAGTTTTGAAACAGAAGTGTCAGTCCTCCAACTTTTTTCTTTTTTTTTTTCATTATTGTTTTTACTATTTAGGGCCCCTTTTAATTCTATAAGGATTTGGGAATTGTCTCTTCCATTTCTACAAAAAAAGAATATTGGAATTTTCATAAGATTTACATTGTATCTGTAGATTTCTTTGAGTAATATTGATATGTTAACAATATTCAGTCTTCCAACTCATAAACATGAGATATCTGTCCACTTATTTAGATCTTCTTTGAATTTATTTCAGTAATGTTTATAGTTTTCAATGGGCAAGTTTTTTGCCTCCTTGGTTAAATTTATTTCTAGGTATTTTATTGTTAGACGCTATTACAAATTTGTTTACTGTTGATGTATAAAAACACAGTTGATTTTTGTGTGTTCATCTTGTAATCTGCCACTTCATTGAATTTGTTTATTAGTTCTAAGTGTTTGTATGCAAGGATGTGTGTTTGGGATTTTCTACATATAAGATATGTTTATCGGAAAATAGAGATCTTCTACCTTGTATTTTCATTTTGGATTTTTTTTTCTTTTTCTTGCCTAATTACTATGTTGAATAGTAATGGTGAATTCAGGTATTCTTCTATTGTTCCTGAAGAAAGGCTTTAAGTCTTCACTAGGAAGTATGATGTTAATTGCAGGCTTTTCATATGTGCCTTTTATCATATTGAGGAAGTTTATTTATATCATTAGTTTTTTAAATATTTTATTATTTACAGGTGTTAAATTTTGTCAAATGCTCTTTAAGCATCAATTGATATGATCATATAGGATTTTTCCTCTTTCATTCTAGTAATGTATATTATACTGATCGAATTTCTTAAGTTGAACCATCCTTGCATTATGGGAATAAATTCCACTTGGTTATGGTGTACAATTCTTTCAATAAGTCACTAATATTTAGTTGAGGAATTTTACATCAATATTCATAACAAATTTTGACCTGTAGATTTTTTTTTTTCTTATTGTGTCTTTGTCTAGGCTTAGTATCAGAATAATTTCATCTTCATAGGATGAGTAAGGAAGTATTCCCCCTC
>NW_024350921.1:5285314-5291033 GCF_902729225.1 Pteropus medius | reverse complement strand
TTTTAATGTTTAGTAGAATGTACCAGTATAGCCACGTCCAGGGCCTTTATAGTCGGGAAAATTTTTATTGCTGATTCAATCTGATAATTAATTGTAGATTAGATTTTCCATTTCTTTATGATTCAGTTTCGTTAGGTTATATGTTTCCATAAATTTGTTCATTTTCTCTAGGCCATCCAATTTATTGGCATACAATTGTTCAGTCATCTCTTATAATCCATTTTATTTCTGTATAAGCAGTAGTAACATCTCTATTTTCATTTATGATTTTAGTAATTCGAGTCCTCTCTTTTTTTCAAAGTCCATCTAGCTAAAATTATCACATTTGTTGATATTTTTAAAGAACCAGCTTGAGGTTTCTTTTATTTACTCTATTTTTTTCTATATTTTACCTCTTCTATATACACTCTAACATTTATTTTTTTTTTCTAGTTTCTTCAGGTATAAAGTTAGGTTATTGAGGTGAGCTATTTCTTTTTAATGGAAAGAAATGTATGGCTATAAATTTCCTTCTGCCCACTAATTTCACTGTCTCTCACAAATTTTTGTATGTTGTTTTCTCATTTTTAACTCATCTCAAATTATTTCTAATTTTTTTTCTAATTGGGACCTATTGTATTTTTATTAGAGTGTTGTTTAATTTCCATATATTTCTGATATTCTTCAGTTTTTCTTGTTATATTGATTTCTAGTTTTATTTCTTTGTGATTGCAAAAATTTTTAATTTAAAAATTTAAATCTTATTAAGACTTGCTTGGTGGCCTAAAATATGACCTATCTTGGAGAAAGTTCAATGTGCATTTAGCAAAATGTTTATTATGCTGCTACTGAGTGGAATATTCTGTATATGTATGCTAGGTCCAATTGGTTTATAGTGTTTTTCAAGTCTTATGTTTCCTTTTCCATCTTCTGCTGGTTATTCTATCAATTATTGAAAATGGGGAAGTATTAAAGTCTCCAACTATTATTTTAGAAGTGTCTATTTTGAACTATGTTTTGGATATGTCATAGCTTTTTTTGTTCCTCATTTCCTCCATTATTGACCTCTTTTTGTTTAGTGACAAAATGTTTTGTCACTAAAAAAATTTGTAGTGACATGTTTAATACCTTTCTAGGCTGAACTGTGTTCCTTAAAAATTTATATATTGAAGACTTAACCATCAATGACTGTATTTGGAGATAGAACCTTAAGGAGATAATTAAGATTAAATGAGATCATAAGAGTAGGGCCTTAATTTAATAGGAATGATATTCTTATAAGAGGAAAAAATATCAGATCTTTCACTCTGCAAGTGCACACAAGGCTATGTATGACACAGTAAAAAGGTGACCATCTGCAAGCCAGAAGAGAGGCCTCACCAGCAAACAACTTGGCTGGCATCTTAATATTGTATTTCCAGTCCCCAAAACTGTGATAAAATAAATGTCTGCTGTTTAAACCACCCAGCCTATGGTTCTGTTATTTCAACTTGAATTGAATAATGCATATTTTGGTACATTAGTTGGGTACTGCTGAAATGAATACTTAAAAATATGGAAATGGTCTTGGAACTAGGTAATGGTTGAGGCTGAAAGAGTTTCGAAGTGCATACTGAAAAAAAGCTTAGATTGCCATGAAGAAACAAACTATTGATAGAAACATAAATGTTTAAGTCCATCCTGGTGAGCACTTAGAAATAAAAGAGAATAACTGTAGAGAAAGCTGCTATTATCTTAGATAATACATATATATCTTCATGAACAGAAACATGAACGTCAAAGGTGCTTCTGGTGAGGTCTCAAATAGAAATGAATACTATATTATTGGAAATTGTAGCAAAGGTGACACTTGTTATAAGGTGGCAAATAACTTGGCTGAATTGTGCTCTAGTGTCTTTTTGAAGGTAAAACTTGTGGGAAAATTGAATATCTAGCTGAAGAGATTTCTGAGCAAAGTTTTGAACATACAGCATGGCTTTTCCTTACTGCTTGAAGTAAAATGCAAGAAGAAAGGGATAAATTGAAAGAATTGTTAGACAAAAAGGAACTAAAACTAGAAAATTTGAAAATTCTAAGCCAAATCTTATTGTAAAATAAGAAAGCATACTTTGGATAGAACGTCAAGGGTATGGCTGTGCAATTACTTTATAAAGAGATTACCTATGGACTTAATCAGCCATCACAGCTGAAGCCAATAATAGGGATGGAATTATTCCAGCATAAACATTGCTAGTCAGAATTAAACAGGGGCAGAGTCCATAAAACAGAATGAAAAAAGGCTGTTAGACTTCTGGGCTTCTAAAAGATGGGACAGTAGAATTCTCTGGCTTTGAATAGACATTATACTTCAAGAAAAGAGAAGAATGTCTAGCTGATTCAGATAACCTTAGTTGATTCAGATAACTGCCACAACAGAACTAATGGGTAAGATTATTTCCTTTCTGATTTCAGAGAGTGAGGCCAACTCTTTTATTTCAATGAGCCAAGATGCTACTACTCAGTGCTGCAGGGATGAAGTCACCTATGGAGCTGAGGAAAGGACCCACCACCTAGAATCACAGGGTCAGTACTATTATCTCAGTGGGCCTGGAGGGCAGGGAAGTGAAATGAAGAGGATTACTCTTGAGCCTTAAGAGCTAATGGAATTTACCTTAGTACATTTTGGTTTTGCTTGGAAACAATTACCTCTTTCCCCTCACCCCTTCCCCATTTTTCTCTTTTGGAATGTAAATGTCTATCCTCTGACTGTCACCAGTTTATTTTGGAATTTGGAAGACACGTCACTTGTCTGGTTTCACAGTTTCAAAGATGGAGATGAATTTTTGCCTCAGGATGAATCATAATTACATCTCACCTATACCTGATTTAGACAATATTTAGATGAGACTTTGGAATAAGTTAAAAATTGTGGGTTTATTGGGGTGGAGTGAACATATTTTGTATGTGAGAAGGATATGGATTTTGGAATTCTAGAGGGAAAAACATTATGGACCGAATTTTGTTTCTCCCAATTTCACACGTTGAGGTCTCAATCTCCAAAGTGACTATATTTAGAGATACAACTGTTAGGATGGTAACTAATATTAAATGAGATCATAGAATGGGGCCATAACCTGATAGGATTAGTGTTTTAGTGTCCATATAAGAAGAAGAAGAGAAAGATGGGTTCTTTCTCTCTTTGCAGATGTGCAGAAAAAGGCCATGTGAGAGAAGAAGATGGCCAACTGCAAATCAGAAAGAGGCCTTATCAGAAACCAATCTTTAATTTTTAACTTCCAGCTAAATGTCAAATGTGGGATGTTTTTGGACATTACTTATTTAATAATTTTTATATCTCTTTGTTTCTCTCTCTCACCTGGTTTTTCTACAGTGCATATGTCAGTCCAATTGATGGTATTCCACGAATCTCTTGGGCTCTGTTAACTTTTCTTCATTTTTTTGTTCTTTCTGTTCCTGAGACTTGATAATTATCTTATATTAAAATTTACAAATTCTTTCTTTTGCCTAATCAAATTCAATATTGAACTCTTCTAGTGATTTTCTCTTTGTTTGTTTTAGTTATTATATTTTCAGCTTTAGATTTTTGATTGGTTGCTTTTTATAACTTATTTTTCTTTGTTGATATTTTCATCTTGGTCATATATAATTTTCCTGATATCCTTTAGTTCTTTGTTCATGCTTCCTCTTAACTTTTTGAGCCTATTTAAGACAGTTGTTTTAAAGGATTTGTCTAATGAGTTAAATGTCTTGGATTCTTTGTGAATATTTTCAGTCAATTTATTTTGTTCATTTGAATTAGCCAGGTTTTTCTGTTTCAATGTATGCTTTGTGACTTTTGGTTGACAATTGGGCATTTAACAATTAAAATGGGAAAACTGGAAATTAGATTCTCCCCATTCTCAGCATTTGCTGTTTATTTTGATTGCTGAACTTTGCAGCAGTAACATTTTTGAGACATTTTCAAACCATTTTTGCAGACTATTCCTTTGTCTGATTACTGAAGTCCCTTTAGCTCATTTTCAGCTAGTGTTCTGATGGAGATTTTCTTGAATGCCAGTAGTTGAAACAGGTAAAAAATACTGAAATGAAAGAGTGATAGAAATAGAAAGATAGAGATAGAGATGAGAAGAGGCAGAACATTGTGGAGCAATAGTTCTCTGTCATTACTGGACCTGCTTTAAAATACATATTAAATGAAAGAACACTAGACAGTAACCTGAACTACGTGACGAAATAAAGAAAATGGTAATGATAACTATATGAACATAAAAGACAATATAAATGAATTTTTGTTTGTAATATTTTTCTTATATATATGTAAAAGATAAAGCAATAATTATAAATGTGTATTAATGGACACACAATTAATAAAATGTAATTTTTATCACAATAAAAGCATAAAAAAATAGGAATGAAAAGAAACTATATAGGAGCAATATTTTTGTAATTTATTAAAATTAAGTTAGTATTAATCTAAATTATATTGTTGTAAGTTAATGTTTTAATTTAATCTTCAAGCAACTACTAAAAAAATAATTAAAAATTAGTAAAAGAAATGACAAAATAACTTAAGTGATATAATAGTGATTAAATAGAAAATATCTGTTTAATACAAAAAGAAGGCAGTAATGGAGAAATAGCTGAACAAAAATGACATAACATATAAAAAATAAATAGCAAAATGACAGATGTTAGTTCTATATTATGAGTAGTGACTTTGATTATAAGGGGATTTACACTCCAAGCAAGTGCAAAAAGAAAAAAAAAATAGCAGAAGGGATTTAAAAGCCATCATTCAGCTATATGCTGGATCTATAAGGAACATAGTTTAGATTCAAAGGTACAAATAGTTAAAGGTAAAAGTATGGAAAAAAATATATCAAGAAGTATTAGCCAAAATACAACTTGAACAGATAAAGTAGTACTGAGAAAATAGACTTAAAGTCAAAATTTTTACTTGGTGAAAAGTAAATGGTTTAATGATAAAAGTGTTCATTCACTTTAAAATATATAGCAAGTATAAACATATATGCACCTAATAATAGAGCCCAAAATGCATGAAACAAAAATTGACATAACTTAAGAGATAAATGGACAATTGAACTATAATAATTGCAAACTTAAATACTTTCAATAATGGGGAGAACTATACAGAAGATCAGTAAAAAAATAGAAATCTCGACAAAGGCTATAAATCAATTAAAACTAACAAACATATATAAAGCATTCTTTCAAATAGCACAAGAACATAAATTCTTCTTTAGTACATATGGAACAAGAATATGCAACATGCTAGATTTTAAACAAGTCTCAGTTAAATTTTTAAAAATTAAAATTACACAAAGTATATTCTGTGAACACAGTAAATGCAATTAGAAATCATTGGCAAAAGTAAATTTTGAGAATTAACATAATGTGGAAATTAAATATAATCAAAGAAGAAATCACAAGGTAAATAAAAAATACTTCAATAGTATGAAAAAACCACAATATACCTAAATTTATGAGATACAACAAATGTAGTACTTAGAGGAAAATTTCTAGTGGTAAATGAATGCCTATATTCAAAAGAAAAAATCTCAAATCAATAATCTAACTTTCTACCTTCAGAAACTAGGAAAAATAGCAATTTGATAAAGCACATCTACAAAAATAAACTAGTTGACAACACAGTTAAAAGTGAGAAACTATATATTTTCCTGCTAATATAAAGAACAAGAAATAAGATGTCTCATTCACC